>NC_088343.1:20497500-20825000 GCF_036884655.1 Musa acuminata AAA Group | reverse complement strand
TCGTGTGCCTGTTGAAGAATGAGCCGATGACTCATAGGCAATGGCTTGGTTAAGAGAACCCACCGGAGCCATAGCGAAAGCAAGTCTTCATAGGGCGATTGTTACTGCTTATGGACCCGAACTTGGGTGATCTATCCATGACTAGGATGAAGCTTGGGTGAAACTAAGTGGAGGTCCGAACCGACTGATGTTGAAGAATCAGCAGATGAGTTGTGGTTAGGGGTAAAATGCCACTCGAACCCAGAGCTAGCTCGTTCTCCCCGAAATGCATTGAGGCGTAGTAGTTAACTGGACATCTAGGGGTAAAGCACTGTTTCGATGCGGGCCGCGAGAGCGGTACCAAATCGAGGCAAACTCTGAATACTAGATATGACCCAAAAATAAGAGGGATCAAGGTCAGCTAGTGAGACGATGGGGGATAAGCTTCATCGTCGAGAGGGAAACAGCTCGGATCACCAGCTAAGGCCCCTAAATGACCGCTCAATGATAAAGGAGGTAGGGGTGCAGAGACAGCCAAGAGGTTTGCCTAAAAGCAGCCACCCTTGAAAGAGTGCGTAATAGCTCACTAATCGAGCGCTCTTATGCCGAAGATGAACGGGGCTAAGCGATCTGCCGAAGCTATAGGATGTAAAAATGCATCGGTAGGGGAGCGTTCCGCCTTAGAGCGAAGCACCCGCGCAAGTAGGTGTGGACGAAGCGGAAGTGAGTGTCAGCTTGAGTAACGCAAACATTGGTGAGAATCCAATGCCCTGAAAACCTAGAGTTCCTCCGCAAGGTTCGTCCACGGAGGGTGAGTCAAGGCCTAAAATCAGGCCGAAAGGCGTAGTCGATGGACAATAGGTGAATATTCCTGTACTACCCCTTGTTGGTCTCGAGGGACGGAGGAGGTTAGGTTAGTCGAAGGATGGTTATCGGTTCAAGGACACAAGGTGACCTTGCTATTTCAAGGTAAGAAGGGGTAGAGGAAATGCCTCGAGCCAATGTCCGAGTACTAGGCACTACGGCGCGGAAGTAACCCATGCCATACTCCTAGGAAAAGCTTGAACGACCTTCAACAAAAGGGTACCTGTACTTGAAACCGACACAGGTGTGTAGGTAGAGAATACCTAGGGGCGCGAGACAACTCTCTCTAAAGAACTCAGCAAAATAGCCTCGTAACTTCAGGAGAAGGGGTGCCTCCTCAAAAAGGGGGTCGTAGTGACCAGGCCCGGGCGACTGTTTACCAAAAACATAGGTCTACGCAAAGTTGTAAGACCATGTATGGGGGCTGATACCTGCCTAGTGTCGGAAGGTCAAGGAAGTTGGTGACCTGATGACAGGGGAGCCGGCGACTGAAGCCCCGGTGAACGGCGACCGTAACTATAATGGTCCTAAGGTAGCGAAATTCCTTGTTGGGTAAGTTCCGACCCGCACGAAAGGCGTAATGATCTGGACACTGTCTCGGAGAGAGGCTCGGTGAAATAGACATGTATGTGAAGATGCGGACTATCCGCACCTAGACAGAAAGACCCTATAAAGCTTTACTATTCCCTGGGATTGGCTTTGGGCCTTTCCTGCGCAGCTTAGGTGGAAGGCGAAGAAGGCCTCCTTCCGTCGGGGCCCGAGCCATCAATGAGATACCACTCCGGAAGAGCTAGAATTCTAACCTTGTGTCAGGACCTACGGGCCAAGTGACAATATCAGGTAGACAATTTCTATGGGGCACAGGCCTCCCAAAAGGTAACGGAGGCGTGCAAAGGTTTCCTCGGGCTGGACGGAGATTGGCCCTCGAGTGCAAAGGCAGAAGGGATCTTGATTGCAAGACCCACCCGTCGAGTAGGGATGAAAGTCAGCCTTAGTGATCTGACGGTGCCGAGTGGAAGGGTCGTCGCTCAACGGATAAAAGTTCACGTTCTTCCTTTCGGGAAGGGAGGATTAGGGAAATCCGATTGATTGCTGGTGTTATATATATATATATATATATATGTATCGGTTTCCTGTCGAATCGGTACGTACCGCCCGCACTGGACGGTATCATTCGAAACTGTATACCTTGGTTCAGAAAAGGATTCTGCCCTCCTATCATAGCCCCCTACTTTCTCAAGTTCCAACAGCCGAAGTTCTTTATCGAAACTTCGTCCAGCTGTTGTGAGACGTTCTAAATCCCTGCTGCTTACTGTCCAAACCTCAGAGGAGGCTCTAGTAGTAAGAGAGAAGGTGACCGAAACCGGAAGTGATCCCCAACTTGCTGAGAGCACCCAGGTGTTATCCTAAGACAACCTACGTTCTTATGTATCTATAATTCTTCTATCACGCTTTTATTCTGTTGCTTAGCCCTTGTAGTTAGCACTTAAAATTGACAAGCAATAGAGGTTGTTTTTCTTTCGATTTTATGCTTGTTATAAATGATAATTCTCTTCCCCACCAAAACATCTATCCGAGAGGTGGTATCGGATTGACAGATCATCAAACCCGAACCCTATTCGGATCATGGGCCTTTTGTTGTAAACTCTTATAATACACATGCATATGGAACCACTTAATTGTTGCAAGGAAATCTTGTATTAATAAGATGTGTTTTATCTGTAGAGGGAAATCCAAACAACCGACTTCCTATCCCAATATGAGTCGAATTAAATGTATGAAACATAAGAGATTTTAAGATGTGAATTGTTTACATTCAACATAAAGTTTTGTTAGATGAGTGAAAGAATTATGTGGTTAACATTGTGTTAGGACTCTAGCTAGGAGAGTCCTAATAGAATTTTATTGAAAGGGGCATTCATGTAAAACCTACCTAGCCGACCCCCTATTAAAGAGGTGAAGAGGCCGGGTAGGGTTAGGGTTAGTGGGAGGTTGCTTCTTAGAGTATGAGGCTTATTAGGAGTTGGTTAGAAGTAGGAGTCATATTAGGAGTTAGGGTTTAGAAACCCTATAAATAGTCATGTATTCATCCTCTTTTAACAAGCAATAGATGAATCTTATTAGCAGCTTTTGAGCAGTAACCTGGAGGAAGGAACCCCTATAGAGTTCTAAGGAGGCCGATCCCTTAAAGAGATCAACCCCAAGCTTAGAATCCACAAGGGTTCTAACACTTGGTATCAGAGCAGCGTTCTTGACGTCTCGCTGCCCTTCCACAGCCATCCATCAGCCCTCCACAGCCGCTCAAAGCAATTCCCACAATTGCTTAAAAGATCGTCGTCAAATTCCGCTGTCATCTCCTCATCACGGAACATCCTTTGATCTCTCCGTGAATTGCAACAGGTTCTAGTTTCCTACCTTACTACTGCTGCAATTTAGTTATCCTTATTCAAAAATAAAAAAATTCGTTTCTATATTGCTGCATAAACTTTTCGTCGTAGTTTTTATCTCTGCGACGAAAGATACACTACAGAATTCCAGTCCCATAGCACAGTTGGTTTGATCTTGCTATTGCGTTTTTTCTATCTAAATCTTTACGAAATTTTTATGCTAGCTTTGACATTTCCTAACAGCGGATTTCCCTTTGATTTCGTCAAAAAATTCCTAATATAAACCACTGATCTTTTATGTCCAAACTGCTAGATGCACTGCAGAATTTCAGCCGCATAGCACAGTTTGTTTTATCTTGCTATTACGTTTTTTCTGTTCAAATCTCTACGAAATTTTTACGATAGCTTTGACACTTCCTAATAGCGGATTTCCATTTGGTTTTGCCAAAAAATTCTCAATATAAACCACTGACCTTTTACGTCCAAACTGCTACACTTTAGACGTAAAAATCTGCTGCAGTACCTTTCCGTGATCCTAAATTTTTCCGAACCTTCCACCACCCCATGCCATTAACTCGTCAACAGAAAAAAGACAGGGACATCTGTAATCTACAAGCATATGCTATGGCTTCTCAAGATCCAATTGATGCTAAATGTGAAGCATAGGAATCTCAGATTAAATCACGATTTGAATCGCGCTTGGAGGACAAATTACGCGCTTTGTTTGCAGAATTCAGAATTGGACAACCGCCGAGTCCAACCAAATTTCAGCAAAGAGAGAGTTCAGAGAGGCCCCCAGAGAAGGAGGGACATCTCTCGAATATGCTTTAGCCACGCATGAGGGTGGACTTCCCACGATGGGAAGAACGAGACCCGGCGGGGTGGATTTCGTGCGCCGAACGTTACTTTCGCTACTACCGAACGTCGGATGATGCTATGGTGGAAATTGCTATCATCCACCTAGAAGGAGATGCTATTCAATGGTACAACTGGCTAGAATACAATCATGGGGCTCCGACGTGGAATCAATTTAAGAACGCACTGCTGAATCGTTTCGGACCTACGGAGTATGAAAATATCAATGGTCAACTCGCAAAGATTCGACAAGCCTCTACGATTCAAGAGTACCAAACCAGGTTTGAGAAGCTATCCCACCTTGCTTGTGATTGGACTAACCGTCAATTGTTAGGAACATTCATCGAAGGACTCAAGCCAGAGACAAAAGGGGAGGTTAAGGCGCGGCAGCCCCGTACCGTGACAGCTACGATTTCTTTCGCCCAAATACAAGAAGAACGACTCAACCAAGATGCTCGGAAGATGAAAACCTCTCCTAGGCCCGCGGCATATAAACCTCCTTCTGCTCCCAGTCATTCTTCGCTGCCAAAAAAATTGACAAGAGAAGAACTACGTGACCGATCAGCGAAGGGTATTTGTTGGCATTGTGACGAGTCATGGAACCGTGATCATTGCTGCAAAAGGGGCCGCCTCCTACTGATTGAACCTCTTGAAGACTTGGAGGAGGTCCAGGAGCATGAGGAAGAGGTCACGGATAAAGAACAACAGCTGGTCGATATTACGATGTGTGCCCTTGCTGGTTATGCGAACTCGCAAATGATGAAAGTGGGAGGACTTCTGAAGCAACAACCTATCACCGTTCTTATTGACACCGGGAGTACTAATAATTTTATGAACAACAAGGTTGCTGTTTGGATGGCCTTACCTATCGTGAACTGCAGCAGGTTTGACGTTAAGGTCGCCGACGAACGAATTTTGAAGTATGATCATAGGTGCCCGCGGGTGAAACTGTTGTTGCAGGATCAAGAGATAATTGCAGATTTCTTCCTCCTCCCTCTTGATGATTATGAGGCCGTGCTCGACATCGAATGACTGACGACATTAGGTGATGTTTCCTGAAATTTTATGAAACTAATTATGAAATTTTATAGTAAGGAGAAATAGGTGATACTGCACGGGAAACGTGGGGACAACGTAACGATGATTTGCACACAACGAATGGAGAAGGTTTTGCACAAAGCATGTAGCGGCTTTTTGGTACAACTTGAGCAACAAACTAAGGGAGAGCCAATATCCTTTGAAGATCCAAACCTACTTCCTTTGCTTGCTGAATTTTCAGATATATTTGACGAACCGCGTAACCTACCTCTTACCCGTCGGCATGATCATTGTATACTGATTCTTCCGGGCAAACCTCCAACAAATACTCGTCCATATTGGTATCTACATCTCCAGAATGATGAAATAGAAAGGATTGTAAAAGAGATGCTCGAAACATGAGTTATTCGGCCAAGTTGTAACCCTTACTCTTCACCGGTGCTCCTCGCACGAAAGAAGGACAGAATATGGCGAATGTGCGTTGATTACCGAGCTCTCAACGATATAACCGTCAAGGACAAATACCCTATTCCAGTAGTAGATGAATTGCTTGATGAATTAAAGGGAGCACGAGTCTTCACAAAGCTGGACCTTTGATCCGGGTATCATCAAATACTAGTGTGCGAAGAAGACATACCAAAAACTGCCTTTCGAACACACAATGACCACTACGAATTTTTGGTAATACCCTTTGGTCTCACCAATGCTCCGTCCACCTTCCAGAGCCTTATGAATGATATTTTCTGGAATTATCTTTGTAAGTTTGTGCTGGTTTTCTTCGACGATATCTTTATTTACAATCATTCTCTTGAAACTCATTTTCAGCACTTACGACTTGTTTTGACGATTTTGCGAGAACATGTTCTTTTTGTCAAAAAATCGAAGTGCAGTTTTCTTCAACAGAATGTGGAATATCTTGGGCATATCATATCAGAGGAAGGTGTGGCGGTGGGCCCCCCCAAAATTGAAGCAATGCAGAATTGGCCGACCCCGAGGTACATAAAATCGCTACGTAGCTTTCTCGGTTTAACAGGCTACTACCGCAAGTTCGTGAAAAACTATGGAAAGATCAGTGCACCCCTTGTTGAAAAAAGATGCTTTCCAATTGTCGGACAAAGCTACCACCGCCTTCGACGAACTTAAAGCCGCAATGACGACAACGGCCATACTAGCGCTACCTAACTTCGGCAAGACTTTTGTTATTGAAGATGATGCCTCCAGAGTTAGAATTGGTGCTGTACTAATGCAAGATGGCAGCCCCCTCGCTTATACTAGTAAGACAATATTTCCTTTCCATCTCAAGATGACTATTTACGACAAGGAGATGCTCGCGATTGTGCATGCGATGACCAAATGGAGACCGTACTTGATCGGGTGACGCTTTCAAAGCAAGACCGACTATAAAACCCTAAAATATTTCTTGGAGCAGAAGATATCTTCCTCCGAGCAGTAAAAATGGGTAACAAAGCTTCTTGGATATGATTATGAAATAACTTACAAAAAGGGGAAAGAGAATATTATTGCAGATGCGCTTTCGTTACTACCTGAGCAAGCTGAATTTTCGGTCGTTTCACTTCCGATCAGCGACTTCCTTGAGGATATTAAGAGGGAATGACAAGAAGATCCGGAGACCAGTAATACCATAAAAAAATTGGAGGAAGCACCAAACTCTGTGGCTCGTTACAGATGGGACTCAAAAGAATTGCGCTATAAGGGACGTATTGTGTTTGTGCCAAATTCTACTTGCATAAAGACCATCCTTTAAGAGATGCATTCCACATCTACGACCAGGCACTCTGGGTTCCTTAGAACCTATAAGAGAATTAAGCAAAATTTTTATTGGGTAGGGATAAAAAATATTATTGCTAAATTTGTGGCACAATGTAATGTATGTCAATGACATAAAGGTGAGATAGTGGCAAGTCCCGGAAAGCTGCAACCCTTACCCGTTCCGAACTCAATATGGACTGATATATCAATGGACTTCATCGAAGGGCTTCCCTCATCACAAGGAAAAGCTCAAGCAAGGATGAAACAACAATATGATCAACACAAAGGCGAAAGAGAATTTTTAGTAGGAGATTGGGTCTTCCTACGGCTCCAGCCATACAAGCAAACATCAATCCAGACCAAAGAATCGATGAAGCTTTCACCTTGGTTCTATGGATCCTACCAAATTTCGGAGTGCATCGGAGTGGTAGCATACAGATTGGACTTACCCGCCTGCTCCTAAATTCATCTTGTCTTCCATGTGTCGTGTTTAAATCTCAAGCTGGGACAAAACGAGATAGCCCAAAGCCATCTACCAAATATGACTATCCAAGGAGAACTCCAGACCCAGCCGAGTTCCATTATTGAATAACGGATCATGACTCAACGACGACAACCTACTACTGAAGTGCTAATACAGTGGACGAACCTACCAGCAGAAGATGCCACTTGGGAGAATTATGACGACTTGAAGATCAAATTCCCAGAATTCATGGATCATCAGCCTTGAGGACAAGGCTGATTTGAAGAGGGCGGGTCTATTAGGACTCTAGCTAGGAGAGTCATAATAGAATTTTATTAAAAGGGGCATTCATGTAAAACCTACCTAGCCAACCCCTATTAAAGAGGTGAAGAGGCCGGCTAGGGTTAGGGTTAGTGGGAGGTTGCTTCTTAGAGTAGGAGTCTTATTAGGAGTTGGTTAGAAGTAGGAGTCCTATTAGGAGTTAGGGTTTAGAAGCCCTATAAATAGTCATGTATTATCCTCTTTTAACAAGCAATAGATGAATTTTCTTAGCAGCCTTTGAGCAATAACCTGGAGGAAGGAACCCCTATAGAGTTCCAAGGAGGCCGATCCCCTAAAGAGATCAACCCCAAGCTTAGAATCCGTAAGAGTTCTAACCAAGGTATGCAATTTCGTACCATATCGGAGTTTCGGCGTTCGCTCGGTACGCTACGAAACTGTATACCGAGCGGTATACCGTTCGGTATACCGCTCAGTATATATATATATATATATATATATATATATATATATATAATATTATATTATAAAGGCGACGTCGCATCACCTCAGCGACGTCGCCTCGTATATATATATATATATATATATATATATATATATATATATATATATATAATTTTTTATATTTTTTTTCGTTTTGCCCGGTAATGGGCGGTCCGTGTACCGGTAAGCTGACGGACCGGTACGTACCACCCGTATCGGGCGGTATTATTCGAAATTACATACCTTGGTTCTAACACACTGCTATTCCTTGCTTACTATTAATCTTTTTCATTGTCAGTCCCAAGCCTGAAAAGGGAAAACATAACATTGGTAATGGTATTATTATAGGTAAAGAGTCTTAAGAAAATGATATAGAGGTAAAACAAAGTTGGTGATATAATTTCACTATCGAAATTTTTGTTTGCAAAAGAGGTGCTGATTGTTCTAGGGTCGAGATGTTCAAATCGATGAGGAACTTTATAAAAGTTTAAGTTGGAGCTCTGAAGGATCTCTCTAGTAAGTGAAAAACGCTCAACCAAAGAGGAACTCAATGGTCACATGAACAGTTTCAAAATGTCCAAGGAGGCTGTGAATATATGGGAAGCAACAAAACCAAAATCATAATATTAGATTTAGCTATATCATATGATTTTGTAGAAGAGATGAACATTGGATTACTTATAAATGTGTATAAATTCCTTATCTGCTTAAAACCTGTAAAGGTGTTTAAAAAGGCAATCTTTTCTTAGTTTGTTGGTTTTATTTTGGGTTATATATTCATTGATTCATATCCACATTGCAACATTGGTTAGGAGACTTGATCAAAGGCTATTTGTCTTTATTGGTTTTCACCAAAATTAAGGTGAGTTTTGTTGAATTCCATGTAGTCGCCTTGTAGAGTTTATATATTATAAGCCAAGTACATAAATGACTGGATCATTGTTTAAATTAATCTATTTATTTAATATGACTTTTGTAACTCGGAAACATTTTCAGTAGTTTAATTTTTATGGTCTATCCTTTGGTATAGTTTGTTCACTTTCATTCGTCTACTTAAAACCTAACTGCCTCTTTTTCAGCAAAATTATACCATTTTAAGTGAAGCTGATATCCGCCAGCGACAAGAGGAGGACATAACCCAGATATGTGCTATACTATCTGTTTCACGGAGTGCAGCGTGCAACCTTCTTTGTCACTATAAGTGGTAACAAAGATAATATCCAGCACTCATTAGAATTGCATGCTTTTGATTGATACTGTAGATTTCTGTGGTCCCAGTTCTTTTTGGCATCTTTGTTACAAACTTTTCTTTGTGTATGAGTGAGTTAACTCAAAACCACACAATATTTAGTAATATTTCCATTTCTAAGTGTTTTCCATTGATAAATTTCAACTTGTTCATGAATGTAGTAATCTGTTTCAATTATTCTTTTAGATTATTTAATATGAATTTTGTCATCATTGATAACGAGACAATATTTGATGATTTAGCAAGTGATTTCTTTGGATATCTGTGCTTACATCTTCAGATGTCATTTTTGCAGCATTTTTTTCACCTGTGCCGTCAGTTATCTGTTCAAGCTGCATAATATTTTGCATACATCAATATGGGGATATGTTAAACCCTTCCAATTTGGCAAGTGATATATGGCTATTGATTTGATAAGTTGATAGCCAAAATTGGATCTCTGCCAACTGTTGCAGAGTTATATCAGTTTTCCTGATTTAAAATCTCTATTTGTTGTTGAAGCATCAGACCATTTGCCTATATACTTGCAACATATGTGAATGATTGGATTTTTTTGTTTCAGTTTTGAATTTCTTTCATGCTTCTTTTATTGATTATGCAGGAATGTCAGTAAGGTGCAGGATGAGTGGTTTGCAAATGAAGAAAATGTATGCAAGGTCGTTGGCTTGTTGCACAATCCTGTCAATACTTCAAATAGTAGAAAAGTATGCATCTTTTTTACTTTTGATGTTCTTAAGGTTCCATACACGGAATGCATAATCATTATCTGCGTAGCAATAGGATCAACCTTTACCCACTTTTTCTTTTGTAAAATTCAGTATGCTAATGCTATTGTTTTGTGGCAGCTAAATTGTGGTATATGCTTTGAAAGCTATGATCGTTCTAAGATGAGTGCAGCTTCTTGTGGGCATTATTTCTGCAATGCATGCTGGAAAGGTTGGTTCATCTACAAATGGTTCAATTTCAGTTAGCTGTCATCTTGGATTTTTTTTTTGTCCACAAAATTCTGTTATTTTAATTTATTTTGTTCATGATTTGCTCTTTTTGTATTATTTGATCTCACATATGCTAGTTGGTTTGCAAAATGTTCCTAGAACTACCATCATTAATTGCTCAAGTCACTAGTAAGTAGTAAACACTATTGTTATAAATTCAGCTCCAAATTGGGGTTTTTAATGCTTTGATTTATTTTTTGGCACCCTGCTTTGGTTCAACATCTGTCGTGAGAGGAAAATTAGGAACATTAAGTTGGTTTATAAGCTTGGAATGGTCTACTACTATAAACTTAAATATTTTAGACTAGTAGTCCAGGCTATCAAGTTAATGGATCGGTTCTCTCATCAGGATGGGTTGTGATAAATTGTTTTAGAGCTGCCCTAGTACTATGCAAGCTGAGTGGCTTAAGTAGAAAAATATATATATTTGTGGATGGAACTAGAGCAACATGACAGTGAAGTCATCATTGGGTTGGGCATTCTACTAGATATTTCTAGTCTATCTTTAGGTCTTGACTAGAAAGTCAGGCCTCAAGGGAGATTGTGACACCCCAGTTCAGTCCCACGTTTTGGGTGAGAGGGGAGTTAGTTTATGACACCTGATGGTGTACTGCAATTAACATAGGACCAATCATTTTGGGCTAGTAGTTCATACTTACCAAGACAGTGGATCAGTTTTCTCAATGGGTTAGCAGTGACATGTTTTTATTTTCTCTTACCTTATTTTGAGTCACTGCTCTATAATGCAAGTGCTTCAACTGCCAGATCCATACAGCTTATGCTGAACATACATTGCAGGATATTTTCTTTCTATTTGATACTACAAGAATTTTGCATTTAATAATAGGAGAAATAGTTAGCTCAGTTTCCTCAAGTCTTATAGTATATTTACATCGAAAACTTATCAATGGGCAAGTAATCAAATAATGACCTCCTTTATGTATAGCATACATGACTTGTGATATCATATATATTTGTGTTAACAAATTTATAATCCAATATGTATTTTGAAGTTTCTAAAGTTGACTTAGGTACTGATTTTAGTTGCATATATTTTGGTGTAAGAAAATCAACAATATGCCTTTCCTGTTTAATCTAAATCATCTGAACAGGGTGCAAAGTTTTAGAAGTCTTATAAAGAATTTAAGATAAAAGAGGTGAGAAGAGTAACTGAAGATATGAGAATGTGTCAGGCTCTAGTGAGGCAGAATTGAAACATATTAGAGATAACTTTGTTAAGTTAACATTTGATCTCTAATTTGAAGATTAAACTGACTAAGGACACAACACGGGAAGGGATGTACTTATATTATATAATGTTAGTATATTAAGTGTTTTGTGGCATTTAGGTGAACTTTTATGTTCATCTGGATACTTCATTAGTTAATTTACTGGTCACTAGGCAATTCTAAAATGGCATCTAAGTTTTGGTCCTTTGTTAAAGCATATCTTTGTTACTGCATCACAAGCAGACAATATTTTAATTTTATTGCAGTTTCTTTTTCCCGTGATATTCATCCTCTTTATTTGGACCCAGTAGCCCTTCCTGGCTCTCAACATCTAGATGAATGTACTTGGTCAAATCATTCTTCTACTGGTTGCTTAATTAAACAACCATTCTTAGAAGTCTGATCCTGTAGTATTTGTCCCTAGGTTACATTTCCACATCAATAAATGAGGGCCCTGGATGCTTGATGCTGCGTTGTCCTGACCCATCTTGCAATGCTGCTGTTGACTGGGACATGATTGATAGACTTGCTGGATTTGAAGAGAAAGAAAAGTATGCACGTCATCTTCTTCGTTCATATGTTGAGGACAGTAAAAAGGTGCATCTATATTCCTTGAATTGTTTATGACTAGTATAAGAATCCTTGATAGCAACGTTGATGCAAAAAATTGCTATTGGCAATTACATCCTGAATTCCTAGGCATTCTTCTTGAGAAAGCTAAAACTGTAGTTTCTTTTTTGTATTTCACAAGTGTCAGATGCAACATGATTGGTTTGGTTTGTGCTGTAGGGTCATTTTAATTTCTTAGATATTTTTCATGGAAAGTAAATGGAAAAACAGTTACTGACTCCATAGTCCCATCGTTCCATATTCATGTTAACTTTCTTCCTTGAGATATATCAAGTTTCTAGGAAGAAAGATTTCATTTGTGATACAGCAAACTAGTTTATATCTATTGGCAGATAGTATGCATTTTGGAATGTTCATGATCCATGTTTATTTATTTTCCTGGAAGCACATGAGATTTGTAGATGTAGCAGTTTTTGTAATTGATCTTTGACATCTTCCTCATCCATGCATACTGATTTTGTTGGAAGGATACAAGGTTTTGCCATCTTTAATAATTGGATCTTCCTCCTCGTTTTATTATTGTTTATAGATAAAGTGGTGCCCTTCTCCTGGATGTGAGTTTGCGGTGGACTTTGATATCAACAGTATTAGCTACGATGTTTGTTGCTATTGTTCCCATAGCTTTTGTTGGAATGTGAGTATCTCCCAAGGATGTATCTGTTGTTCGTCTATTACTTTTATTATGTTTCTTTTCTTTCACCATTATCTGAGACCTCTGTATGGTATGCAGTGCATTGAGGAAGTTCACCGTCCAGTGGACTGTGGTACGGTGGCCAAGTGGATTATAAAAAACAATGCAGAGTCGGAGAATACAAATTGGTAGGTTGTTGAAAGTTGCTAATGTTTTGGTCCCTTGTTTTACACAATCCACTACGTTTAAGATCCTGCTAAATTCATTGGTGTATTTGTCTTTCTTTGCTTTTGTCCATTTATGTAAATACATGTTTTAGCATATATTGGCATATTTACAAATATCTAGAGCTGATCAAAATTTCAAAACTATTGCAAAGTTGCCTTCTTTCTTGCAAAACAGCCAAATATATATTGTCTATCATTTTGTATCAAATTTGAGTCTTATTTTCCTTGTTGAATTATATTTTTTTTGGAAGGAAATGCTGTACTTGAATGCTGCATCTTTAAGATATGATTGTGTCATAATATTTTTTTAGACACACAAACATGTGAAAGTTTTGTTATCTTTGTTTGATTTTGACATTGAAATCAAATCCTGATTAGCTGGAACTACTACCAACTTTGTTTCTTTTTTCTTTCAAGAATGTCTTTGGATGATTAGATTTATGGATTAGTATCTTGATAAATTAGTTTTGTTTTAATATGTCATGTCTATTTTATATGATTTTATTATGGGTCTGACACTCTTTTATGCATACCTGAGAAGAAACCGTTACCAGAGGGATCTGAAACATGAGTGAGGACTACATCATCAGAAGTCATGTGTGTTATATTCTATGCCCAACCCGGTAATGTTTAAAACTTTAGATTGGCAGGAAGGCTTTGATTGTAAGAGAAAAAAACAGTTGTAATTATTTCATCAAGAACAAGCAGAGATTGTCAGTATATGCAACTTAATTGGTATTGCTTAATGGATTCATGTCAATTACAACATAAAAAATCTGTAAACATTTAGCAAATATCATCCTTTGTTTCTTCTGGTGTATGGGAAATGTGTCCAGGAAGAGATGAGTCTTCAAGATATATAACATATATGGTTTACAAATTTTTTTGTACAGGATTTTAGTGGGTTGTGTATAATGACTTATTTACATATAACTATTGTTTATTTAGGTTAGAGTGGTAAGATTCAATTTTCTTTTGCTTCTTTATAAAAAAGGATATACTCAATGCATGACTGGTGTTCTACTTTACATGACAAAATTGCTTCAGTTAGTTCATCTGGTTCTCATTCTATTTTTATTGTTGTGGTAAAGTTAGTAGAAAAAACCATGTTTTCCCCTCAAAGAATTCTTCTGTATATTTTGATATTATTTATGTTTAATAATTCAGTAAACAATCTTTTGCTGTCCAAAATGTTTAAGGTCCATTGTATCTCATTATTGCTTATGTCTAGCAAATACCTTTTTTTAGCAGTTTTTAATATTCTATATTATTTGATATCCTGATCTTGATGAAATTTCACTTCGTAACACTGTACCCCATGTCGATACATTATGATGTGGGTTTCTTTTTTCAGGATACTGGTTAATTCCAAGCCCTGTCCAAAGTGCAAGAGGCCAATTGAGAAAAACCAGGGTTGTATGCATATGACATGTAGAGCCCCTTGTAAATTTGAATTTTGCTGGTAGAACTTTTTCCTCCAGCATCTTTACTTTGATTTTGCTCTTGCTCCAACATTATTATCTTTCAATGATCCAGTCTGATGTGCATCATATTGCGCTCTTAGGTTATGCCTTGGTGCATGGTCAGAGCATGGGGCTATAACTGGTGGTTTCTATTCTTGTAATGGCTATGAAACAGCAAGGCGTGATGGGATGGTCGGTTATCTATTATTATCATCTAATTTTGTTTCATAATTGTTGTTTGTATATGCAACTCAACATTTATTGTGTAAGCCTGTTTGGAGAATCCTTGACTAACATTTTCACATCCAATCTGACTTCAGTATGATGAATCTGAAAAGAGGAGAAAGAGGGCAAAACTTTCTCTTGAGAGATACACTCATTATTATGAACGCTGGGTGACCAATGAATCAGTATGTTTAATTTGTGACCATTATTCTTGTTTCTTCATATGAATGTGTGTATGATTATACTATTCAATGAGTGGGTATATAGAGGTTGTGACCAGTGAACATAGCAACAATGTTGGACTCTTTTTCATTGAATCAACATCTCACTCTCTCCCTCCCATAGCACCTCTCTACACTAACCTGTATCTAAGTTATTTAGTCCTGGTTCCTTATTGTTCTATAAATTTCTTTCTTTCTGATTGCATATTATATTTTATCTGCAGTCAAGAAAGAAGGCACTTGAAGATCTTCACATTATGCAAACTAACAAGGTAAGCGTCATTGCACCATTGGTTTCTCATTTCCCGGTACAAAAAATGATTTACCTTCATTGAGAACATAATTGTGGATATAAGATCAGTAATTGTTTAGGAAATAACATCTTTTGTAGAATGGCCATGTAAATGCAAAAGCTGATACATCTTTGTGCGTATTTCTTAAAAGGATTTTAAAACTGTGGAACTATTCCTCATCCTTCATTACCAGTAGTGCATGTCAAGATCACTTACAGTTCCACAAAAATTATATAATAATAAGCATGTCTTCATGATTTATTACTCACTACATGTCTATCATATTTTTGTGCTTTGTACTTTCTTTTGGACATCATTTTTATCCTTAAAGGAGTATTTGTGGTTTAGGACATACTAGGATTAAGCTTATAGTTGTGTTATGCTATAATCTAAGATGCCAAAATTTCAAATTAGTTATCTGATTTAGGATTTATGGAGATTGTGTTTGAAAAAAAGCTTTTAATCAGGATGAAATCAAAATTGTCCATCCATCTTTAGGAAATTTTTTTTTTCCAGAAATTCATTTTTGTGTTGTCCTAGAACTGGTTTCTGTTGAACTGTACACCACTTTACTCATTGTTGTGATCTCAAGGGTCTAGACCAATTTCTAGAAAATCTTACATATGTTTTTCAGATGTAAGTCTTTCTAGAAAACATACATATGAAACCTAACCTTTCTAAATCTTACGATTTAGATTTTTACTGTGTTGTTTTGCAGTGAAGCAATTTTATCAGTTGGGTTATATATGCACCTCAAAATATCCTTGCCATCTATTAGATATATATGTTGAGTTGGCCAACTGCCTCAACAGTTTCTTGAAAAGATATATATATATATATATATATATATATTATGTTTCATTGTTTTCCATTCTACAGGACATAGAAGTAATAATTTATCATCATATATCTGTGTATATTCTTTTCTTCTTGCCAAATCTGACACATGAAATTTAATAGAATACTCTTCTGAAACAAATTGGAGATTATTTATCATCGTCAGTCTTATGTCTTGGTAATGCCTATAAGCCACAATCTAGAAAGGTTAATCTCATCGAAGCATTATAGATATTCATTACCCAGTATACATTTAATCTACAAAGTTTAGCAGTTGATAGTGAATGAGCAAAGGGGAATAAAGAACAGTGAATTAGTTCTTTGTGCAGAAACAATGAGTTTCTTCTTTAGTAATTGAAGTCTGAAGATGCCATTTTTTGGCCAACAATGCAATTTTTCTTGTCCTTTTCTGGAAAGAACAAAGACATGAACAAGAGGAATACAGATACAGGGCCTGATAATCGTGTTTCATATCTATGCTGATGTGATACTGTTGTAGCCTTGCAGGTGTACCATTCTTTTGTCAGAATGTTAAGTTTCAATAACGTAAGCCTGGTGGCACAATACAAATCTTGAATCATGGGTAGAGGCACAATTGATGTCATTAAGCTTTGGTTTCCATCTGGCTTCAAAAGAAATCCATAAAAAACTGTGTTCATTATTGATGTTACCTTTTCTTTTGGTCAAGCTGATCCCTGAAATTCTACCTCATCATTGTTTCCTTAAGGTGAAGAAATATGTGCTGGTGCAGATAAACTAGTGCTATGAAATCATAGCCAAAGTATCTAACAATGGGGTGCAATATGAAAATAAAAAAATTTTCACATGTTAGCATGCACTCAAGAAATAGGTTCTTCATTGCTCATTGTAGTACACAAGATGATATGATCTACTAACACATCAATTTTTTTAAAGAGCACAGATTATATGATTGTTAATGGAAAATCTTATATGAAAGAGTGACATCAGAATTGAACTTCCTTTAGTTCATGGCCGATAATATAACAGTGAACTCTATGATCACTGGTTTTCCTTCAAATGTGAATACTGGCTGTAATATAGTAATTCCGATTTATTGGTCTTGTTAGTTTATAATTTAACTTTTCTTAGTTCTCCAATTGTAAATGCTTGTGATTTTTGGTATGCACAGCTTGAGAAACTGAGTCTTAGACAAGGCCAGTCAGAGGCCCAGCTCAAGTTCATAATTGATGCCTGGTTACAGGTAAGATAAAAGATATGGAATTATCCTTTTGATACTTTGAGTTCCTTGTAATTCTGTTCTGTTATCTTGGGACTTTTTTTTTTCACTCCATTTTGTAGATAGTGGAGTGCCGGCGAGTGCTGAAATGGACATATGCATATGGGTATTACCTGCCTGAGCATGACGATACTAAGAGGCAATTTTTTGAGTATCTTCAAGGTTTATAAACTTCTCTTTTTAATTGCATCAACTGATAAGCTTATTCTTTCACATAGAGTTACCACGATGGTAGTCTTGTGCAGGTGAGGCTGAATTTGGCTTAGAACGGCTTCATCAATGTGCAGAGAAGGAACTCCAAGAATTTCTTGATGCAGATACCCCTATGAAAGGATTTGATAATTTCCGTGTGAAACTAACAAGACTAACTAGGTATGTATGTTCACCTTGTATTGTAGCCAATCTATGATTGTTTGAATCTTATGCTTTGACCTAATGGTTTCTTGGTTTCTTTTTAGGTTAATTTAAAAAAAAAAAAACAAGTTACCTTCGTATGATTCTTTTCTTTGTCAAAATATTGCAAGAAGCTCTTTCTTTTATGACTAAGCTCCTGTATTTATTTTTAAGGCCCTTATCGTATGGCGTTTGCTCTTATCATCATTCGTCATGCTTGCTTTTAAAGGTTTCTTCTGCATGCATTTATTCTTAGATATTAATTTTATTTGATGCCCAATGTGCAACATGTGAATTGTATTAACTCAGGTTTATGGCTCAATAATCTATACTGTTTTTAGTTGTTAGCCTTACGTGATAGAATGCAAATAGTAGATACTTTCGAGTTAAATTGTCTTCATTAGTAATAGAATGCCAAATGTAAATTTCTGTTTGTCTGTAACATGGGTAGAAAGATCCTCAAGTTTGATTTTAACTGACATTCAGAGAGAAACAGTAAGAAATATTGATGTGTTTGCCAGTCAATCTAATTCCTGATTTTAAGCTATAAATGTCATGAAATCGAAGCATGGCATTTCAAAGCTTTTCTACTAATATATTGTTGCTTTTAATAAAACTGCATCTGTAACTGGTTTCTTTTTTATTCTGTTACTCAGTAAGCAGCAAACTTGAACTGTATACCTTCATTTTGTGTTTGTGCACCAAACAGTGTGACTCATAACTACTTTGAGAACCTTGTTCAAGCGCTAGAAAGAGGGCTGATGGATGTAGATTGTTCGGACCCTCAGACCAGCAGCAAAAGTTGTTGTTCCAGCAGTCCTGGCAACATGCCTGGGAAAATGAAAAGTAGCAAAGCAACTGAAGCAGATGATCCCAGCTAGACATGGATCCCTCATTACATCACTATCATATCTTTCTGGCCCTGCTTTGCACTCGTCATGATGCCAGTTCTTTGATCACATACTAAAAATAAAACAAATTCTTCGGATCTTTTTGTGCATCACCATCTTTTGTGTGCACAATAAACAGCCCCTGTTGTAATGTGGAAAATTGTAAATGATGTGGAACCGAAAAGGCTATATATTCAACCTGAGGTCCCAAAGCATGAAGTATTGGGGAGTAGGGAGAGAAATAAGTTGCGTATGAACAGTAGAGACATCTTAGTTTTCAGGTGATTTCTGTATATATCTGTATATACATTCTTGAGTGTTTAGATACACAGTTTTACTTTTATTTTGTAGTACAATCTAATGTTAAATATGGTTTCACCAATTACTCTGTGGGTTTTTAGATTTGTGTATTATTTTGTATGGTGATGCAGATTCCCCCTGTGGGGAAAATTTTACTACTTGCATTATTTGTTTGGGTTAAATCTTCCAAGCTTGTAATTCTGGATCATTGGTCGATCCAAAACAACCTTTTTTTTTTTTCATCATTGGGTCAGATTGCATGTTTAATTAAAAAAAATTTAAGATATATAAAATAAGTTAAAATTATAGACCTTATTGAAAATTGTTTTTTCTTAAAAATATCAATATTACTAAAAATAGAAAGAAAAAAAAAGGGGCATGTGACTGGGTGTTCTTATCAAGAATAGATTCGACGACATTAGGAAAATGTGAAAATGTGAGGCATCTTTCGATAAATCTCAAAAGAAAAAGGACTTTTTTCGAAAAATCGACCCGTAAAGTTTATCAGCGGTTCCTCCCAATCTCTTGGACATAATAAAACCAATCAGATTAGTGGATTGTTTGGTCAGTCAATGCTTTGATTTCTATCCACTTCTGTTACCCCGTATACGGAGGCCATATATAGATGTGCTCTTAAGTGACAAGACAGATCATCATCATCATCATCATCATCATCATCATCATCAAACCCCGTCGTCGTCCCCAGGTGTTGCAACTCGTGGTTGCTCCTTCAGGAGGGGATCCTCTCCGATTATTGTTCGGATCCAACGATGATCGCTGAACCGTGGAGATGTCAACACCAGAGGCGTCCAACTAAAAGTGGCATTGCAGCGGATCCTCACCCTTCTGCCGATTCTATAAACTTCGGTCAGCCCACTTCCCTCCGTCGCGATTCCCTCACGAAACAGGATCGAGGCCAGTATGGAATCCGTCGCCCGCCCGTTCCCAAACCCTAACTTGAACATCCGAACCCTCCCCTCCTCCTCCCCCCGCGGATCCTTCACAGTGTCCCGCGTCACCTTCGATCAGTGGCGAAATCGCCCCCGCCTTAGAGCCGGGCGGCACCGACCCGTCGCCGCCGTCGCGAATCCAAGGTCCGAGCACGACGTTGTTGTCGTCGGCGCCGGGATCATCGGGCTGGCCGTCGCACGCCAGCTCCTGCTCTCCTCCGACCTCTCTGTCGCCGTGGTCGATGCCGCCGTCCCCTGTTCCGGTGCCACCGGAGCCGGTGAGTATGCTGTACTTTTTTTGGACGATACTTATGTCGATGTTTTCATGGATGGCAAATGTGCTTGATTTGTTTGTTTGTGGTGGCGTCAGGGCAGGGGTACATTTGGATGGCGCACAAGACGCCGGGTAGTGAGACTTGGGAGCTGGCTGCGAGAAGCAAGCAGTTGTGGGAGGAGTTGGCAGAGAGTATACGAGACCAGGGTAAAGACCCAGCAGAAGTACTGGGCTGGAAGAAGACAGGTATCTCGCTCTTAAATTTTGTATCTTGTGCTGATTTTTGTGATGCAATCTTTGGATTATGGTTATTTGTGTTAGGGTGAAAAAATGTAGGTGTTGTTGAGCCGTTATACCGATCACATTCAAAGTATAATTCTTGCTTTACCTGAGTTTCAAATCTGCAAGTTTACATGGATTGTTACACAGATAATTAAAAATGGAATTTTGATGCCGGAATTGAGCATGCTATTAATCTGGGGATCTCAAAGCTAATAATTGAATCTGATGCTGAGCTCATGGTTAAGATTTTGAACAAGGAGGAAACTCCTCCATGTAATGTTTTGAATTATTATAGGAGTATTACTAGGTTCATTGATTATAAAGTCACTCATGTATAGTGGGAGGGTAATGATAGTGTCCATTGGTTAGCTAATCAGGCTAGATCTTCTAAAAATTCTGCTATCTGGAGACAGTACTGGCCTCCAAAACTATGATATATTTTGTGCTCCGAAAAAACTGGAGTTTTTTGTAAGAGACTTTTAAAGTAATATGGTTTCTTCTTTTTTTGGAAAAAAATGAAAATTTGGATCATTTTTATAAATGGAAGCCGATTATGTAGGCAAATTTTCCAATATTGATTAGTGAGGGGCTAGAGTTGCTTCTTGCTATTGAAGTAGACAATGGGAGGAAGTGTTTAGTCATGATGATAGATGATACATTGGCTCGAGTGGGTACATTTTCTTGCAACACTAAATGTGACTCCACTAGCTTCATAAACATGCATTGGCACAAAACTATATTTTACAAAAAAAATATATACATCAGAGTAACTCAGGTGTACATAATTATGTTTGTCTGTTTACCGCTCTACGCATACATCTGTAGTGTATCAATGTGTGTGGAGATGGATGGTGGATGGGTAGGACGGCCTTGGTGGGGCTCTACACTTTTTGTGAAATCTTGACATGGAATTGATCATAGTAGACGGACGATGCATCTCTATATGGAACATCAGAACCTTCAACTATAACAATATTTTGGAGGCTTCCTCGTTAATCAAGATAATTGTCTAGGTTCCAACTTATGATAGTGCTGATAGCTGAGCTAAAATCATTCTGTTGAGGTACAATGTTTAGAATTAAAAGAACACATCAACTGTCTTTACATTGATGAACCTGCTCTAATCTAAAATGTGTCGTCACCAAGATGACCGAAGGAAAGAAAAAGACCAACAAGGAAAACACCACTGACCATCTAGCATTTATTTATTGACACTAACATCCGTTGTCATGTTTTCACACTGGAATCCGCCATTAAGATGATTGAAAAGCATACATATGTCAGCGAAATATCAGTATGGGCATATAGCTGTTAAAATTGGCTGTCTAATGAATCACAGGAGGGAATATCTGGTTTTATTTTCCTGTTCTTTGCTTGGTTGTAAGTTCTAAACTCATATTTTCTGGACATTACTGTCCTGAGTTCTTTATGCAATTGAGCATCATATAAGAAAACCTAAATTTCATTCTTTTGACTTTAATTTTCGTCAGACATTCGGTTGCAGACTGTAGTGTTGATAATCATCTTTTTTATTTTTGTAACTAGAATGAACTGATCATCAGAAACTCATATAAGAAACATTAAAATATTTTCCATGTGTCGATTTTTAGGAAGTTTGTTAGTTGGTAGAACTTTGGAGGAGTCATACATGTTGGAAGAAAGGGTCAAGCTCCTAAATCAGGCAGGGTTGCAAGCAGAATACTTGCCTGCATCTTCTTTGCATTTGGAGGAACCAGCATTGGAAATTGGAAAGGAAGGAGGAGCTGCTCTTGTACCAGATGACTGCCAGTTGGATGCCTCTCAGACTGTTGTATTCATTGAAGAGGTTACTTTTATTTCTTATCATTTAGTCATGCATCTTCAGTTGCTAACTTTTATCCCATATGTGCTTTATCGGATAATGATCTATGTCATTCATGCTTTTTTTTTTACCAATATGTCATTCATCCTTAGTTGTCGATGTTTTGCATTATTTTCTAGGGTAATAAGCAGTTCAATTCACAAGGCAGATATGCTGAGTTCTATAATGACCCTGCTCTTTCTTTGCTGAGGTGGACATTTTCCTTTTATAAGGATCAGATACTATTGTTCTACAATCTAATTCCTTTGTACAAGAGCTGGTATACTTTTCTTAATCCTAAAACCTTGCAGGTCTTCATGCACACAAACGGTTGAAGGTGTTCAAACATCCAAGAACAACTTGTATGCTAAAAGAGCTGTTGTGATTGCTGCAGGTGCCTGGTCTGGGCCCTTAATGCAAAGCCTCATTGTGCAACCAAATCTTTTGCCAAATATACCTGTCAAGCCTAGAAAGGTAATATTGGAGTTACGAAGTGTTTGTTCTCGTGCATTATTTATTCTCCCCCTTTTCTACAATACAATGTGGTCACAATACCAAAACTGAGTTAACACATAATGGTAATATTAGTTTATTTATGATGCAATTTGAAGCAGCCTCAGTTCTTGTTCATTTGCATATGTTGCCCTCACTTATATGTGCCATGAACATCTGCATAACTATCATCATTCGGGTATTTGTGGAATCTTTATTGGTAGTAACCAAAATAATACATGAGATGCATAAAGTAGTCTTGGATACGGCCTACAGCCCTTCACAATGATGGACCTTAAGTAAATTTGGCTCCAATCTGTTCTTACTAGTGTATCAAAGAACAATTCATTTGATATCATGCAATATAGGGATAGTGTAATGAGCATCAAACAACTTATAAGCTGTTAATCCTCAACCTAGCTATGTGAAGTAAACTTCCATCGCAACCCATTTATCATTTATTATTTTGTTCTTATACACATGAAAATTGTACAATACATACAGTGGTTATAAGTTTTGATTGGGCAATTTGGTGAGTATTCAGTGAGGCCTAAGCAAAATTACATGCCAGAGCTTGTGCTTGCCGTTGCTTTCAGTTGGGTTTGTTGAAACATCGGTCTTCGTCCAGCTTTCCCTTTTTCAATTAACAAAGTCATTATTAGAAGAATTGCAAAGAGCTCCCCCTTCTAAACCTTCTTCCTCTCATCCATTTTTCCTCAAAGCTCAATAAAATAGGAATCTTTTTCATGATCAATTTAACATTTGTAGTTTAACTCAGCAATAACAACAAGAAGCCCAATATTGTCTCCAAGGAGGCACCTTGGGAGATAAAGTGTTGTGCATGAAGTCAAGAAGTGGATTCTGAATTTCACGGCCTTTAGTGCACATGTTTTATAGTGTAATATCTATATATGGAGTGAATTAGTGAAAAATAAAAGAAAAAGAAATTCAGTGTTCAATTGTTTATGAAGAACGTGATCGTTTCTGCAATTACACATATAAGGTTTCACTCGATTATATATCAAATCTAACAGTTAATTTTTTTTCTTCCCTTTTTTTGGTTTCTTATATTTAATTAGAGTGAGGTTATCCTGAAGAAAAAAAACTTTTTATTTGCTTCATATTTTCGTTACTTATTTTTATTTTTCAATCAAAATTTCATGTAAAAGGTATTGAAATTTTAGCTTCTGTGGTCGTTTGTGCAAATGTTAGAGTCAACCTGACCTAGGATTATCTTGACATCATGTTAAATTAGACATTAGGAAAGGCCCATCCAGACATGCATTAGATGCTGATGTACACGCCATATGATTTTGGGTTTTTGGAGCTTATTATTATTCATTAATTTGGTGAAAGTAGTTTCGTTTTAACTAAACCATTTTTCACTCTTATAGCTAAAAGTCTGTTTGTAGATACCATATCATTTTTGAAATCTCCATAAAACTTGATTCAAGTACCCACTTATTACCCAAGTAATTGGTAAATGGCCATTGAAGGAGGTACAAATGGATGCCCACGTTATCTACAAAAATGGTTGAGATGAGCAATACACCAAAAGAACATTAAAATGCACTCTGATTCAAATACTTCTATACATGTAGTATGTGCTCAAGCAATACACCAAAGAACATTCCAATATACACTTGGATTCAAATACTTGTGTATATTCACATGTGCTCAAATCAAGACCAGACAGATTCACAAGTAAGCAGTTGAGTTAGATAGAATTATTCCAATGACCAAACATCTTCATTGACACTCAATTGAATCACTCGAAGGTGAACAGAAGTCACCAAAAACTGCTCATATTTGTATTTCTGTATATTAAGAGTGGTAAGCTTATCTCTTGGGTTGAGACTTATACTGATTAAATCAATGTTTAAAATCTTGGTACTACGCTGGTTTTGACACCTTGTTGAATCAGTTACGTTACCATTACACCGGATGGAATACTGACTTGTATCATCTGATATTACTGAAAAAAAACAATGAAAATGAAAATACCAATTGGTACCGAGCTATATAGTCCATTACCAATTTTGGTTGGAGCCATAAATATCGGTTGGTATGTACCAGGGACTAATAGATACTGGCTAATAATTAGAAGTCTGACCAGTATTTGGAATCTTAAATTGAATACTTCTCTGCTGCAGTGATTTATTGGACACATATGTGAGACAGCATAACCTATGACTCAAGAGGTTGGGGTTGTCAACCTTGTCATGCTTCGGACTTGGTAGCTTTGCAGTTTCATCGCTGTTGCTCTACTCTTAATTAGTCCATTAGACAGTTCTTATGAAACATGCATGATGAGTCTTACCTACATTTTTCTTATTGATACTGATGAACTTCATTTAGTTGGACATAACGTTGCCTCATCTTTTTCTGATTAAATTAATTAGTTGCTAGAACTAATTCTTTGGATATCTAGTGGCTAAATGTTTACCTTTGCATAATTAGGGCCATCTTCTTTTATTGGAGAATTTCAATGACTTACAACTAAACCATGGTGTGATGGAGGTTGGATATATTGATCATCAGGTTTTTACCTCGTCCGCCAGGTCTTTTACTCCAGGAGCAGTTGAGGATGATGATAATTTGTCATCCATATCAATGACAGCCACTTTAGACGTCAAGAGGAATCTTCTACTAGGTAGCTGTCACAACTTTGACTTCTTCTAAACCCTTAAACAGCAAGCATCTTACTTTAATGTGATTCCTTAATGTTCGAGTTTGTGCCCCATTCTGTTAATTCTCCTGAAGTTGTTGCTTTTCTCCATGGAGATTATAAAAGCACTTGCTGATGGAATTTGACTGCTGTATTCATCCACATAAAGTTGGCTAAGCTTGCCCATCAATATCAATGTTGATTATTACTGGCTTACACTCCCTTTCTTGGTCATTTCAGGGAGCAGTCGCCAATTTGTTGGATTCAGTAGAGAAATGGATGAATCTATTGTTAAACGGATATGGGATCGGGCCGGGGAGTTCTTTCCTGCTCTAAAGTCTCTTGATAATAAAATAGACAAGATACGAATAGGACACCGCCCTTATAGTAAGTCCAATTTTCTTCCTTGGTCTTGTGTAACATCTTGTGACATTATGCCTCGAAGGCCTATTTCCTGAAGAACACTTGTAGCTAAAAAGCATTAACAAAAAATTACTTCTTTCAGTGCCTGATGGGAAGCCTGTCATTGGGCCAGTTCCTAGTTTACCAAATGTTTTTCTTGCGGCTGGGCACGAAGGAAGTGGTCTTTGCCTGGTAATTTTCATCAAACCACATATGGCATTTATTTTTGTGTTAAGGAGTATTTTACAAGTGTTTTTACCCTTTTTATTCACAAGATAATATACTATGATCCATATTATCTTGTTTATTTGAATTTTTCTGCTGTCCATTTTGCAATTCAGTTTTGGGTCTCTGAAATACATGGTCATCACTGCCAAAGGAGTTAACTTACCGTGTGAAATTTAAGACGCTTAATTGAACACATTGAAAAGAAGGGTTCATCATGTCTTAATACTAGAACCTTCGCTGTAACAGTAGTCTTGAAGAACCGCTTGGAAGCAGCAGTTCTTCTACATAATGTAGATATAGAAAGGCATGTATCCTGTGCTTGCTCATAAAATTATCTGGCAAAAATTGCAATCCAAATATATCCCAGAAGCCTTTCCCCAGGTGCAGAGTTAGAAATGCCTCTGCAGTGGCTAGTGTTCAAGAACTTGAATGTTTTGAAATCTATAAGCTGGCTTCTGATTCATGACTGTCAAACAATTGAGAGTTAAAGTAATTAAGGCATATCGTAACTGGTAATTAAAGTAACTATTCAAATTGGCAAGTGGCTTATGCTGAATTTTTTTTATTTATTAATAATTTTGATGATCATTGCTCAGTCTGCTTTCAGAAACTGTGTAACCGAATAGTAGAAGCTTTTGTTTTCTGTGTCGGACCCCAGGTCTTTTTCAACATTTTGGAGTGAATTTTGGCATATCTTTTTTCCTCTATGTCACGATGGTTTACTTTGCTTCAAGTTTTTTATCTTTTTGCTGTCTGTGCTACATTAATGTTATTTGGCGCAACTGTTAAAAGATGGCATTTGACTTGTTAGTTAGGTTTCCATATCAATGTTTATACCCCGATGGTCGAAAGAAAATGCTAATTGGTACTGGGTTTTCATCATTATTCTTTTAGGCATTGGGCACTGCAGAAATGGTTGCTGATATGATACTAGGGAACCCGATAACAATAGATCATACACCATACAGTGTGGAAGGCAGATTCTGCTGATATTTTATTAGCTGCCAATGAATCCTTTATCATAGCTAATAAGGCTGGCAGATTTTGCTGATAGCTGCTTACGCACTCCCAAAATCTTATTTTCTGAATTGATAAGGTGCAATTTATCAACTTAATTAAATCTGCTCATTCTTGAAAACTTGCTTGTAATAATAAATGAAGGGCCACGATATCAGCAGAAGCATGTTTCATGTCTGATGTTTCAAAAGCCTGTATATTATGGTTGTTTCTGGTAGGACTTTGTACAACTTTCATGATCATATTTCCCATCAAGAATCTGCATTTGATTACAAGAGGGGATTGTTTTGAGTACATATCAAAGACAAAGACTGCTCGACCAAGATGAATGGGTTTTAAACTCTGTATTTGCCGAAGCCTTTGATTCGACATTTAATTTTCTGCAAGCTACGACAGTGTGTCTATTGCTGAAGATTAGGGAATAATGAAACCAAGATTGCTCATCTGAAGGCTCTACAAAGGGAGGTGTGAACATGGCCAGTAAAGTCAGGCCTGAGCCACGATATGATGCACGCAATTTGTACAGAATAAAGAAAGTCGGCTCAGATTTGTTTACATCACAAGGGTTAGCATCTGAAAATGATCATGCTATATGGTCCATTTTGTTGGTGGTTGACTGTGAGCACTAATCTACTGAATCATCAGAAATGTTCCTGGTATCAGGATGCCACTGGATATGTGCAGTGCCATGTGAGTAGTAATGTTACTGGGGATGACACCAGCTCATGTGAATCAAGTTTGAATCGTTTCTCCAATGATTAATGTTCAGTATGTATCTGTAAGAGTGTCAGATGAAGTGAATTCCAAGCACCAATACATTCACTGTATCTTGTAACATTTTGGTATGGAGCAAGATCTTCCACCTGCATTTGGTTAGCTTCTAGTTGAAGTGACTTGCATGGTGATCAAGTGCCATTCCTAGGCTTAAACAACTTGCTCTCAGGGCTATCTTAGTGGAGTGGTTTATGCATGACTCACATTTGCTGCAATCAGAGTAGCTCTGACAGTGTCTCATGTGAAATATTCTAAATCATGTTAGCATTCTGAAGCCAAAGGATGTTGTTTGGGATAAAAGAGGAAATAATTGCAGATCTCAGTTCACAATCTGATGTCTAAGATTTGCATGCATGCCTGCCATTGAAGATCTGGATCGAAAAGGCTATGAATGATTTTGCCATGTTTGCTACGGGGGAAACTTGACCAGAGCTAATCTCACTACTCCCAAATTTCTCATCTCATCCAGTGAACTATCAAATTATTACTAGAGAACACTGCTCGCCAAATGCACCATCAAATTGTTCTCAAGCTTCATCAAAAAGAAATCAGGGATGAGATAACAAGAAGGTAAGTTGGTTGCAGGGAGAAAATTTTGCTCTCAATTGCCACTCTATTTCTACCTTTGATGGTTGAGGAAATATAGGGGGGGAAATAGTGACACATAATTGCATCACATAGGTCAGTCTTCAGACTGCATTAACACACGCATAATATTGGAATAACTTCATAGAGAATCAAGATAAACAAATAAACACATAATATTTGTTTTGTTGGAGTCCATCCGTTCATAGTCAATGGATTTTTGCTGCACTAAGTAATCCTCTCATCCCGAAGCTAAAGCCAATCTCTCACCAGATAGATAGCAGGCAGAGGGACTCCATTTCTGTCCATTCTACGGCACCTGCTGCATGAACGGAAGAACTAACAAAAATAGACACCATCTGAACCTGCAAGCACGAAGCCTTTTGCGTGCAGACCATCACCGTTGCCGTCCACGGCGAGGAGATGCTGCGTGGGGAAGCAGCAGTAGTCTGGGAGCAGCTGCGCGGTTCTGCTGCTCTCCACTGCTTCGATGACCATCACCACCACGTAAACCAACCCCACGGCGGCGATCCCCATCACCAGGCACGCCTCCTGTGTTGGACTAACCATGACCATCGACAGACAGAGGAAGAAGGAGATGACACTACGACTCATGGATGGAAAAGGAGGATTCATAGGCGTACCGCATATATATGAAGCGGAGGGAGAGTTGTGTGGTGCATCGAATTCAGGGGAGGGGGTTCGTGTAGATGGATGATGCTGAGGATGGGGTCAGAATCCACCATGCACAGTGACCGGGTTCATGGGATGGGATGGGATGGGAAAGAATGCTGAAGTTGCAAGGCTCGATATGATTTGATATGATGCCTCACCGATTCGATTCGATTCAATGAACCTAAATTGTTCCTAAACCTTCACGTGCTCAATATCCAACGTGACATATTGACGTGGGGTTTTCCTGTCTCGGCTGCGGGGATGATGTCGCGGTCGGACGCGGATGGGATTAGCACTCAGATTCCATGTGTTTATTATAGATCTGAAATGAAAATCTTATCTGAGTTTGAGAATATTAACGGATGTAAAATGATTAGCACTTGAATTTCATGAGTTTATATTATGGATCCGAAATGAGAATCTTATCATCTTTAAGAACATTAACTGATGCAAAATTACTTATAGATCCGAAACGAGAATCTTATTGGGTTTGAGAACATTAACATATGCAAAATCTCTAGTACATGGATTTCATGAGTTTATTATAGATCAAAAAGAGAATTTTATTGGGTTTGAGAATATTAACGGATGTAACATGACTAGCACTCGGATTCCATAAACTATCCTGATGAGACATATTTTGGGTCCCAGTCACATTGCAACCGACGCGCACCACGCCCTCGCCAAGTCAGCACGAGGAGTACTTCCACGCGCTAAACAGGGTCCGTACTAAGGTGTTTCTCGGCACATCCCATCCCGGAAAGCTTGGGGCGACGTCGTATGGCCCTGTTCCATACATTCCGGGATAGCGGTCGTACAAAGGTACCACCTTACCTCTCGAGGATCGGTCGTCATGCCAAACCCCTAACTAGTATAAAAACCCCTGACTAGTATCTGGCCAGTGGGAGGCAAAAAAAAAAAAAAGAGAAGAAGAACAATCACTAACTTAGTCGTCGAGGGGCCAAAGTCGAGAACCACCCGACGAGGGCCTTATGTGCAGGAGCGCGACCGTCTTCGGATGTCCAACCACCCCGACCGAGAGACGTACTCCCCGAAAACGGTGTCAGCATCCCAACCGAGAAGCACCCCCCCTTAGACAGCGTCGGCACCCTGACCTGTGGACGAGATCAATCCCGGCGCCTAGCCCCCCCTCCCGATCGCCAGCTCCCGATATCGACCCGTGGACCAGGCCGTGCTGACTCACCAGCAACGATACATCAATTCACCAACAGATCTGAAACAAGAATCTTGATGGGTTTGAGAATATTAACAGATGCACAATGAGGATGAATATGCATTGGACTTCCGATCGGTTTTGGGATGTTGTCGAGCTCCTTTTAGATCGATGATTAATTGATGAAACATAATGTTACGATGGTAGTTGCACTATGTAGTAATCTAAACGTTTGTATGTATACTTGCATTATTTATAGGAAGATGATAAAGAAAATAAAAAACTTGTATTTGATTATATTGGGTAAATCACTAAAAGAAACTCTAATTTTTTACCTTTTTTTTATCCCCACATAGCATTTTTTTTTGTTTTATTCCTGCAAAGTATCCTTTCTTTTTTTAAGATGAGATTATCTATGTTTTATTCCCACATGCTACTTTTTTTTTTTCTTTTCTCTCCACCTCTTTCGTCATTATTCAATTGTCCACCAACTATCGTTTCCTTCCCCTATGTTGAGGTTGACGATCACGATGAGTAAGGATGACTTGACGATTGATATAACATAAGACTATGGGACTAGAGGTAGTGCTTCTGCATAATCTCTCATCTTTTAGAAAATAAAAGTCACTGTATGAGAATAATATAAAAAGAGAATATTATGTGACCAATTATAATAAAAGTCACTGACAAAAGTGAAAACTCAGGATTTTTTAATTCTTTTTTCGAGAAGTGTGCCCAATTATATTTTGCAATTTTAATATATATATATAATAGATGTAATAACATGAATCACAATAACATGACTATCGCAATAGCCCTTATAGCTCAGTGGTAGAGCGTCAGTCTTGTAAACTGAAGGTCCGTAGTTCGATCCTGCGTGAGGGCAATAAATTGTCTTATTTTACGTGATTAATTTTAAAACAAACTAATATTTTAATAATTTAACAATTAATCAATAATGTAAAGTTTTCCAATTAGAACATCGTTTAATAAATTGTCTTATTTTACAGGATTATTTTTCAAACAAACTAATAATTTAATAATTTAATAATGTAATAATTTAATAATTTAATAATTAGTTTACCCAAATAATTAGTCTGAATCATTAATTTAAAATATTCACAGCCAAGATTAAGAAGAACGCATGTCATGTGGCTGCAGCATCCATACTCAACAACTGCATTCCATGTATGTATGTAACTTTGAGCACCCATTCCATTCCATTCCATTCCATTCCAGTCCATGCTATTTCATGCCAATGCCACCGACGCTGCAACGTTAACCTTCCATGACGTACTAAAAATGTAATATACCTTTCGATGTGATTCATATTGGTTGGCAAACTTCCTTGTAAGTAATACGACGTTACCGAGAAAGACATGAAAGAGCCAGCCATCATCCATCGATCAACGAGAACCAATGTTCCACATATGTTTCATTCCTATCGACATACAATGAAAGAGCATCACACATCTGATAGATGTTGTTGGATCATCTCTAATCCCACCTGTCCCAAGTTGACAATAATTCGATGAGGATTACTACTTATTTCAAGCATCGGTTTCCTATGATCTGACCCACAGCGGATGCAAATCCACTTTCTGTGGAGTGCTCACGAGACGAGACAGCAGCGAACAACAGCTTTCGATCGAAGAAGCAAAACGAGATAAATTAGACAGAAACCAGAAGATCACATGAAAGATCGAAGCTGTTGATATTGGGATTGTGAAGATTTAAATTTTCTAGACTAATTTTCTAGTTTGTAATGAGAAGGAATTGAATGATTATGTATCTCTTTTCTTCTTTTCTTTCTCTTTGAGATTAAATCTAATATCAGTCAGTCATACAAATATCATAATCTCCATGATATGTATGATATGATTGATATGAGAGTCAATCCTGTTTTGATCATTCTTGGAGCCACGAGTTGTAATTTTCAAAAATCAATCATCACAAGTGGTAGCGATTTAAATCTCAACCCTACGACATGTAAGTATTTCAATTTTTAATAGTGAAAATTATGATTTCTGTTTTGTTTCTTTCACTTGATGTATGAGCTTTGGTTAAGAATTGTTATGATGATTATGATATTATAGGAATAATGAATGAATGATAGGAGATCAAACGATTAGATAAAAAAAAATTCCTAAAAATATTCAATAAAGTATTTCAAATGCAATTATCCCGATGATCATAAGGGCTACAAAAGCAAAGGATGCATGAGATTTTTTGTACGAAGAATTTCAAGCAGATATGAAAGCAAACTTCAAACGCTAAGAAGAAAAAGAACTTAAAAATAAAGGAGAGAAGTTGATCAACAAATAAAGACTTATAGTGAAGATATCAATGACAAGAGAGTTTTGGAGAAGATTATAATCATTAGCCCAAAAACGTTTGATAGCCACTATGATGATTATTGAAGAACAAAAGAATTCTTCTATATTGTTGTGTTAAGCAACTTATATGTTCTTTGAAAGGAAGGATATGAACAAGTATTGATTGGATATGGAAAATGCATTTCAATCTGAACTTAATATTGCTTCCGAGAATAGCGAAAAGAAATCAAACAACCAATCACAAAGAAAGAGGTGGAAGGGAAGCCAATCAAGACGAAAAGAAAGAGGTACAAGTTCATTAAGAAAGCATGAATAACAAACTATGATAAAAAAAATTTCAGCAAAAGATCATAAAGAGGATGAGAAATATACAACAGAACTAACCATGAAGAGAAGAAGAATTACTATCACAAAGACAGGACACAATACTACAAGTGCAACAAGTTTTGTCACGACCACAAAGATTGCTATTTCAACACAAATCAACAAACAAACTTTTCATAAGAAAAAGAATATGAGGTGAACTTATATAATGCATGTTAAAGTGTTCAAGAACAGAAGGTGTATGTTGATAGTGCTTGTACTAATCACATGAGAGTAAAAAGAAGATTTTTTTTTTTAATTTCCTGACATAACACCTCATTTCAATATAAAATTAGAATGAACAATGGTACACTTATAGAAATGAAAGGAAAGAGCACAATTGATGTTCAAACAAAAAATAGGAGTTAAAAATTTTCATAATGTATTATTTATAGCTCAAAACCTATTGAGTGCTGGACAACTTATGGATAATGAGTATTTTCTATATTTTGAAGGTGATATATGTACCATCTTTGATTCAAAAAAAAAAAAAAAGATAGAAGACAAATATTGACACAAGTAATAATAGTGAATAGGAGGAGCTTTCCAATCTCAAATATATAAATGATATTGGTAGGATAGCAAATGTGATGAATGATTCATGGTTGTGACACAAGAGGTTTAGTCACTTGAATTTTGATAGCCTTTAGTTTCTTTATCTTTATGGTGGAAGGACTAGGAAGAAAAGTAAGGCATTTGTGAAGGATATATATACTTGGAAAGCATCAAAGGCAATTTAACAATTCCCTAAAGCAAGAAAAATTTTATAACTAGTGCATGCAGATATATTTGCAAACCCAAGAAGACTCTTTCTCATGCAGATAATAGATATTTCATTGATGATTACACACATATAACTTGGGTTTATTTTATGAGACAAAAAATACAAAGTTTTTACTATTATCAAAAAGTTTAAATATCTTGTTGAGAAAGAAAAGTGGTCATTATTATATTATAACTTCCCCTCACCCCTTCTTTTACCTGAAGCACTACAGGCAAAGAATATTATCAAAAAATGATTCAAACCAATTAAAAGATTATATCACCATTATTATCAAAAAAGTTGCCAATACGTGAGGGGACAGAATGCTCAAGTCCGGCAACTGGATTTGAGGAAGGCCCATCTTAATTAATACTGCAAGTAAAGAGACTGGTTCCATGATTCAAACCCAAGTAAGTCACTCAGGTTGGTTGTATAAGAGGGCAGCCTTACACGATGCGAGGACTCACCCCTCCCTTGATGGAGTGCTCAACTGACAGTTAAAAATTGATAGATAGGGAGGGCAAAGCGACTTGAAGCATAGTGGCTGTAGGATGGTTTGGTTGAAAGCTCAACACGGTTTAAAAGAATGCTGTAACTTGGCCAGATCATCAATGGGGGTGAGAGGGGCAACAATGGCGCGAAGGCTCATGGTGTTGGAGGGGACATAATAAGAAAATGTCAGTTCGCATATTGGCGTGGAGGCTGGGTTAGAAAATTAACTTTTCTTGTCACTCTGGTAATCTTGTGGAAACACTGGAAGGTAAATTCATCTACTCGCTGCATGTTTGAGCTGTCGACCAGTTAAGACTGTTGTGGGGATGTTGGGCATGTCCCTATGCTTCTCTCTATGTTCTGCTATTACAGAAAACTAAAGTTCTTTTCCCATCAACATCACTGCAACAATTTAATATATTTCAAGTGTTGAAAGGACATCAATGTTAAAAGGGCATTTGTCTATCGGTCACAGTCTAAACTATACACAATATTGAATACAAATCCTTACTGAAATATCAAGTTGATGAAGTTTGATGAGAATGACTACAAACGTCTATTTACTTTTTTCCTTCATTGATTTTGCGTTAGAGGAATAAGCAATGACTCAGAGGGCTAAACGTTGCTAACCTCATTATATGAGGCCAGTGTTCTTCTCGAGTGACATGGTCTAAATCATGCTCTCCAATGCAGTGTCTTACCGTACGGTTCATAACTTTATAGTCCCCATAACGGCCAACTGGTATCCGGTTCCTTTTGATATATAATAAATCTTTGTCAAACGACTCTCTGTAGAAGTTGTAGTACAGCTTGAACAGTATCATCGGCCACAGAATTCAGAAGCATACTGTTTGACCTCTAATTCTTCTCAAGCAGTCAGCCACCACAGCTTAATTTCTTCCGTTAATGCGTTGCTCCGTAAGCTTCAAGAGTCCTTTGAAAAAGGCACAAGAATTTTGAGTTCATTTCTTCACTAATCCGTTCCTTCTCGCCGTGAGATCAACAAAAACAAGTACAGCTGACTTGTGTTCACCAGTAATCCCCACAAGAACAGGATCCATCTTCAAAATGGTGGAACCGGTTCCTGTCCCTCACCACGATCCTCCTCCCTGTTACCTTTGCAATGATCTTAATCATGGAATGGCAGTCACTGCACACTCTGAGGTTCTTCATAATTCGCAGTGTCGTACCTGGCTCGGTCGCGATCAACCCGAAGCATATCGCCAGCCTCTCACTGTGGATAGCCAAAGCCCATTCCTTCTCTTCCTCCTCTATGTCTTGCAACACAACATCGTTGGCTGGGACAAATCCTTCTTGCCTCAGCACACCGTTCAAATCCTCTAGCTTCGTGTAGATCTCTTTCCGCCGAGGGTGTCGAATGTCCCCCAGTAGGAACTCATGGATCTCGTTATCTACTTGAATGGAGCTACACCCTGGTTCTTTCAGTATTCCCTTTCCTCTCATATTCGCCCTGATCCTTGCAGCCTCTTTCCATTTCCCGAACGACGAGTAGACGTTGGAGAGGAGAACAAAGGTTCCAGAGTCAGCAGCTTCACTATCGATCAGAATCTGAGCTACCTTTTTGCCTAGGCTGAGGTGGCCATGGATCTTACAAGCACTGAGCAAAGCACTCCATATAACATGATCAGGCTCGACTCTCATCCCTTTGGCAAACTCGTATGCTTCCTCTAGACGTCCGACGCGGGCAAGAAGGTCCACCACACAGCCATAATGTTCGATCCGTGGTTCTAACTCATAGTCCTTGGCCATAGATTCGAAGACCTCGAACCCCACATCCACAAGCCCGCTGTGGCTGCAAGCATTCAGAACACCGACAAATGTTAGCTGTGTTGGTCTCACACCGTCTCTGACCATTTGCTCGTAAACCTTTACTGCTTCGTTGCTCCTTCCATGCATTGCTAGGCCAGCAATCATCGAATTGTATGTCACTACATCCTTCTCTTCCATTTCAGCAAACACCACAAGTGCTTCCTCCAGGCTTCCACATTTCGCATACATGTCGACGAGTGCAGAACCCACGAAAGCGTTCAACCTAACATTGTTCTTTCCCACGTACGAATGAACCCATCTTCCCAGCTCCAGTGCTCCCAACTGAGAACAAGCCGATAAGATGCAAACGACAGTGAATTCGTTGGGTCGGACGCACTCCCTCTGCATCTCTCTGAACAAATCCAACGCCGCATTCGCCAGCCCATTCCGGACATACCCATCGATCATTGCAGTCCAGCATACAGCATCCTTATCTAGGACGCTATCGAACACCGCCCGTGCCTCCTCCAGCAAACCATGATCGGAGAGACTAGAGACCAAGATGGTTGCAGCAACAGCATCCCTCCCGGGCATTTCACCAAACACCAGTTTCGCGTCCTCGAATAGCGCGCACCTGGCATACAGCTCCATCAATCTCATCTTAATGGGCCGTTCACGACCGAGATCCAGCTTAAGAACCTGACAGTGAACCTGTCTGCCGTCGGGAAGAGCCGACACCGACGCACAGGCTTTCAGAACATAAGCGATCACGACGGCATCAGGTCGGATCTGCTCGCCGACCATTCGGAAGTAAAGCTCGATGGCACTGCGAGGCGAGGCGAGTGCGACGTGCCCCTCCAAAAGGGCGGTATAGTGATAGACATCCGGATCGAGGATCGTCTCGAAGACTTGCAAGGCGTAGTCCATGGAACTGAGCTTGGAGCAAAGACGAAGCATCTTGAAGAGCACCAGGGGATTCCGGTCCTGGCCGGCCTTGATGACCAGGGCGTGGAGCTGCGGGATTTGGCCGATGGATTTGCAGCTCTGCAGGAGGGGGATGAGCTGGTTCGCCCCGTGACTCTTTTTCTTGGAAGCATGGCTTCTTGAACTCAAATTTGGAGGGAAGGGAACGGCAAGTTGTCGCGTGGAAAGAAGCATCGTGGGCCTTGTGAGTGGATGGATGCAATGGAGCAAATTACGCTTGTAAAGCTTCTTAAGAAGCTTCAATTGAAAGATGTTAGGGCTGCAAGAGAAAGAAAAGCAAAATATTGAAGGAAAAGATACAGAGGCCCTCACCACCACAACTGAGTGAACGAAGAGACACCAGAACAGGCAAATACTGCGAAACAAGCAACTGGCAGTAGCATCTCTTGGTTGAGTTACAGGAGCGGAGGCGTGGCATTAGCAGAGACTGAGAGCAACCACGAGAATAGGTATAAGAGACGCAACAATCTGATAACATTTTTAACCACGGACGATGTGGAGGAAAACCAAACTTGAGGCAATCATAACCTATCCATCCGAGTTCAAGTTGGTAAGCTAAAGTAGCCATGAGTATTGAAAATGTATTTCCCAAAGAATGTTATTCTCCTATAGACAAGCTTGAACTAATACAATGATGTCCTGAAGAAGAGCAATTCTACTCCATTAGTTTATGGGCCTCTAAAGTTTGCTTCCCAAGCTCGGCAGGCAGTTCAACTGCCATGATCCCTCAGCACCCTTACTTGGGTTTTGCAAGGCAGAGAATCCCCCATGGCTGAGAGATAGTCAGTCACTCCTCCATCGGTGATTTTGGCAATCTGAAATGATACATCTTAAAAACATTAAGTTCAATCACAGTTATATTTGATAAGCAGATAAGATTTCCTCAAAGCAGTTGAGGAAATCTCTCAGCAGTTGAGAAGCAGATAAGATTTCCTTAAGGCATTTGAGGAAATCTCTCACCAGTTGAGAAAAATCCTCTATGCTGAATGTATATAACCTTCCTACTGAGTGTGTATAAATGACTGTCAAGAACTCACTATCAAAATGTATTAGGCAATTATATCTTATACATTTCATAGTTTCTTCTACAATTTCTATCTTTTCTATCTTCTTCGCCTAATTTCTATCAATATTTAAGATTAAATACAGAAAATGATTTAATTTAGGCATTGGTTATCTATCAATTGGGACTATGCATCATCTACCATGGTATATTGCAACAAGAAAAAGCTATCTTGAGTTCAGTTACAATTCGAGATTATAATTGCTATGAATAAAGGTAAGAAGACATGGTCAATGTTTGCATAGTCTTTAGTACCATCTATTCCCAAAGTTTGCAACAATAGATCCAGCAGAAAAGAACCATATAACGTATATCAACATATGAATAGAATTTACACATCACTCAAGTGCAATTTGTACTCATTTTTTTTAAAACAAATTACAGAGAGAAGGAACTGATCAATGAAGAATATAAATCGTTACGTACAATGTTTCAGTAACCATTTATCAAGGCATGATATCCCAACTATTACATAGGAAATATTCTTCGGTCTTCTATCCAATTGCATCACTAATCCCACTCATCTTGTCTAATTTATGCATTTATTTATAACCTTGGACATACTCCCTCGAGAACTTTTTCTCAACTTATTCTATTAGATGATGAAGCCTGATAAATTAATTTCTACTTGTCATCAACAATAAGTTCCCCACACTGGAAAATGGTAGATCAGACTGCCGAAACTATTGGATTTCCAGTATTTTCGACTACACAACTAATGCAAAAGGACTACATGGAACAAGAATAAGCTACTCACCTATGTTTCATGGCATGGCAATCAAAATGTATAAAACAAATGCATCTTAAAGCACATACTGCACCAGAGTCGATCAATTTTAGAAGACATCTTTAAAGGAACTGATTATGGAAAAGCAGACACAGTAAAGTTCAATGTTGTATTATGCAGTGACTTTTCTACCTCTGGCAACCAGTCAATGAGGAAAGCCTGCATCACTCGATGATGTCAAACTGCTAGAACTAAATCAGGACAGACAAGAGTTTGAGAATTGCAAACCTGTAAAGTACCTCGAACATCGGGTCTTTAGGGCTATGACTCAATCTAGAAATTATTCATGCTGGTCCATTTGCTATGCTTTATGACTAGCTAACTCTACTTTTTGTTATAAAATCATTGAATATATTTTGCTCAATCTTACTTGCATCAGTGTGTGCAACTTTTAACACCTTTCAACATGAGCTTTAACATCAGTCTACTCATGAAAATGATACAACTGCTAGAAATAATACTGTGCATTATTACCTTTTCATTGTTTGTGATAAATTTCCAATTTAAAACTTGTTAAATTTGATATAAAATCAATGTACGACCACGAGGTTGTATTGCTTCCAAAGTTCCACCTTATAGGAGGAACATTTCACTTTCAACCATAGAACTCAAGAAAATCAAAGCCTCTCAAGCTGGTTCATCAACTGCCTAGAACTATAATCACCAACTGATGTCAGAGCTATCGTTATAAATATAAATATAATAGAACAAGATACTGATGTCAGAGCCACATAAGACAGACAATCTTATAGCTTTTCTTAAAGGGGAAGTCATTATATTTCTCCGAGTACTAGGATTAAGTGTTGAGTAATAGAGCAAACTCAGAAAAATGGTGTGGTTTAGTATCACTTTTTAATTTTTGTATAAATTTAGGATGATTAATTTTTAAAATATGATATTTTCATATTGAATTTATGATCGAGTGTTAACTCTTTCAATTTTTACCAAACTTTTCCGGAACTAGTAAGGTGAGATGCTAAAATATTTAATATTATTTTTTTTTTATTTTTATATGAATTTAGAATGATTAATTTTAAAATAAAATATTTTTATATTGAATGTATGATCAAATATAACTCAAGCATAATTTGAGTTAATTTTTATCAAACCAATTCAAACTTCTCCAAAAAGCTAGAACATCATAACAAGATATATAATAATATTTTTTTATTTCTTATGAGTTTAGGGTAATTATATAAGATTTTTTATATTATTTTTTTTATAAATTTAGGATGATTATAATTTTTAAATAGGGTATTAGCCCCTAGGTAAGAAATATTGTAAATCTATATAATACCACTAATCTTGAGCAATGCACCATTGGACATATGGGTGACACACTGCTTGGTGGGCAATACCACCATTTATTTGAGGAAATAGTTTTATTGAATCTATAATCGATTATAACTTGAGTTAATTTTCACCAAACTAATCCAAGCTTCTCCAAAACTATTGAGACATATTTCTAATTTATGATGGATTAAAAATATTTTATATAAAAATTAATATATTTTTTAGTATATTATGTGAATGATTGATGACTTTTTTAGATAATTTAAGATGATTTTTATATAAAAATTAATATATTTTTTAGGATAACTTAAAATTTTATAATATTTTTATACAGAAATTAAATTTTTTTTTAATATGTTTAATTAATGAGTGTAACTCGAATATAATAACTAATCTAAATAAACTATGAGGAGGAGAATAATGAATCCAAAAGAGAATGAGGGGAAGAGTAGAAGAAAAAAGAGATGGAAGGATGAGGAGGTGGAGGAGACGAAGAAGAATGACGGGGTGAGGGAGGTGGATGAGAGAGAGGGGGAGGGAGAGGAAGAGAAGGTGGAGTTGGAGGAGGATGAGGAGAAAACTAAGGAGGGTGAGAAGGAAGCCAATAAGGAGGCGAGGAGGTGGTGGGAGAGGAAGAGAAGGTGGAGTTGGAGGAGGATGAGGAGAAAACTAAGGAGGGTGAGAAGGAAGCCAATAAGGAGGCGAGGAGGTGGTGGGAGAGGAAGATGAGGTGGAGTGGAAGGAGGATAAGGAGAAAACCAAGGCGGAGGGTGAGGAGAAGGAAGGCAACGAGGAGACGAGGAGGTGGAGGGGTGGAGGAGATAAGGGTAATTTGAAAAAAATTAATGAGCAATCTAGAATTTAATTAAATCAAATTAAATAATTATGATTTAGTTTATTAAAAAAAGTTAATTCAGTTCTTAAAAATTGAAGTCAAATATAGTCAAAAGATAAGCATCATATTTTTATAATTTTATTAAAAATATTTTGATTATTAGGAAAATTAAATATGAACGTGCATTACTCGAAAAGGATAAGAGAAAGAAAGAGGAGAAGAAAGTGAGCCTGAGAGTAGAAAGGGAGAAGGACGGGTGGTGACAACTACAATACAAGCAAAGGAAAAGGAGGAACATTTAAAAATTAGTGAGCATGTTTTCGGAAAAAACCAAATGGAAAAAAATTCTTTATACATACATACATACATATATACATACATACATACATACATAAATATATATATATATATATATATATATATATATATATATATAAATACACTCAAACTCCTTATCTTATGACTATGTACAACACTTTTTAACTAATAGTACGTCTCCTCACGTTTTTTTAAATGGAAAAGGAGGAAGGAAGCAAATGCTCAAGAAATATGAATAATAGTTGTAGTAAAATCGTTATTCAATCATAACGGCATAGCCAGAGAAAGAAGGCTGCCAAGCTCACTTTTTTCCCAATTAATCGTATAAATAAGATAGTACACACCGTGGCCTTTCCAGGCAATTGTTTGATCATTTTTTTTTCCAGACCTTTGATCTTTCGACGTTAACCACTGGAATATATCTTTTCCAAAAACTACAATATCCTCCCGAAAACAAGATATGAGTTTGACAGTCACGTTCTTTATGGCGTAGGGCAATCATGATGAACTCATTCGACATCTATACGAACAGATACAATATTCTAGACGATGTTGTTTACTATCAGAATATATAGTTGTCAACTGCATAAAATACCAAAATTTGCAATGCATCTAGAGTAATCACTCCCCTCACCGGTGAGTATTTGAAGCCATGCAACTCCTTGAAAGAGCAACAGACATGTGATCAATTCTACAGAACTACTGACTGCTGATGGCTTTCCTTTACCTCCATCTCCAACCGCATTGACGCCCAGATCTGCTCGCATCTTCTAAGTTTTTCTGACAACCGAACGAGAAATGCTTCGATCCATGGCTCTTTATCCAGTCTCTGACTCATATCGCAGGGCACCGTAAAACTGGTTGAATATGCAACCGTCATCAGAATAATAGAAACAAACGATGCCACATAATGAATTAGCTATGAAAATTTCTGGATACACAAACAGAATTTTATCAAATCTTTTATTGATTTGAGAGGTAAGCAGTTAAGACATGAGACGAAAAAAATGATGGATACTATTATAGATAGTGAAGTTAACACCTAACAGTCGGTCTAAGTTGATCAGAAGTAGCACACAAGATGATTTCCTGTCTGAGGCACTTGAGAACGTGCTTGCCTCAAGTGTAATCCCCTCATCCATCATGATTCTAATTATCTTTTGTAAGGGTTATGTTCATGAGCTATGTACCCAAGGTTCCTTAATCTGCTGCCATACTGTACAAACCAAAGCCCCTATTGTGACCACCATATACACAAATTTTAGCTGCATGGACTACTGAGATAGAACGCATGATTCAAGAATTGCTACTCTACTGACAAATGTAATATCAACAAAAATGAAAAATTAAAAAGCTATGATACCAGCAAAAGAAGTAGATCCATTTTCTATCTCAATTATTCAGAAGGAAATTCAAGAAATGGCAGCATCTTCAACTTCTATTGTTGCAAACAATTCCATATGAGCAATATCAGGGAATGACTATCTAATTAGCTACGCTTTAATGTGACTTCAGATTTAAACAGAAAAAGACTTACCTCATTAGTTCATTTTCATAGAGTTGAGAACCAGATGTTTTTCTGCAAAATGACATTGAAGGTTAGCAAAATACTAAAGCAAATTGGTGCCAGAACCAAAAGTAATTTGAGGATATGAATTTAAATTTAAACCTGCAAATGAAAATTTTGAATATACGAAGAGACTTGGTGGAAAGATTGTATGAAGCTTTTTCAGCATGCTCCTTGCTGAACAAATACGTAACAGGATAACCAAGAAGCCACCTGCAGCAATTTCAGGACCAAGCAGATTTGTAAAATAGAAGATATAAGGATATGTAGTTCACAAGTCTCAGTCATGCAGTATATGAAGATTATAAACATTGGGCAGTATATGAAGATTATAAACATTGGGAAGAAGAAAAGGCATATGCACAAGACGGAAGAGTTGTTTGATACAACACATGTAGGATGAAAATAGAAGATTCTTGTAACGGTAGACATACTCTCATAATTAGTAGGAGTGAGCACCATCCCAGTGGCATCTGCCCTAAGACTTATATAAGACACCGAAAAAGCTCATTTCAGATATATCAGACTACATGTATTGTACCAGTCATTATGCAGAAATCACAAAGGCATCCTGGGATAATTTAAGTGTTTTTCCTACAAAGAAGGTTTCTAAGTAAATATTAAGAATAATTGTGTTAAAAAGCATAAGTATAATTTCCAATCATTCTCACTAGAAGAGAAAACATTACTGATGCTCTGTAACAGAAGTTCACAATTAGGACAAACTTAGGCTATGCCATCAAAGAACACACAGTGGAAGTCTCCTGAATTTTAAAGAATCTGGATGAGGGGAATAATAAGGGTGAAACTAGAAGCTAAGGAACACAGGAATAAGGTAAAGAATCGAATACAATAATTCAGAACACAAAATGCGAATGGTGATGGTATATCAAAATCAGACAGTGCACTGGCCTGATCATTGCCCAATTGGGCTGGGTTTGACCAAATTCGACCAATGAATGGGCAAGGTCAAGATATAATTTTCAAAAGCCGATCAGGACCCAAACTGGGGCAATATACTTTTATCCCTGTCCTTTGATATTGCATGTAATCCAATAAGCTATTCATACTGGGACAATGCAGAAAAGTTCCAATGCCATCAGTTTGAAGTCCGAGAATGTTGTTGTATTTATTAATCCGGGCAAGAGACAAGAATAAGGCAGGGCTTTTGAGTGGCAACAGGGATAGATTTGATAGAAACTACCCCTGCTCCATCCTAATGTTGTTGTTAATTGTGAATTTGGTGATAACGACAGTCTGATGCTTTTCCAAACTGTTCAACTAGTAACTTCTTATATGGTAGAAAATAGAAGAGTGTTCTCTATGATTTTATGTGGAACTAACCCGTTCAGAGAAGGTAAGGTGACCCTTACATCTTGTAGAAAGCTGCTAAGATCAATAACATCAGCAGGTTGAGGAGCAGAATGCCCGCTTAAATTAGCAAGACCAACAGCATTTAGATGTGAAGTCTCCACTCCTGGTTTTCCCAAGGAAGTAAGCACACTAGGCATGTGGCCTTTTTCAACTTCAACAGGAAAGGCCGATGAAAGTAGCTTTTGGATTAAGACAAAGTCTGATGCAACTTCATTCTCTTCTCTTGGTGAAAGGATCTGCAAGTTAACAATAACAAATAATGGCAATGATAACTAAGTGACAGTAACAGAATCTTTGGAAAATAAAAAAAGGAACCTTCATAGGATACTGCTCAAGATCCAGAAGAGTTAGCTGCTGCTCTGAGCTGAGACTTGATAAGACATGCTCAGCAAGTTCTTTGACATGAATGATGTAAGCCATGTCATCTAAGATCATTATTCTCAAATATTGTAAATCATTTGATTCCTGCAATAGAAATAAGACAATCTAAAAGTTGAGCAGAACCAAAAGAAGAAAGAGTGATCAAGCAACACAACTAAAAAGTTGTATGGATTCATCAAAGGGGATATTTGTAAATTTAATAGTTATATTAACCAACCCAGTTGCTCCATTCCCATTGTTCTACGACTGGCAAGTAATTAGTATAAAGAAGCAGTCCAATGCAGTATGAATTTACATAAATAGCGTCCAGGTGTCATCAACTAACTAGTAGTACTATTTTTTATGGTCCTTGCAGGAGAAAAAACTTCCATGCATTATGATCCATCCAAGCATAATTCATAGTGGTGCTTCTTCATAGGTATTGGAAAGAGTTTGGCTTTCCATTGAAAAATTATGTCAAAGAAACACGTTAAGTGTGTAATTTGGGCAGTCCTAAAGCTTAGAAAGACAAACATCAATCACACTGTCTTATCAGTATAGCTAGAAAGCCACATTTACAGATATCTAAGTAGCCACTCATTAGCATTAGTTTTCCTTCTGCTGAGAAACTTGACATTTTCATTTAACAAGGAGACCAAAAGTATATGAATCATCGAAATATTTTGGTGAAAAATTCACATGGAAACAATTGTCATTGCAAAAAAAGGTTTCAACAACACTCTTCTTACCTAAACCAGTGTACACCATCTGCTTGTTTGGCACAATATTAATGATCACACAATGAAGTAGACACCTTAAAAACATAATTTTAGATGAAGAACTTTTTTAGGAAGTGACAAAGATTCAGTTTCTCATCATTCATGTAGTCTCTAGAAAGAACATGTCTAACCTTGCTGGAATCTGATAAAACATGTCTCACCATTTCAGTCAAAAAATTAACATAACCAATTATGGACTAATCCAGTGCAACCAAAAAAAAAAACCTTTAGAATCTAAATGAGGTAAGAGGATGCTGTAGTTATCATCTAGAAACCAAATGAAGGAGATGTAGATGTGACACAACTATTAGAATCAGAAGAGAACATCATATGGGCTGAATAGATAGGTTGTATGATGTATAGAATGAACTATAATGGGACAAGAAGAAAGATTTGAGATTATCCAAGTTCAAGACCTTCTGAGCAAGAAATAAAAGTGCAGATAGATTCTCTTGAAGTTTAGGCATAATTCCATCATAGTCCACCAATACCACAGGTCTCAGTCTCGTGCACAAAGCCAGGATATCTGCATATGGAATCTTGAGTAATAATTTGTCAGGATAGATGACAAAATATATGTTGTTTTATACTGATCGAGTCATATTTATTTCAAGTGCTATGATACAAAAAGTGATGCTTTTCAGAAAAACATATGCAAGTTTGTCTCTTTTTATAACTTCAGCATATATGTCCTTGGGATTGCATTGGTGTAACTACAGACCCCACCGGTGGCTTGCCGCTATCATGAGGCAAAGTGATGGATCATTTGTCATGTTATGCACAACTCAAGCAGTGACCTAAGTGATGCCCTGCAGATTCCTTGGAAATTCCTTAGCATGCACATATGGAATGCATGACCATTAGTAACAAATCAATATCCATATATGTAGCAGATGACAATTACTCACTGAAAAGCTAGATTTATGCATCTATGGATGGCCCACATATAGTTTGTAACCAGCTAATATGTTTCTTTGTTCTCAGATTTTAGGACAAGTAAATGTAAGAGCTCGTGGAATTATTTGGGCTTGCCTATCTTGGAAGGAATAACAGATATGTAGACCATGAAATTATAGTCTCAACTCAACTCTCAAGACAATGGGAATATGATAAGGATCCTCTTCATCATTCTACTGTGAGAGCTGATTTAAAGCTCTTAAGGATCCTTCAATCAAAATGATGTAGACCACCATTGGTCACCTTATTGTGGTTGCAGTGGAATGTCAATATTTTAGGGCACATGAATATATAATTGAAAGTTCTACTGCAGCCTTGTCTTTGATTAGGATCCATTAAGGCAATCAAAGTGCTGAAACAACATCTCATCGTTTTCAGATATGCAAAAGATACGTATTCTAATACGAGAGGAAATCTGTGAAACAAAATATAAACGATAAGTATAATAAGAAAACTAGAAACAATAAAGAAACAACTGTTGCTATTATTTCATTGAAGTGACAATTTCTAAATAAAAAATTTTAACGAATATGACTCCTCAACCCAAACCTTACAATAGATAAGGTATTACACATTCTGTCAAACAATTACTGGGAAGAAAAGGAGAGGGTTCACGAGTTTTACATTAGACCCAGAAGCATATACAATTACCAGGAAAGTAATAGAAGGAAAAGACTGAAAAAAGGAGAAAAAAAAGCAACTAAAATGGACATGATTGGTGTTGCTATTTTACAGTTCGAAGTCCCAAATTGTGGACTCGGAACAGATTAGCATCTGTAAGTTGCTACATGCATCCCGAAAGTGGGCAAAGATGGGATATTGCTGCTAGGATGAACCTTTAACTCACTAACCCATAATGAACAGTAAAATTATAGTAACAAGGCACTAAATCAACTATTATTGAAGAGAACGACCATCTTTAGTCTCTCGGTGACCCTCCCTCCCACCCCCTTCCCCACGTTTCACGTTGCTTCCAAGATCAGAACTCTAGCATTCAGCCAAAACTCACCGACGAAAAGAGCATCAATTCCAAATATTTCACAGCAGACCAAAAAAAATTGACCCGAGAATAATAAAAGGCTGCTGAAATCAGACCGGGCAGCACCACAAAAATCCAATCTTTAGAAGGACCAGGAAGAAAAGCAACCAAAACGATATAGAACAAATAAGAAATAAGGGGAAAGGGAAAAAAGGACCCGTCTCGAGACGACGCCTCGCCAAAGGTCTCAGGCGCCATTTGATGCGCGACAGGCACGAGTCCAACACCTTGAGCAACTCCTCGCAGTCCCTCAGCTCCATAAGGGAGAGCTCGAGCAGGGGATCGAAAAGACCCGAGGGCCTGCGCCAAGACGCACAGGGGCCTGCGAGGTAAACGGAAGGGGCGGCTCCACGCGAAGGGGCCGAGCGGACTCTACATATACATCGATCGTGGACATATCGGGAGTCTGCCAAGGCTCCTGCAATCCTTGAAATAACGCACGTTTCAATTGTTATCATCTGTTATGAAATTTTATAACGAAACGTTATAAGTTTATGACGAGTTCGCTTGTTTTCCCGTTATAACTGGCCTTGTAGGTCTTCGCGAAGGAGAACAGGTGTTCGTCTACTTCACAGAGCGACAGATGATCCGATCCACCCTTGCCCCGTGTTTCCTCCTTGCCACTTGGCTCGCCGCCGCAGCCCTCGGCCTCGGCGAGCGACTCGGCGCTAAGGAGTGCGAGGACTTAGGGTTCACGGGTCTCGCCCTCTGCTCCGATTGCAACACCCTCGCCGAGTACGTCAAGGATGAAGGTACATCCTCCTCGTCCCAATTTAGGTCACTTCTCCCCTCTCTTCTATCTTAGTTACGATCCGAGGCAGCGCTTCCGATTTGTGTGCATCTTTCAATTTTCCGTTTCCTTATTCTTGATGCCGCAAACATCGATCATCTCAAACCCTAGGGTCCTCTGCGATCCTGAGATGAATAGTTTCTATATTCTGACATTTTTTTCTTTCTTTCTTTTGGTACTCTTGAGTTGCTTAGTTCGTATGAAACGCACATCAGCTGTTCAACCTTGGCTAGTTTGAATAGTTGCTTCTCGCACGAATGTAACCTAGTGGGCCCATGATGCGTTAAAAAGAGGCCATGTTTGCTGATTTAGTGCTGATCCTGGCTTAAGCTATGATAGACTGGCATGGCGCACATCATGGGAGCCAGAGGGGTTGGGGTCCTGGGGTCCGGATGGTTGTGCTTCTTGATTTGTCTTGGCACAAGTTATTACAATCTAGCTTAGTGCACATCAAGGAAGCAACAGTCGTTTGGAATCAGGATGCTGTGCTTTTCATTGTGTGTCGACACTTCATCTAGGGGCATACATTGTTGTTACTTAATTGTTTGGCAACTACGTCTCTGCTCTAGTGATTTTGTTTTTTAGATTTTTTTTTTTCTGAAACCCCAAAGAATTAAGAAGAATGAAAGAAATTAGTAGAGACTAGTTTGACATTAGAGAGAATTGAAAGAGTTTCAATACAGAAGAGCAGTTATGGTTTTATCCAAGGTTTTAAATTTTGGTCCAACACTGGTACTGGAACCTGGTCAAACCATCATGTACCATGGTATCGTAACGTGATACCAACAAACTTGTACTAGTATCCAGTAAGTGCTGTGGGTATATGGTTTAACCTTGGTACATGGGTAGTAGACCATGGCACTAGTGTTTCACTATCCGCTGAAATTAGTACAATATAGTCTATATTCTTGAAAATTCATGACAATTAATGCTATGGTCTCATCAGTTCAGGTATATCTCTCAGCATTGCTCAGCCCACAAAATGGCTTTGGAAGCTAAAACCTTATATCTTCCTTCATTGAACTGTTAAGTGAACGTCTTGCTTTATGTAGTTATTCCTACAATTGCCCACCACCATTATTAACAACAGGAAACTGTAAGGCCCCATTTATTTGCTGTTGGATGCATGGACTCTTTTCTTGTCATTTAGACAGATCTATGTTCATAAATTCTAACAGAAGTTTTTTGTTGGCTGTTAGCTGCCTAACACAGTTTTTGTCCTTTGTTTAAGCTTGTGCACAGGAAAAAGTTTTCCTATAATATGTTGCTCCTTCCTTGAAATAAAAAAATATTGGCAAGCGAACCATTCGCTCATCCGCGTGTACATCAAAAGAAATTGCAAGTCTTTGTGTTTATGGTTTTTGCAATTCATCAAATGTTGCTATGCAGCTAAAGACACTAATGGGTATAGCTGATGACATGTATTTGGGATGATTTAAAACTTCTGTTTTGAAATATCACATTAAAAAATAATAAGAAGTCAGATGCTTTAAAAAGAAAGTATGTGAAGTGTTCTGTTTGATTTTGACTGCAGAATTGGTATCGGATTGCCGCAAATGCTGCTCAGAGGATTCCAATGATTCCATAAGCAAGGTATGTACTAAAAATTAACCATGTTGATTCTAAACCTTACAAATATGAGGCTAGTGTTTCATCAACTTTTGCCACCAACTGGGAATTGAAATTTTGTTTGCATTTATTCCTGTTTCCCTTTTGACCATTTAATCTCCCTCATTTGATTCGAGTTGCAATAAAGTTATATGGTCTACTTGATTTGCATCTGCTAGGCACTGTATTTTCATTCTGGCCTAGGTGCAGTAAGCTTCATGCTAGGTTGTATAATAAAAAGTGTCATCAAGATTGATGAGGAGGCTTGGAGCTCTGATAGTGTGCATTCTATATACTTAATTTTGAATGATAAACTTTATTATATTAGCTCTATCTATCATGGTAAGTTAGATGACATGACGACTTAGGTTCTATTCGATGTTGTTATCTTGATGTTTTTATCCTAGATATGCAACTGAGTCATCCATATTGTCTCACGGGCGTTGACGTTGTTACTTTGCATTAACAAATCTAGCAATCTGATACTGGATATGTTCTCTGTAGCAAAATTTCTTCTAGAAGTTGAAAATGTCATGGATCTTGAGTGACCTTTTCCAATAAAATAGGAGCTTTATAATTTATTGGTTGTTTACAAAGAGTTATCTTGGTTTAATCTGATATTTATTTTAATAAAAAATAAAAGGTTGTGATGTAGGATGAGAGTGGTAGAATATTTTTTTGATAATAAAGGAACAAAAAAGAGAGGAATACAAGATAGTAATTGAAAGATACTAGGAAAACAAATAAATAGATACCAAACTTGCTTTGGCTTCGAGTCTTTGGTTGAAGGAGAAAACTCCCCTGATGAAGGACTTGCACCTCCACACGTCTCACATGTGAATGATTGATACGAGAGCGCCTAATTTGCTACAATCAACTCGTGTGGACCTAGCTGTTGCTATGGTATTCTCTACCAGCCCATAATGTTGTCTCATAGTCTTTTTCTCAGCCCACTCAAATATGACAACTCATGAGCACATTCCTTAGATAAAGTTACAGCTGTTTCAAGGTGTTTTTCTTCATGACCAAGGAATACATTAAAGAAGTTGGTTACCAGTTGTAAAACACTTAATTTCGTAATTCCCTATGCATGAAGGGTTGTTTTATGCACTAGTACTTATTTTGGTGTTTAGGGGTTAAAAGGAGGTTTAGAAATTGATGATATTGGCAGAAGCTCTATTGGAGTTCTCTCTTAAACTCTGTATCTCTTGGATGCTTCTTTAAGTGGTGAGTCTTTTGTTTTCAGTTCTGTATCCTTATTTATTATCCTTGGGGTGGTGAACTTTCTGTATCCCTTTATGATTTTAAACTTGGTGGTGAGCTCTTTTTTTCAATTTTATTAAAGTATTATCGTGGGTTCGTTCCTTTTCTACTATCGGCTTTCTTTCGAGATCCATTTTGCATTACCCCCCCCCCCCCGTATCAATGATGAAATCATGCTATTGGAAAACAAATATTGCCTTGCACCATTCACACGTAAGGTGGAAAAAAAACTCATTTTATTGATTCATTTTTTATTTTTATTTTTGCATTACAATGTTCTTGCCCATGTATACTTTTTATAGGCTAAGTACAAGAAAAGAAAAGGAAAATGTAAAAGTGAAAAATTTACAATTAAATCAAATTGAATATATTATTTGTTCTTCTCGTCGAAGAAGATAATATTCTGGATTGATATACTTTTATCTTCGCAGAGATCAATCTTCACAAAATCTTTTATTAGAATTTGAAATCTTCAATCATTTTTTTAATTCTTTTTACATTTTCTTCTTCGTTGAGTGAAGTAGGAAACTAAATCAGAATTATTCAGTATGTTGTTATATGACGACTTATGATATGCAAAATAATCTCTAATCCAATCAAATTTATTTGAATATGTTAAGTAAAGTAGGAAACTAGTTCAGAATTATTTAGTATGTTGCCATGTGACGACTTATGATATGCAAAAATAATCTCTAAACTAATCAAATTTATTTGAATAAGAGAGATAAGATTGGTTCCACGTTATACGCTTCCATTACACAGGAACTTGCCCTGAGTTCATATAATTGAGATACAGATCGACTTGATGATAGAATATCTTCATTATTTCTGATACCAAATCTGATGTAGGATGAGAGAGCAAAATATTTTTTTTGATAATAGAGGAACATAAAAGAGAGAAATAGAATATAGTAACTGAAAGATAATAGAAAAAGAAATGGATAAATACCATATTGCTCTGGCTCAAGGAGAACACTCCCAAGATTAAGGGCTCTCATCTTCGCATGTCTCGCACATAGACGTTGGAATCATGCCATCGGAAAACAAATGTGGTCTCACTCCACTCACACTTAAGTAGGGAAAATAACTTATTTCATTGATCCATTTCTGATTTTTTTTTTGAATTACAATATTCTTGTCCTGCTAAGTGAAAGAAAAGAAAAGGAAAATGCAAAAGTGAAAAATTATAATTGAATAAAATCAAATATGTGATTTGATCTTCCTTTTGAAGAAGATAATATTCTTGGTTGATATACTTCAATTCTCATACAGATTAATCTTCACAAAAATCTTCTATCAGGATCTGAAATCTTCAATCACAATCATAATTTGATTTTTTTTCAAATTGTTTTCACATTTTATTCTTCCTTGAGTAAACTAGGAAACTAGATCATAATTATTCAGTATGTTGCCTTGTGACAATTTATGATATGTAAAATAACCTTTAAACTAATCAAATTTATTTGAGTAAGAGATAAATAGGATTAGTTCCGTGTTAGACATTTTAGCAAAGTTGAATAACATATATAATTAAAAGATCTGAATATGGAACCTCTTCGGTTGGGGGTCAAACTTGGCAATCGTACACATGGTTCACCATGCCAAGCTATACGGAGCGGTATGGGTGGTACATATCGATCTAATAGGGAATCGACACATGGACTATCTTGTTTCGGGCGGTATATAACAAGGGGTCTTGTATCGTTCGATGCGGGGTCTGTACTAGTCGGAACAGTCGAAATTCAATGGCGGTTGGATTTCAATTGATATTGATCAATGGCTGGGACTTGTTGAATTCAAACGGTCCATTTAACCATTTAAACTAGATCTAATGTTTTCAAATCCTTTCTACCCCCTCATTCTCTCCTCTTTCACTCTCTCTAACTCAGCTACTCTCTCAATCATTTTTTCACTTATATATTTCGCTCATTCTCTTATATACACTCTCTTGAATTCCATAAAGCTGCGATTTGTGGGTTGTATCAAGCTTTAGAGGCTAATTAGGGAGGATTAACACCTAGGTTAGAAGAACTCTCTAATTAAAGGTATGTAGATAACTTCTTAATCGCATTCAGCAACCCGCTCGGTCCGGAGACATGGTAGCAACGTGGATAACAATGCCTCGACCAACGATGGCGGCAACACTAGGGAGCTGATGGTCCTACAGTTTGAGTGTGGTGCATGGATCAAGGAGCAGTATTTTATTCATTCCACTCAAGATTTAGATCATAAAGCTTAACATGATAGTTGGTCATTCTTCTCCGAGCAACAGTATGGTGATCGATCTTATGATACGGAGCGCAAATCAATGGTAAAAGTAAAAGTTTTGACATTTTCCATGTTCTGCACCAATACATGTCACAATTGTACTTCCCTCAAAAGTCGCGTTAGACACGTGTGATTCACGACGGTCAAATTACGATTATCATCACATTGATGCACCAATGGCATACAGTGTATCATTATACTATCATGAGATCAATTTTAGGATTGGGTCTGATAAACATATCAAATTGATATATAGATACATAGGATTGAGGATCTTGATCAACCACTTATAGAGTCCCTATCTTTTTTTTTTCTGTGATAGAACCAGGTCTATCCATTAATCAATTACTTGATTCATTTGAATCTTAAAGCTTAAGTTGTTTAACAAATAATTTAATAATTTAAATTATTTCTTTGTAAATAATTTAATATCAATGAAAGGATGGTCCAGAATTTACCATAAAGTTCCTCCTCAAAGCTTGAAAAAGATATGTACTACTATTCTTTCTTAATTTAGATTTTTTTCTAAAATTATACTGAATTCATATTTATTTTTAACTTAAAAACTCTAATCTAATTTTTTTTTCATTTTTAGGGATTTTTCAAGCCATATTTGGCCATTTTTCCATGTTGTCATTATGCTTTGTCATATTGACACATGGTTTGTTGGTATGAAGTGGCACTTACTATATCGTCGAACGGTTGGTACACCGGTATGCACCGGTAAGACGAACCTCATAAATGGGATTGAAAAATTGTTTTATCGCAAACTTTGAACAACTGTTGTTTCCATCTTAACATCATTCATTCTTGTCTAAGACAATAAAGTAGTAAAGTTGTTTCCTTTAGAACTTTTATGCAATGTATATCTATAACTCATCTAATAGGTTTATCGTGCCACCATTACACCATGAATATCGCCCCATCTAATGTATGAACAATAGTTTTGAAGCAGATTTAGGGTGAGATCGATCATGCTTCTATATATTATCTAGACTGACTGGTCTTGTAGCTGGTGTGCTAATAAAAAAAATTGTGATATAGGCACAAGGTTTGTTTAGTAGTTAATGGTGGTTATGCATTTTGTTCTCCAAAAATCAGCAAAACATCACAAAATAATAGGAATCTTTTTTTTTTTCCTTTAATCAACTGAAATGTGGCCAACTTTGACACTTGCAGGTTACATTCTCCGGTGTAATTTTGGAAGTATGCATGAGGAAATTGGTATTCTATCCTGAAGTCGTAGCATTCATAGAAGAAGAAAAAGATGAATTCCCATATGTCAAAGTTCAATATGCTTATGCATCTCCTCCAAAACTTATCATGCTGGATGGTGAGGGTAATCAAAAGGAAATCATAAGGTCAGTTCATAGAATGCTCTTTTTGTCTTTTGTGCATAGCATATTCAATATTTTTTAAGAAGTTGTGCTTGACTTCTACGGATCAATATATCTGGTGCATGATGATAATGGACTTATTACATTATACAATATTAGCAGATGGTAACCCCACTATCTATATCTGTTCTGAGATTCTTTACTGGTGAACATGAAAGTGTTCTAGGGTGTAAATTGTTCTTGTATATTGAGTTGCATCACATGTTTCACATGCTTTCTTTCATGAATTTAATTGCCAGTTATCATATCCATGATGCCTGACCATTGAAATGCTAGGTATGGTACTACTTGTTCTTGACATGCACATTGATCCTGTGCCTGTATTACATGTTGGCAAGGCACGTGTTTGCCCCATGCCTCATCAGACTTGTCACAGCATCCAATGGCACAGATGTGACATATAGGTATGGTACTACTTGTTCCTGACATGTGCATTGATCCTGTGCCTGTATTACATGTTGGCAAGGCACGTGTTTGCTCCATGCCTCATCAGACTAGTCGCAGCATCCAATGGCACAGATGTGACATTTAGCTTTTGCTTTCCTGCCACTATATTCTGCATTCCGTATTCAACATACCATATTAATGGAACTGTTTTTTATCATCCAATAATATCATGATGACCACCACTGTTCTTTAAGTGTTAACTATAAATATATGACCATTTTGTATGTTTGTGTCCTTGTTTCAGCGCCTCTGAATATTGATTTAATCATGTTTATAGAACTATTCCCCTGATCATAATTTTACCTGTAACTGGCATCTTAAACATCACCATACCTTGTTTCTGCCAAGCTTTTAGTCATTTGAGCCATATAGACTATATGCACTTTGGTCTCTTTGAAGGGGGATCATCTGATAATAGTTAGTCTTAATCAAGTTAGAAGAACCTGCCTACAATGATGGTGTTCACTGGGTCATTGTTGTACTTGAACTGCAAAAAAGGAAAGGAATGTATTGTTTGATCTCTGAATTGTCGCTTGTGTGCATTGTTCAACTGTAGACATTGATGACTTTCAGAAGGGTCAGAATAGGAGGGCAGACAATAAATGACTGCGTTCTTTTATGCTTATAGTAATGTCTTTGAAGAGACAAATGCTCTACCTTAGTCTCAAAGAAGCTTTTCATCTTTGTTCTGGGAATAGATTAGTGGTGTACTTAACTGTTTTTCCTCCTGTTGATCTAGAGCATTTCCATATATCTGACAGAAAACCTATCATCATTGATTAACTGCCAATCATTTGAAAATTCTAGTTTGGTTCCTGTTTTATATTTTCGTCAAGCCATAATTTTCGGAGTCTGAATAGATAGGTCCAAATATACATTAGTGGTTTCACAAGTATCTACATGACTCCAAGGTTATATTAATCTTTTGGATAGAAAAATTCCTTTTCATACAAGAATGTCTCGAGGCTTGGCAATTTGCTTCATGATTTGAAATACTGGAGTTGTGGACCATACAACTCAGTATCTCTTGCTATACAGGTCTTTTTAGTATTTTTGTCAGTGATACTGAGCATCACAGGTTGGTATGTTGATGTCTCAATACCGTTTATATTTATTCGGAACAAAATGGTATCAGACTGATAACTGATATTAAAACCTTGGTTTGCTTAGCCCTCCGGTTAATCTTTGAAAGACTTTAAACTAACCCTGTGACGTTATCATATACCCTACATAATGTTTTATGTGGTAGGTGTACATATGGCCATTTTAGGACCTATATAAATTATCATCAGCACACAATGGTGGTGAAGATTAATCTGTATATTCTATGCTGAAATGGATTCTCTTTTTCATGTGATACATGTATCGCTCATCTTGTTTCTTTCCCTCGTTGATTAACAGAATAGACAACTGGAAACGAGAACACATTCGACAGTTCCTAAAAGAAAAAGTGAAGCATGGTGTAGCTGCATCCTGAAGGTTCGGTGTTGTTTAAACAACGTCAGAGATATGCATCTTATCTGAATACATATCACATGTAATCATGCTATTTGGGTGTTAACAGACTTGCTACGATGGGCATTGATGCTTCATTCACCATCTAAATGTGTGTTTCAACAATTAGGCACATAAGATTTCTTGTCTATTTTTTTTTTATTATTTGGAGTATGAATGAATGACATTGGAAAATATACCGAGTAATGTTTTAGATTTTGAAGCTTTTGTTCAGTTTTTATGAAGCATGGTGTAGTTTTGTTCAGTTTTTATGAGTCATGAATTAACATTCATGTACCTGAAAGCTAAGGTCTATAGGTTTTTTGCCCCTTGGTTGTAGTTTTAGGAAGTGTAGAGGGATTACTTGACGGTTCCTTTTTTTTTTTTTTATCTGGAACTCACTATTCAATTTTTATACTATGTCAATGGTATCATGTGAACCAGTTTTTATTGTAATGTTGTTTGTATATATACACACAATATAAAGGTCAAACTATGACAAAATGTAAAAGCACTTGAAGAGCAAGGTATCTAAATCCAGATTTTATATTTTTTGCAAGGCCAGATACTACCTAAGATTAGGATTATTTAACAAGTAGAGATTGATACCCGTTGAAAGAGAAGAGAATGTATAGGTTTTTTGGTGAGGGAGAGGGCATAAATGATTAAACTGCTTAAGCACAAATCCCGAGAAATATAGTTTAAATTTATCGGATTTTAACCAAATAAACATAAATCAGAAAGAATTAAGTTGATAAAGATATGATCCAATATGTTTATAAAATTTCAATATCCCTATTTTTCAGAATCACTTTTAATTCCTTATATTTGTAGTCACAAGCTTGATGAGTAGTAATAAAGAGAGTGGAACCCTTGATGCAATGTGATTTATTTTTAATTAAGTTTTGTACATATTGTAGGAAAAAGGGACAATGGTTTGGGAGAGCGTTTTTTGAGTCATCTACTAACTACTAGTTCAGAATCTCATGTGCAGAAGAAGAAGACTCTATGCTTAATAAATAAGACTGCAACCGTTCAATCTTCAGCGTATCTACTCTTACGTTATATTGGCATGCATAAAAACATTTCTTTCCATGTGTCAGTCTTTTTGTTTTTTCTTCCTTCAAAATCTTTTTTGTTTTTTTTCAAGAAATTTACAACTTTGGAGCAATTAACACTTTCTTTCATCATCATCAGGGAAATGGAATTCTCTCCGTCTCTCGTCGTTTTTACAGAGTACAGCAACAAGTAAAACATCTTGGGTGGTCCGCCATGACTAGTTGCCGGGTCGGGTCCCCTGGGGCTCGGCCCCGACGGCAACCTCGCCATCCACGACGCCATGGCCGTCCTCTCCCTTCTCGTACATAACCGGGTACGCCAGGTGGCTCTCCCGGTCGAAGCAGCCGCCCGGCACAGCCCTCGCTCGCCGCATCAGCTCTCCCAACGCTCCACAAGATGACAGACCGAAACGACGAGCTCCATCGACACCCCATCCCGAGACGCACCCATAGCTATTTTTGTGTGGAGTGAATGAAGGATCGATTGCATGAGAGGAGTTTATATAGATCATCAAATGCTTGGAAAATTGGAGCATGAGACGGATAGGCTGGTGGCAGGATGTGCAACTTTGAACCCTCCTATTGCTATGGGTGCCTGCCACAGGAAATAAATCACATTGTTTATGACTACGGTCGCCTTGGAATGGTTGACCATCCTGCTTCAAGTAGTGGAAACTTGTGGACTTTATTTAACTCCTTGACAAATGTAATGTTCCTCACGTATTGCTCTCTCCTTATTTGAACATCAACCAATGTTCCAACCATTCAACCAAGAGTTGAAATATGACTACCCACCGACAGCCTAAACACCACACACCAACATGACCTTCCAACCCTAATCCCTCAAGTAAACCTGGAAAGCAAATGGAACGGCGTTGTCACCGCTGCCGACGATGAAGGTGTGACGCCCCGACGGCACCGCAACGTAAGCCGAGTCCGTCACGATGCTCAAGCTCTTGCACGAGCTAAGACTAAAGGTCACGTTGCTGCTCTTCCCGGCTTCCACCAACACTCTTTGGAAGCCCACCACCTGCTTGATCGGAGCGCCGAGGATGCCGTCCGGGGCCTGCGAGTACAGGATCACGGCGTCGGAGCCGTCCAGGCTTCCCGTGTTCTTCACCTCGACGGTCACGCTGATGTCGTCGGCGCAGTCGAGGTCGTCGACGCGAGCGGCATGGCAAGGCGGCACGTAGGCCGACTGGTTGTAGCGAAGCAGCGTGCAGTGGCTGTTGGGCGCCAGCTTCTTGTCGACGTACCTCTGGGTTGAGACCACGGAGTAGCTGAAAGTGGTGTAGCTCAGGCCGTATCCGAATGGGTATATAGTGGTGCCGTTGTAGAACTTGTAGGTCCTTCCGGGGTAGCCAAGTTCGTCGACCGGGCGAAGCTTCATCGACGTCATCGGCAGCTGGAGCAGGTATTCCGGCGTGTACCATGTCAGCGGAAGCCTTCCCCCTGTATCAATGCAAATATATGAGTTCCTATGCTCAAGGTGTGATAGAAAACAGCATACTGAATCCTACCAGGATTGTATGATCCGTAGAGCACATCGGCTAAGGCATCACCGCCTTTCTCGCCGGGATAACCAGCCCACACGATGGCGCTGATCTTGTCAGAGACATCGAACTCGGTAACGTTGACGCCGCCGGCCGAGAAGATGACGAGAACAACAGGGCCCTTCGAGGCATCTGCAACTTGTCTGATAAGCTGGTTTTGGTAGCCAGGCAACTCGAGGTCGGTTCGATCGTGGTCTTCTCTCTCGATGTCAAGGTTAAGGCCTGCAACGATGACGGTAGCGTCTGCGTTCCTCGCACTCCTCACCGCAGGGAATATGAAGGTCTCATTCTGGCAGCGGACGTCGGCGCAGCCGATCTTGTGATCGACGCTGGCATACCTTCGGAGGCCGTCGACAGCTGTGACATACTTGCATGGAACGCCTTAAAAAAAGACAACACAACGAGGCCATCAATTAGCTGCGGCTTTTACACGTTAAGGAGCAGATCAAAGATAAGCAGAAGAACCTGCGTAGTTCCCAATCTGAACAGAGTTGTCTGCAGAGTTGGGCCCGACAACGGCGATGTTCTTGTGCCTCTTGGTGCTCAGAGGCAGAGCACCATTGGAATTCTTAAGCAAAACGATCCCTTGCCGAGCTGCGTCGGTCGCCAAATCGAGATGCTGCTTCGAGCAGACATCAGAGACAGTCAACTTATCATACGCAGGTTGGCCATCAAAGAATCCAAGCCTCAAGAGGACAACGTAGTTATTGATCAAAGCCTGATCAAGTTCGCTTTCTTTGACCAGTCCTCTGAACGTAGCTGACTCGAGATACTTGGTGTAAGTATCACCACAATCCAAATCCAATCCTGCATTAACAAAATATGCGTCCATTTATACCAAAATGATCAGATATGGCTTCTTCTTTCAGAGGATTTACCTGCTCTAAGGACTTGGGCAACAGCATCCTCCGGTGTGTCGTCTAAGAACTTTTGAGTGTTGAGAAGCACATCAATCGAATCACAGTCAGAAACTATGTACCTGAAGAAAAATGTAGATCATATTAACAACTAAATGTAGAGAAACACTAATCTTTATGTAAAGAATACCCGTGAAGTTCCCAGTCGTTTCTAATGGTTCCCCTCAACAGCCTTGCGTCGACACAAGTCGGAATGGCATTGACTTGATTGTATGAGCACATCACACTGCTAACATCGCCCTCCTTAACGCACATCTCGAATGGGCGAAGGAACGTCTCCACCATATCTTGCTCAGTTACCTTCATATGATCAATGATCACATAAATGAAGAAAGTAAAGAGAACTACCGAATTAAGTGGTACGATCGAAGCTTACATTGGCATTGAAATGGATGCGATCGACCACAGCACTGCCGGTAGTAGCCCAGTTGTCGAGATCGTAAGCAGCGTAGTGTTTGCAGCAGGCGGAGACTTTGAGAGGCCTGGTGTTGGGATCCTCGGCAGTTTCCTGGCCAACCACATCTTGCATGCCGCGCACGAAGTTTACAGCGTAACGCCCGACGACGAATGGATCCTCACCAGGTGTTTCTAAGATTCTTCCCCATCTCGGATCCCTGACGACGTTGATGTTAGGGCTCCAAAAGGTCAACCCTGCCATCCCTACGTTGTGCATGGCTCGACCCTCCGTGGAAACAGTCTGCAAGATAACATGCATTGTCCTGTAGCTTGCTACGTGCTTTCCTCATCATGTTCGATTGATGTCAGTGACACTATCTTTCGTGTTCGTACCTGACCAATAGCCTTCCACAGTTGTTCGTTGAATGCGGCGGCGGACGTGATCGGAAGTGGGAAGCTGGTGGCGCCGGGGACGTTCTTGCCGAACCTGGAGCCCCCGCCGAAGTTCGAGACGCCGTGAAGCGCCTCGGACCACCAGTTGTAGCGGGGGAGCCCGAGGCGCTGCACGGCGGCGTTCTGGTTCCCCAGAAGCGTCACCTTCTCCTGGAGCGTCAGGCTGTCGACCAGGTTCTTCGCCCTGGCACGGTAAGGCAGCGACTTGTCGCAGAAGGCGAACTTGGCAACGCTGAGGTTGAGCTTCTTGTAGCGGTCGGGGTCGCAGACATGCGTGAAGTCGTAGGGGGGCGGGAAGTCGTCAGCGTAAGAGACAGCGGCGATCGTTGCGGCCACTGAGAGGAAGAGAAGGATGGACAGAAGAGAACAAGGAGCCATGGATCTTAATTCCTTGCACAGGAAAGAAGAAGGAAGAGATGAGAAGGGAGAAATGCTTCGAGTGATTCATATAGCAAGGGAGGTTGAGAAGGAAGATTGTGAAGAACTCTGTTTAGCTTTGGATAAAAGCGAAGTTTATCTTAATCTATCTCAACTGTAGCAGTAGATAAGATTTGATTCTAATTCATAATGAAACCCTAGAAAAGGAATAAGATGTTCACGTAGCAGTTGCATGTAGCGTTACGAGATCTATCTTAACCGCCAGCTACAGATCCACGTTATATGCAGATCTTAATTTATCTTAATCTATCTTAGCAGTTGCTTCCACAGAGTTGCACTGTTACATGCAAAGATCCACGCCAAGGCCTATGACAATTTGGATCTCTCTTATGGCACAGATTATAATGGTGTTTGAGTAAATAATTATTGGACTTTCTACGTAGAGAGACCATTGGCTTACACATTGGTGAGGGGCTTACACATTGGTGAGGCCATACACGTAAGCGTTTGGAATGTCGAAAGTATGGATTAAGGGAGTGCCTCTTGGTTTGAGTTGAGTTATATTTGGTGGTATTATTGTCTTGATGTCATTGACTGTAGAGTTGTCATGGCTTGGTTTAGTTCCGAAAGACACAAGCTCATCGAGGGGTCACCGGAAGATATTTGAGTAGGGAGCGGATCCGATTAATACAATCCCAAGATGTTGCCTGTTCGTCAAAGATAAATTTGGTATCGTTTCAAAGTGCACTTTAGCCTCATCGGGATCCTTGCACAAGTGATCAAAATTTGGGTTTATTTCCGACTTGACTCCTTTGAGGGCAAACTCAGTTGGGGAGTGAAAATAGTAGAGAGACTTGCCCCCATTAGGTTTTGGGATTGGGTTTCATATCTGATCGACCGACGAAGTGCGATTGATGGTTGGCCAAAGAGCTCCTTACATTGTTCAACAGCTTATTTATGTCCAAGGCCGAAGCCCGTATGAGATAAGTAAGAGAAGGTTCATCATGTCAGGTGTTCGGAAAGAGAAAAAAGAGGAACTAAATCATGCTGTCTGGGATTAATGTCCTCTACTGTTGAACGAATCAATCTTCTCGAAAGAAGATTGCTTACGATAGATGGCTCGTAGAAAGGAAAGAAAGAAAAATTGTTGAAGATTAAAAAAGAAGGACGATGCTCTTGTCGATGATTCAATTAAGAGGGCACAAGTTCTTACACGCACGTCACTGCACAAGTGACGGTCGACCACCGGATAAGTAAGCAGTGACTACATTATTACTTTCTCTATCAAGTGTGAATTAAATGCATATGATCTTTTTTGAAGTCTCAGTTTCCAAGTTAGTTGTTATCATCATTGGGAGGACTAATCCATCCATCATCAGTATCTTGCTCTGCGTCAATTATATTGAATACAAAATTCATGGATATGGCATTTGAATGATTGCATAAATCCTAACTGGTATATTTTCCTTTGGCTGTCCACAAATATTATTGATAACAAATATATATATATATATATATATATATATATATATATATATATATATATATATATATATATATATATATATATATATATATATATATAAAATCAAGTACAAAGCGAGTCCTATGCATAAAAAATTGAATATGAAACCAGCAGCAGCCAACCGAAGGAGTCCCTGAACTTGTATACGCTCAGCGCGAATTACAAGCTTAATCAAACTATATAACCGAGGCTTCAATGCATCGATGCTTTGAGGTTCCATAAATCACAAGTAGCTGCTTATGATCGAGTGTTAACTAAAGAATACATAGCTAAAAACAATATCTTAGCACAAACACCAACCAAAGAGGTGTTGAAAGATGATCTCCACGATGAGGAATACTCAACGTGTCCATCGAATCAAAAGCTACATACTTCCGTTGAAGAGTAGAGAGAGAGAGAGAGAGAGAGAGACAAAAGCTGAGCTACTGGAATATCCAAAACTTCAGATTCAGACTTGTAGAACGCTCAAACCTGCAACATCAAATAAACCCCAGATCACCATCACTGTACTACTATCAAAGCTAATCTAATGTTACTTGCCAGTATTTTTAGACTCTTTGCTGCTGTTCATGTCAAAAGTTCTTAGCAGCTCAGCATAGAAAATATCAATTAAGTGGTTTCCTTGTATCGAAAATTTATGGTCCTTTCGAATGCGCATCACGTCGAATCAAAGATTTACAGCAACAGCAGCGACAACATTCGATTCATATGCAGCATAGGTTTCAGCTAATGATAACATCAAGATGAACACTACTGTTTCTCATCAGGAGCAATTCACATAATCGTTATGCATGCAAAAGCCCAGAGAGACGCTGGAAATCTAGCATCAATCGATCAACCAGCAACATAGCAGAGGTGCCAATTTTGATGTTACTTATTTGTTGTTGGAATTAAATTTGTTCAAGTATTATAAAAAGATTCATTGCATCATCAAGTGGGAGAATCATTACATCAAGAAAAAAAAATGGATTAAAGGTCTATAGAAAGATAAGTCAAATTGGTTATTGGTTCTTGAAAGGGTTTCTTGAAAGAGAATGATTCATCTTGAATACAATTAATATAATGTATCTTTGGGGACTATATAAACTCCATATGTTAGGTCATGAGGATAATAGAGTTTCTGAAATTGTAAAAGAGTTTTTTGAGAGAAATATAGAAGATTGAAGCTTGTCATACTCTTCCTCTATTTGATATCTTTATCCTCTCTTCCTATCAACATCAACATTTGGTATCAGAGCATAGGTTAAGCTATGATTTCTTTCTCAAGTGCCATCCAACTCTAGATCCCCAGATTGACAAAAGAAAATTATGACATATGGTGCATCCAAATGAAGGTTCTTCTAGGCTCCCAAGATGTATGGGAGTTTGTAGAAGATGGATTTGCAGAACCAAGTCCAGCAGAAGAAGGAGCAATGAATGCAGAAGGAAGAAAACAACTCAAAGAAAGAAGGAAGAAGGAGAAAAAGGCTTTGTTCACAATCTACCAAGGCCTTGATGATACAATGTTCGAGATCATCGCTCCAGCAAATACTTCAAAGGAGGCTTGGGAAATGCTTCAAAGAGCATTCGGTGGTGTTGATAAGGTAAAGAAACTTCGTCTACAAGTTTTACGAGCCGAGTTTGAGAAATTACAACAAGGTACTTCTGAAACCATTTCTGATTACTTCTCAAAAATCATTTCTATTGTTCATCAAATGAGACGAAATGGTGAACAAGTAAATGATCAGAGAGTAATAGAAAAAATATTGAGATCTCTATATCCAAAATTTGATTTTATTGCTGTTACAATCGAAGAATCTAAAGATTTGGAAAAAATATCTTTAGAAGAACTTATGGGTTCCCTTCAAGTTCATGAACAAAGGATTGTAAAAAGAAGAGAAGACAAAACTATGGAGCAAGCATTACAAACGAAGCTTACTCTTGAAAATAAACGAGAATAAAATTCTCAAAGAGGAAGAGGACGAGGACAAAGAGGAAGAGGAGGCAGAAATCAGACCAATCAAGAATCTCCAAACATTGAAGGTGGTGGAGAAAACTCCAGCCAAAGAGGCCGAGGTTATGGTCGAGGACGTGGCCGAGGCCGTGGACGTGGCAGAAACTCTAAAAGGTCTGAAATATAATGTTATGTTTGCAAAAGGTATGGACATTATTCTTATGAATGTTATTATAATCCTAACAATCAAGGTGATAAGACAAATTTTGTTGAGGAAAAAAAGAACGTAAATCAAGTTTTATTAATGAGTTATGATAATTTGAAAGAGGATCAATCTATGACATGGTATCTAGATACAGGAGCTTCAAATCACATGTGTGGCATCAAAGAGCTATTTTCAGAAATAGATACAAGCTATTCCGGGAACATTACATTTGGCGATTTGTCTCAAAGACCAGTAAGAGGCAAAGGTAAAATTCTCCTTGAACTTAATAATGACAAGGAAGTATGCATTTCAGATGTTTATTATGTTCCTGATATGAAAAATAATATTTTAAGCTTGGGACAATTACTTGAAAAAGGTTATGAAATTGAGATGAAAGATATGGCTCTCTCAATTCGTGATAAGAATAAAACACTGATATCACATGTGAAAATGACACAGAATAGAATGTTTCCTCTGCATTTAAGTATTTTTGATCAATCAAATTGTTTTAAAGCTGATATTGAGGATATCTCTACACTTTGGCATCTTATATATGCTCACTTAAATTTTGAGGCTTTGAAACTTCTAGAGAAGTATAATATGGTGATAGGAATGCCAAAAATTGATCGCCCAGTAAAATTGTGTGAAGTATGTGTTATGGGTAAGCAAGAAAGAAAGCCTTTTAAAGTGAAAAGGACAAAAAGAGCATGGAATCGACTTGATCTGATACACTCAGATGTTTGTGGCCCTATCAATCCAGTATCACTTGGAGGAAGCATATATTTTCTTACCTTCACTGATGATCATAGTGAAAAAACTTGGGTTTATATGTTAAAAGAAAAGAAAGAAGTTTTAAGCAAATTCAAAGAATTTAAGGATTTGGTTGAAAGACAAAGTTATTGTAAGATTAAATGTTTAAGAACAGATAGGGGTGGTGAATATATATCAAATGAATTTGAAAGTTTTTATAGAAATAATAGAATTCTACATCAATTCACCATGCCATACACACCTCAACAAAATGGTGTCTTAGAAAGAAAAAATAGGACTATCCTTAATATGGTCCGATGTATGTTAAAGGAAAGAAAAATTCCGAAAGAATTTTGGGGTGATGCTGTTGCTTGTGCAGTTTATTTGCTTAACAGGTTTCCGACAAAGCGAATTGGTAATGTTACACCAGAAGAAGCATAGACCTTACAAAAATCAAGAGTTGATCATTTGAGGATTTTTGGAAGTGTTGCATTTGCCAAGATACCAGAAGAGAAGAGAACAAATTTGGAGGATAAAAGTCAAAAATGTATTTTACTAGGTTATCCAGAGAATTCCAGTGGTTACAAACTCTACAATCCTATCACAAATAAAGTTGTGATGTCAAGAGATGTTGAGTTTGATGAACAATAGATTTGGAACTGGAAAAGTGATGAGTAGCATAAGAAAGCTATATCTTCAGAAAAAGATGATACAATACAAGCAAGCACCGAAGTGGCTTTGCCAGAATCATCACCTAGATCAACTAGGTCACATGATTCAAGAAGTCCAATTATAAGAAGGACAAGACCGATTCAGGACCTATATGATGTGACTCGAAGGATTGATACTAACAATGATGAACTTTCTTTATTTTATTTTTTTGCAGGATATGATCCATTAACCTTTGAAGAAGCTTATAGAGATGAAAAATGGCGACAAGCTATGAATGAAGAGATTCATGCCATTAACAAAAATAATACATGGGAGCTTACTACACTTCCAGAAGACCACCAAGCTATCGGTGTTAAGTGGATCTTCAAAACAAAAAGAAATGCAAAAGGAGAGGTGGAGAAATACAAGGCCAGATTGGTTGCGAAGGGATATAAACAACAATATGAGATTGATTATGAAGAAGTATTTGCACCAGTTGCTCGATTGGAGACAGTAAGATTACTTATCTCTCTAGCAGCTCAAATGAAATGAAAGATTTTACAAATGGATGTCAAATCAGCATTTCTTAATGAAGTTCTTGAAGAAGAGGTATATATTCAACAACCCCCTGGTTTTATTATTCAAGAACAAGAGGACAAAGTATATAAGTTAAAGAGAACTCTTTATGGGCTTAAACAAGCCCCATGAGCATGAAATTCTCGAATAGATACTTATTTTATTCAAAATGATTTTTCTAAATGTCCACATGAACATGCTCTCTATACAAAATCTAACTCTAATGGAGATATCTTGTTTGTATGCCTGTACGTAGATGATTTAATATTTACAAGCAATAATAGCTCCATGATTATAGATTTTAAGCATTCTATGAAAAAGGAGTTTGAGATGACCGACTTGGGCTTAATGACTTATTTCCTTGGTATCGAAGTTATACAAGATAATGAAGGAATTTTTATCTCACAAGAAAATTATGCAAAGGAGGTTTTAAAGAAGTTTTCCATGGAAGATTGTCATCCTACAGATACACCTGTTGAATATGGCACCAAGTTGACCAAGGAAGGTGAAGGTAAATATATTAATCCAACTTATTATAAAAGTCTAGTTGGATGTTTAAGGTATTTGACATGCACTCGATCTGATATACTATTTGGAATTGGTTTAATAAGTAGATTTATGGAAGTTCCAAAGACATCTCATTTAAATATCGCTAAAAGAATTTTGTGATATATCAAAGGAACAATTGAGTATGGAATGTTCTATTCATCATCTAAAAAGTTGGAGCTCATTGGATATAGTGACAGTGATTGGGCCGGAAGCTACGATGATCGGAAGAGTACAACTGGATTTGTATTTTATTTTGGTGAAGCTACATTCACTTGGTCTTCAAAAAAGCAATGAATCATTGCTCTATCAAGTTGTGAAGCAGAATATATAGCAGCTTCTTCTAGTGTTTGTCATGCAATATGGCTAAGAAGATTACTCCAAGAACTTCATATGCCACAGGAGAAGTCAACCAAGATTTATGTTGATAACAAATCAACTATTGCCTTAGCCAAGAATCCAGTCTATCATGAAAGATCGAAGCATATCGATACAAGATTTCATTTCATAAGAGATCATATCAAAAATAAAGAAGCGGAGATACATCATGTCAAGACAAGTGAACAAGTGGCTGATATACTCACAAAACCTCTTAAATTTGAAATATTTCAACAACTTGGAAGAAAACTTGGCATGCTGGATGGAACAAGTTTAAGAGGGGAGAATGTTGGAATTAAACTTGTTCAAGTATCATAAAAAGGTTCATTGCATCAAGTGGGAGAATCATTACATCAAGAAGAAAAAATGGATTAAAGGTCTATAGAAGGATAAGTCAAATTGGTTATTGGTTCTTGAAAAGGTTTCTTGAAAGAGAATGATTCATCTTGAATATAATTAATATAATATATCTTTGGGGACTATATAAACCCCATATGTTAGGTCATGAGGGTAATAGAGTTTCTGAAATTGTAAAAGTATTTTTTGAGAGAAATATAGAAGATTGAAGCTCGTCATACTCTTCCTCTATTTGATATCTCTATCCTCTCTTCCTATCAACATCAACACTTATTAGCTCTATTCTTTATAGCAACGAAAGATATCAGCAATGACAACTTCAATAAGCAAGATCACCTAAAGAATGTAGTGTTCGTAGCATGATTCAAACCTCTCTTTACATTTTGAGACCATGGCAATATCAATCATAACAAGCAAGCAAACAAGCAAATGAAGGCAGCAAAATTAACCTGGGGGAAGAGATTGCTTCAACTTGGTTGCCTTCTCAGAGTCGAACACGCAAAGGGTGTAGAGGTACTTGGCGCAGCGGACCTTGAACTTCACCACATCCCTGCTCCTCTTTATCTTCACCGATCGGGCGTCTTTTCCTTCTCGCTGTGAGAAGGAAATCCTTGATCTCATGAATCTGCTTAGGCTGCAAATAGCCAACGCCATATCGATACGTCAAACATGTGTAGAAACACGAGCAACGGAGAAAAGAGAATCAGACCTTTAAGCAACTCAGAACAATTTCTTCCATGAGTGGCCGCACATCACAATTCAAAGAAGAACTTCCACTGGAAAACACTCGAGCGAATTATCCTACACCTTCTAAGCAGCCATATACCAACTAAGGTTACGAATGGAAATCCTAAACCGCAGCATAAGCAGAGTCAAGTCTACGTTCAATCGTGGACCCAAATATGTGCGTAAAACCCAATAATGAAGAACCATAGCTATAAAAAAACCATTAGGCTGAAGGTTAACCACAAAATAGTGGAGCATTAGGTCGGTCCACTTATCGAAGTTTGTTCCGCAGGTCTCACTTACTAAAAGATTGAAAGTTCAAAATTTTCTCTAAAAAATCTTAAATTAGGATGTTAATTATCTTACTTATTAAAGACTTTGATGTTGATGATAATATCTAATCGGATCTCTTCTTCCCATTTAGATATTAAAAAAATCTGATAAAATTCATGTGACATTTCTATTTATATTGCGTGAAGGATCACTTGGAAAGTAGATGGATCAAGTGGTCACTTGGAAATTCTCTTTCTCTCTCTCTCTAGGGGTATGAATAATATTTTTAACTCTTTCACAATCAAAATTTAAAACCCAAGATAAAAAATTTGATTACCTCAAAAAATATTTAATTTGCATTCACACACTATAAAATTTGTATAGTTTATAATTATTCAATATATCACTTGATAGCTTTATAAAATCCAAAGTTAACTTAAAAATTATTAACAATCATTTATCAACTCACAAGATAAAAAAAATCATAATTAACATAAAAACTTTTGATTTAATATTCTAAGCTATCAAAAACATAAGAGGTCTTTTAATATTTATAACAACTTAGATTCTTGAATAATATTACAAGCAAAGTACTCTTTTACAATAATATTATGTTAAATTATCAAAAATTTACCATAATCTTCTAGTATTCCATTACCGAACATAAGTGTGAGTGACTAGTTAATCTAAAATATATATATAGCAATTAAGTACACTATAAAGCTTAGCAAGTGATAATTGTTAGGATCGAGTCGGCATTAAGAGGGGGGTGAATTAGTACAGTGGATAAAAACGTCAGTTTTGAAAAATCTTCATTTCGATAAAACCGATATCGAAAATGTGTTAACTTGAAAGTGTACGGAAGCATAGTGAATGTAAGAATTCACTTTGCAATATAAGGAAATAGTACGAAGGAAATGCAAACCATATTTTTTTAGTGGTTCGATCGTCGTGACCTATATCCACTCCCGATTCCTCTTCCATCGAGGCCACCAACATCCACTAGCAGTCTTCCTTCAATAGGCGAAGACCAACCACCTTCTTACAACCCTCTTCTCTTTTTCATAGGTTTAGGAGATAACCTTTTACAAGCACTCACTCCTAGTTGAATCTCGGATTTTGATGATGAAATCAATTGATAGTATTTATCTAATGTGCGTTTGAGTGACGTAAGACTAGCTTCGATCAAAAGAGGCAAATCAATTAAAGCAGGAGGAATCAGACGTTTGACCGGAGGATCGATTAATGTATCGACAGAAGGCTTCGGGCCGTGAATTCGGGCATCAGGCCAAGAAGATTGGATATTGTACCAAGAAGAACAGATGTTACGAGAAGACAACATACTGATTGGGCAATTCACCGAAGGATCGGACGAAGAGCCGGATGAATCAATGACATGCCGGACAACAAGAATTCACTTGTAATCAATTATGTCTAGATCGAGCCAGTTTAGAGTCTAATTGAGTCGACTTAGAATGTAATTAAGCCAGCTCAATTAAGGATCAATTGGACCCAAAATAGGGCTGTTTTGGGTCAAGAGAAAGGCCCATTCAGTGACCCATGTTTGGGTTGTGTTGGGCTAAGTAGAAGGCTAAAACAGTGACCAAACAGGTAAAATCGTCATGGCATAGTCTCTGTGACTGTCAGGTAGTGGTACTGCTAGACTGGGCGGTGGTACCACCCAGCACAAGCGGTGCTATTGCTAGGACATGAGAAACTAGGGATGAGATATTTTTAGGCTCCAAGTTTGAATCCACTTGAAGCCTATAAATACTACTCTCATCCCTGGTTAACATACACAAGTATTAAGAGTGAAAAAGAAAAGAAACGCTATTGTAATCTTGTGTGGACTCCTCTTAAAAGATCTAAGTGTTAGTATAGTTTGAGAGAGGAGTAAGTGGGGGTATATGGGTTATCTCCTAAACCTAGTAAATGGAGAAAGAGTTGTAAAAAGTGATTGGTTTTCACCTATTGAAAGAATACCGATAGTGGATGCCGGTGGCCTTGACCAAAGAGGAATCGGCGGAGTGGATGTAGGTCACGATGACGAACCACTATAAAAATCTAGTTTTCATTTCTTTTGAACAATTTACTTTAAACTGCAAACTGCCCTTCTTTACTCTCATTGCTCTACTTCCTCGTTACATGCTTACGTGTCTTTAAGTTAAACACATTTTTTTAGATTGATTTTCGATGAACAAAGATTTTTACAAAACTGACGTTTTTATCCACTGCACTAATTCACCCCCCCCTCTTAATGTTGACTCATTCCTAATAGTTGGTATCAGAGTCTCGTGATTTCTCATTTGGTTTAACAACCAAGAGAAATAGCTCTTTTCGGCTTTCAAGAGGGTTATTCTTTCATTCGTCCTCTCATGTTCAATGAGACTGGCTACACATATTGGAAAACTCGAATGAGGGTTTTCTTGTCTTCTTTGGATTTGAATTTATAGAATATTGTCGAAAGCGATTTTTGAAGGTCTTCTCTTCTAATGAACCATTAGAATGATTTGGGAAAGAAAACGTTTTCTTTAATGCTAAGCTATAAATGCTCTATTTTGTGCATTAGACAAAAATGAATTCAATAGAATTTCTATGTACAAAATAGCTTTCGATATTTGGCATACACTTGAAATTACACACGAAGGCACAAGTAAAGTTAAAGATTCAAAAATCAACTTTTTGATACATAATTTTAAATTGTTTCATATGAAACCAAGTAAAATGATTGGAGACATGTACACCCATTATATGGATATCGTCAATGATTTAAAAACACTTGGTAAAAGTTTTTCAGATTTTGAACATGTAAACAAAATTTTACGTTCTCTTCATAAGAATTGGGATTCAAAAGTAATTGCTATTCAAGAATAAAAAAACTTGAACTATTTCTCTCTCGAAGAACTTATTGGGTCGTTAATAACCTATGAGATGACTTGCAAAGCTCATAAAGAGCTGGAGAACAACCTTCCAAATAACAAGAAGGATTTGAGACTTAAAACACATAAAAACCACTCGAGCATAAGCTTAAGTGATGGTGAACTTGAACTCCTCACTATGAAATTTAAAAGGATTATGAAACAAGAATTAAAGAATAAAAATAAACTTAAAAAGAACGCAACTACTTGTTATGAACACAAGAAGAAGGAAGCACTTTGGGACAAATCGAGCATATCCGAAGATGAGGAGCAAACCGATGAAGACGAAATAGCAAACTTCACTTTGGTGACTCTGGACAATGAGGTAAGCAACTCAAAAAAAACTCCTTTAATTTATTTCAAAATTACATGATGCTTTTCATGAGTTATTTTAGTTTAGAAAAATTATATATAATTTTTTCTTGAAAATTGCATGTTTAATGATGTAATAAAAATGTTAAAAAAAGGGATCATGCTAGTAATTTTGAAAATGATAATGATGATTGTATGTTTTATGAAAATACAACAAGATTTAAATCTAATGATTAATCCTATATATGTCTTAAAAAAATAATATGTATCTAAATTGATGATTTTCGATTGTAATTAAAAATACTTCATGTTTAATGAAATTATGGTTGATGATTTAATGGTGCTAATGATGTAATGAAAATATTAAATGTTTTGATACCATAATTGATGATTTTATTCTGTGAATTAGATTTTGAAGTTATACATGATGATTTTTATGAATTATTGATTTTCATGATTTTCATGATAAATCATGCACTTTCATTTTAAACAATGATATATGTTTTGATTTGATGATTTGAATTTGAATAAGCTTTATCTTGATTTTTCGAGATTTATAACTTGAGATTTACCCTATATGAATTGAGATCTTTTATCCTCGATGTTTCTTTTTGCTATCTACTATCCAAATGAATCATGATTTTTTAGAATTATAATTTTTATGATTCATAATGAATTGAGAGATATTATACATGAATCGAGATTGTTTATGTGTTCTCTTATGACATCCTTTTGCTATAGGAATGTCTTTATCTATATCGTGATCTTAAATTCTCGATATTGATACTTGAAATTTTTCTATGAATCAAGATCTTGTTTTTGAACTCCCATGTTTCTTTTTGTTATTTACTAAAGAGTTCTATCAATTGGTTATAATCATAAAAAAGGAGGAGATTATTGAATCTCGGATTTTGATGATGAAACCAATTAATAGTATTTATCTAACGTGCGTTTGAGTGATGCAAGACTAGCTTTAATCAGAAGAGGCAAATCGACTAAAGCAGGAGGAATCAGACATTGGGCCAAAGCAAACATGTCAGAAGATTGGAGGTGGGGCTGGAGGATCGGTCGATGTATCGACAAAAGGCTTCAGGTCGTGAATTCGGGCATCGGGCCAAGAAGATCGGACATTATGCCAAGAAGATCTGATATTACAAGAAGATGACATGCCGATTAGGCAATTCACCGAAGGAGAGGATGATGCGCCAAAGGATCGAATGAAACACCGGATGAACTAATGACATGCCGGACAACAAGGATTCGCTTGTAATCAATTATATCTAGATCGAGTCAGTTTAGAGTTTAATTGATCGACATAGAATGTAATTAAGCCAACTCAATTAGGGGCCAAGAGAAAGGCCCATTTAGTGACCCATGTTTGGGTTGTGTTAGGCTAAGTGGAAGGCCCAAACATTGACCAAACAAGTGAAACCATCGTGGCATAGTCTCCGAGACTATCAAGCGGTGGTACCGCCAGACTGGGCGGTGGTACTACCTCGTCGCAGCCCTACTATGTGGATTACCGCTAGAGAGGAGGATGCTTGACCTCTTTCACCCTCTCCTAGAGATCTGCAAGGATTTAGGGATATATGATCTCCCTAGGTAACACAATCTTTACTATACACAGTTTTAAGTTTCGTGAATTTTTGTGTACCAATCTTCGCACAACGACGAACATCTCTTTAGGAATAGAGGATTTTATTTTTTGTTCTTTCGTTGTGTATATGATGTCACCCCCAAAATTTTTTCAATAATTCCAACCCAATTATGTGCTAAATGTAAATTTTAAGATATTTACTAATTTAAATAAGTTCGTAAGTCTAGGTTTCTTCCGGTGAGCTTCCAGCGATCTTTTAATGAACTTCCGACGATCTCTCGGCAATGTTCCAGCGGACTAGTGGCAAGCTCTTGGACTTCACGATGATCTTCTTGATGAGTTTCAACAAGCGTCTTTTGCAAGCTCTTGGACTTCTCGGTCAATTCCGACAGAACTTCCGACGAATATCTGGACTTCCGACGAACTCTCAAACTCCCAACGAAATCTCGTTCTTAACTTTGGGACTTTATTTTGCTTTATGCCTTGATTTTTATCGTAGTTAATCCTGCACACTTAAAGTCTACTTCGATCTAGATAATTATTACTAAGCTAATCAATTATTACTGAGCATTTGATTCTTTGACGCATCGTCCTCTCTTGTGGCTTATTGCCCAATCGGCTAGTTGACTTCCACAACTCTGATTTTTTTGGTGCAATTTCCACTCTTCTTAGCCCGATGCTCGAAGCCTTCTGTCGATACATCAACCGATCTTCTGGCTCGACGTCCAATCTTTTAACATGTTTCTCTCCGACCCAATATGATTTTTTCTGCTTTAATTGTCTCTCTTCGATCAAAGCTTCCTACATCAATCAAAACACAGATCAAATCATAAACACTATCAATTGGTTTCATTATCAAAATCCGAGATTCAACAATAATCATAACTATGTCATCAAGATAGGAAATCATAGGATCAAGATGCAAAACATTATCTTTAAAAATCATATATATCATTTTATTAAATTCATATTTAATAAAGGAGCAAAGACAACAAGTAATATTAAGCATATTTCATTTGATTCATTCGTAACAATGGAGTAAAAAGTTCTGTATAAGCATATTAAGAATAAATACAAATCCATCAAGTGTCATATTTAATACTTCATTTAATTATTTTTGGATGACCATTAATATTAGTCTCAAGCTAGTAAGAGCATGCACATGTGAAGTAATATCAATCCAATATTAACGTATAAGAAATAAAAAAAGTTTAAAGCAGCACCACGAGGGTCATTTAAAAGAGGAGTTTTAGCTAAAATTAAGTTCCAAAAGGTAGAAGTAAAAATTGATAAATTTGAAAATCAATTTATTCTAGTAGAATACGTAAGGTAAGTTCAGACAATTATGCTTTAATATATTCAAGTAAAACATGATATATGAATTTATTTTTAAATAAAATAAGTTTTATATAAATTGAAGTTGTCGGTAAAAAGTTACAAACAATTGAGAATCATATTGTCTCTGTTTAGTAGAATTTAAGGAATCAATTGAAATAAATATTTGGATAAGCATTTATAATTCTAATCTTCAAAACAGATAGGTTAAGTCATTTTATCTCTATTTGATAGAATTCAAGAGATTGATCTCTTTGGATAAAAATTCATTCAAAAAAGATATGAGAGAAAGAATTAAGAGTCTAATTCTCAATAAAATAAATTTTGCACAAATCAAAGTTTTGTATAGAATATGACAGTCAAAATAAGATAGATAAATCAGGATTCTCATAAATTCTAGAATATTAAGTTTGATACAATTAGAAATGACAAAGCTGTACAAATTACTCATATCAAGAAAGAAAAAACTCATATACACAACACTTCTTCTTCCTCTCCAGTAATTCTTCTCTTCTTTTCTCTGGTGTAAGGTAAATGACAACAAGGTTTTAATTTGATAATTTATTTTCTTTTTCCCCTAATTACTTATGTTTAGATAATATAAAATATTATAATATGACAAGCATGCAATAAAATGACATAGATATAAAGAATGCAGCAAGTATGGGTGGGTACGTTGGCTAGTGACATTTGTCATTCATTCTTAGATTTTTTTTATTAGCTTACTATGTTTTTTTATAAATTATATTCATATTTTAGGATTCGTAATATCACTAAGCTTCCAATATAAAAATATTTAATATAAAAATTATTAAATAAATTTTTATATTAAAATAATTAAAAAACATGGATATAATAAATAATTTAAAAATAAAGGACATTACACTCTCTATTCTTAAAAAAAATCAGTGTTTTAAATTATTATATTTTTAATCAACAAAAAGGAGACAAGTTTTCTTCATTTTCTATTCTTGCTCGCAAGTAGTCTCTTGTATAGAATAATGCTTCTATACTACTTTCACTATAGAGTGACCAAACTTTTTTAGGATATTTTTTTTCTAAACTCACATCCATAATGCATTCCATGTAATGATGCTCAAATATAAAGCAATTGATGCTTGCATTGATGTTTTGAATTTGGAAGAATTTTATGAAATATGATAGATGAAATAGAACGTCTATAAAGGGGTCTTAATCTATAAAGGTATCCTAATCACAAGCAGTTATATATATTCCCTGTAAAGCCACCAACTAATACCGATTATAATCGTAACAATACATGAAACCCTAGTATTTTATCATGATAAGATAACAAGTAAATTTTCATTTCTTATTTCTTCAAATGCATGAAACATCATATATTCAATATGTTTCCTCAATTGAATATTCAAAATACAAAAAAATAAAATATCATATTTTCAAGATGTTTCTTAAATTGAATGTTCTTGAAAATATAGAAATAGACTTATAGTAAAGAAAAAAAAGTTAAAAATTTGAATGTTCTAAAAATTATGAATTAATTATATCATTTGAAAAGGAAAATAAACTCTTAAGATGAAGGATTGAAAAATCGTATCGTACCGGAGTTTCGACTTTCTCTCGGTATGATACTATATATCGAGCGATATATGGTTTGATATACCATTCAATATCCCGTTCAGTATATATATATATATATATATATATATATATATATATATATATATATATATATATATATATATATATATATATATATATATATATATATATATATATATATATATATATATATTATAATTAAAAAAATATGCAACATCGCCTCTCTTCTCTCCAAGCGGGGCGAAGTCGTAATAAAATGAGATGATATCACCTTTATATATATATATATATAATTTATATTAAAAAAAATCATCCGATAGCGAGCGGTCCGTGTATCGGTTTACTATCGGACAGATACGTATTATCTGTATCGAGCAGTACCATTCGAAATTATATACATTGCTTATGATAAAATATTTTTAAATTTGAAGCTAGAAATATTTTTCCTACAGCATCCTACTTATAAAAGTTCAAACTTTTAGAAGACCAGCAACATCACATATGGTACGGCTAAAATTATTAAAAGAACCAAAAAGTATAATAACTAATTATAAATTAATATATGATATCCAATTAAACTAAATCAATCCCGACTTAATATATGATACTTAGTTGGTCATGAGAGTCGTTTAGTTGAGAAATGACAACGTGCCACTTAAATATAATGACATGTATACACTTAGGCTCATCATATAAGTGATGATGTGACATCATGGAAACATATTCCAATAGTATAACATTTAAATATGAGCATTATGGATAACAAGAATAATCATTTTTGATACTTAGAAAGGCTTCTCTAGGCATATATTTACATCTAAGTATCTTAAACTCTATCATGAGGCTCATTTTTTAGTTCTCTACTAAATTAAGCATCGAATATACCTTCCTTGGCATGTCCTTAGTGTAGTTTTATAAGAATCTTCAACCCAATAGGGGTTTAGTCTCAAGCAGATAAGATATGAAGAGTTTATTAGCTCAAATGCTTTTAGGTTACTGATACTAATCTCTAAATATCTAAATCAATACTAAGATATGAATAGTTTCAATGACTCTAATCTCTAAATCTCATTCTGGACTCAAATAAAGATTACTGATACTATCTTTGGACTTACGCAACAAGTACAAGCTCTAACAGGTACCATGGAAAGATTCACCCCTTCCTCTTGCAATCAAACAATTGGTATTAATGGGAGGTAAACTATTTGACCATTGTCCCCCTCATGCCTCAACATTAGCTAACACTAAGCCATCACACACTCTAGATCGACCCCTCCAATTGGTAACTCTAATTTATCATGATTGTCGACTCGATCGATCACCTTAATGCCCACATGTATATCATGCATTTGACACCCATTGTGTATATAGTTCAACTCGACATGTCCAGATATCTTTATTATCTCATGTATTGAACTCTCCTTATACGAGTGATTTAAATTAATATGCCCCGATACCTTCACACCTCTTATGCATTAGGCACTCACTACTCGATTCAAGTCGACATACACTAAAGCACTTGTGCATCTCATGTGTCAACTCCCCATAGGTGGGTGGTTGGTAAGCCTAGACAGTCTTGCATGTCTCACGTGTATGACTCCCCTTAGTGGGTCATTGAAGTTTGTACACCCAAACACTTGCATGCTCTTTTACGTATTTAACTTTCTACCCAGGTAATAGGTTGACACACTTAAACGCCCATATGCACCTTATGTGTCAAACTCCCCTTACTCCAGTAACAATTCAGCCTGCCTTGATACTCTTGCATGTCTCATGTATTCTAATATCTTATGAGTGATCTAAATTAACACATTTACATGCCCTTATATATCTCATGCATCTAACTCCTATATAAGTGGTTCAAGTCACTTGCACACATCTTATTTGTGTAACTTATCTAATGTAAGCAATTATAGTTAGCATGTCCCAATGTTCTCATATGTCTTCATGTGTCTTATACATCTAATTTCACAGGTAGTTCAAATCAACTTGCTCTATTTCCCTTACGTATTGCATATGTAATTTTCATTACATGACGATTCAAGTTGGCACATTCTGATGCCGTCTAGTTTGAGTCCCCCTATGTGGGTAGTTCAAGTGAGCCTGCGTGACGCCCTCATGTATCTGATGTGTCGACACTTGTTGTGCAGATTATTCAAGTTGGTATGCCACAATATCATCGTGCATCTCATGTGTATAACACTCTGGTTCAATTAAGTATGCTCTAACATCCTTAAGCATATCATATATTCGATTACCTATGCAAGCAGTTCTAGCTAGTACACCTACATGCCCTTGTGTGTCTTATCAATCCAACTCCTCCTACATGGGCGGTTCAAATCAAGACACCTAGATATTATCACATATCTCATATCTTACATGTCTTATGCCTCTTCTTTCTCTTACTTAGGGTGATTCAAGTCGATATGCCCCAACATTCTCGTGCATTTTATATGTTTGACTCCCCTACAAAAGTGGTTCAAGTCGGTATAAACTCATGACCTTGCACATATCATACATCCAACTTGCTCAACATAAAGCTCCAACAAGCATCCACCCAGTTCAAGCAGCATGTGGTATTTGAGAGATTGACACATAGTAAGGATGATCTTTTTCTTTGTTTGGAGGATCCACAAGAACCAACAGGGATCAACACAACTCAGCCAACCCCACACTAGAGTTAGAGTCAATGGCGAGTTGAAGTAGCATGGCAGATCAAAGGTTCGACTACTCAAAAACAACAGCGGAGAGCAGTTGGGAGCCAATAGGCGTATTGCAGCTAGAGCAAAAGATTGAAGACTTAGCAAAGGTGAGCTGTTGCAGTGTCGGCAAAGGCTTCGACGAGGATGTCGAAGAAATAAGTGGGGGAGAATGTCATGAACAAAATTCTAAATAGGATGTTTGATGAAATACTTGTGTATATCTGTGTCTTTCTGTTTGTTCATGCTTTGCACAGCATGTAGAGGAATAGTTGAAGGCTTAACAGCCTCATTTTAGTTGGGTTTGGTGGCCTTCTTAGGCTTGTAAATAAATATTATGTCATGTGGACACTTGTGAGAGATATTCGATCTGTAGTGGACCATTTTGACCCTTTGTTGTGCAACTATTCATAGTTTATAAAGTCTATTGAATCTCGTATTTTGATGATGAAACTACTTGATATATGATTATGATTTAATCTGCGTTTTGAGTGACGTAGGAAGCTTCGATCAGGATGAGACAATTAAAGCAGAAAAATCATATTGTGCCGGAGGAACATGTCAGAAGATTGGACGTCGGGCCGGTGGATCGGTCGACGTATCGATAGAAGGCTTCGGGCCGTGGACTCGGGCATCGGGCCAAGAAGAGTGGGTATTGTACCAAGGATATCGGAGTTGCGGAATCAACTGGCCGATTGGGCAATAGGCTGCAGGAGAGGACGATGCGCCGAAGAATCGGACGAAGCGTCGAGGGACCAATGACATGCCGGACAACTTGGTTAATTGCTTAGGATTAATTGTCTCAATCGAAGTTTTGTTTTAAGTGTGCAGGATTAACTACGATGAAAGTAAGATATGCAGCAGGAGTTGCGCCGGAGTTAAGACAATGATCACATTGGGAGTTCGAGAGTTCGACGGAAGTTCGGACAGTCGTCGGAGGTTCTGTGGGAACAAATCCGAGAAGTCCATGAGCTTGCCAAAAAAGTTCGTCGGAACTCACCAAGTGGATCGTCGCAAGTCCAGGAGTTTGCCGGAAGTCTGCAGGAGCATCACCGAGGGTTCATCGGATGATCAACGGAAGTTCACCGGAAGCTCGCCGGAAGAAGTGATTGACGCACCGGAGCAAGTTGCAGTAAATGTCTTAGGAAATATCGTAGTTAGCACAATGATTAAGTTGGAAATGGGAGGTGATCCCATTAACTTAATCTTGGGACAATTAGGCCCCTGAAAAACCCAAATCGGGCTAAATGGATCAACCCATTCGGACCTTAATTTCTGCCAGGCGGTTGAACCGCCCCAGCTAGGCGGTGGCACCGCCTGGGCTCAGTCTCCGAGCGAGACTGGGCGGTGCAACCGCCCCTGACAGGAGGTGGCACCGCCTGGGCTCGGTCTCCGAGCTCTGGCTGAGCGGTGCAACCGCCTCAGTCAGGCGGTGGCACCGCCTGAGCTCGGTCTTCGAGCTCTGGCAAGAGGTGCAACTGTTGAATCTCGGATTTTCATGATAAAATCAATTGATGGGTTAATTGATCTAATCCATATTATTGAGTTAAGTGTGCAGGATTAACTATGATAACCAGAAAACACAAAGCAAGAATACCGGAGTCAAGATCGATGGACGTTTAAGAGTCCGAAGAATCGTCGGAGATGCTGCCGGAACCAACCGAGAAGAAATCGGGAACCTATCGGAATTTTTGAAAGTTTGCCAAAGAGATCGTCGGAGGTTCATGGAGATCACCGAGAAGGCTCGGCTACTCGTTAAAGTCATCACAAGATCGAGAGCTTGCAGGGAGTCCGTCGGAAGAAGTTTGTCGGAAAGCTCGCCGGAACAAGACTCGACGTTCGCGGTTGAAAACTTGTTTAGGATGTTTTTTTGTTATGTAGTTCACTTGTAATTAGGATTAGGATTAAGAGATAATCCTATATCCTGGTTAGGGGCCAACTGGGCCCAAAGTCAGATTTGGTTTGGGCTAAAATTAAGCCAAACTAGTGAATCGGAGAGCCTGGCGGTGGCACCGCCTGGCTGGGCGGTAGCACCGCCTAGCACCCGAGAGCTGGGCGGTGGCACCGCCCAGCACCCGAGAGCTGGGCGGTGACACCTCCTGGGCTGGGCGGTTGCACCATCCAGCACCCGAGCGCTGGGCGGTGGCACCGCCAGCATCGGGAACATAAGAGAATTCAAATTTTTTGGAGCCCAAATTTGAATCCTCTTGAGGCCTATAAATACCCCTCAAGTCTCAGCTGAGAACACAACTTTTTGAGTAGCAAGTGATTGAGAGAAAAGTCTTAGAAGAGTCTTTGCCTTTCTTGTTTTCAATTTGCTAGTATTCACCTCCTTCTTTCTTGCTGAAAATCTGTAAGAGAGTGAACCGCTTGTAAAAGTTGTAAGAGGGGTATTTACCCTTCCCTTTCAAGAGATTTGCTAGTGGAAGGTGGGAGCCTCATCGAAGAGGGGCCTCGCAAGTGGATGTAGGTCACTTGACCGAACCACTTTAAAAACGACGTAATCTCTGGTTTGCATTTCATTACTGCTATTTACATTACTGCAAACCCTCTTACTTGCTTTATTTCCTCATTATATTTACTGCATAACTTTGCGAATACGCTTTCAAGTTAAGCACTTCCGATTCCGATTTTTATCGTACGAAAGATTTGTCGAAACCAATGTTTTAAGCCGCTGCACTAATTCACCCCCCCCTCTTAGTGCCACTCCGATCCTAACAATTGGTATCAGAGCAAGGCTCACTCTCATATTTGGTTTAATACCCAAGAGAGATGGCTTACTCCGGTATGCATGAGAGTCATTCTATCACATGTCCACCCTTGTTTAATGGGTCGGATTATACTTATTGGAAGACTCGGATGAGGATCTTCCTCATTTCTATGGATTTCGAGCTTTGGACTATTGTTGAAAACGGATTTCAAAAATCTTCTCTTCCGATGAGCGAATGGAATGAATCGGAGAAGAAGGTTTTTGCTTTAAATGCAAAGGCTATGAATGCCTTATTTTGTGCACTAGACAAAAATGAATTTAATCGTGTTTCAATTTGTGATTCGGCTTTTGATATTTGGAGAACTCTTGAGGTCACTCATGAAGGCACTAGCCGAGTGAAAGAGTCCAAAATCAACATCCTTGTGCACTCTTACGAACTTTTCCGAATGAAACCAAGTGAGTCCATCGGAGACATGTACACCCGGTTTACGGATGTCATCAATGGACTCAAAGCTCTTGGTAAAGATTTTACTAACTTTGAACTAGTAATTAAAATCTTAAGATCCCTCCATAAAAGTTGGGATCCAAAAGTTACGGCTATTCAAGAGGCCAAAGACCTTAAAGCATTCCCTCTTGAAGAACTCATTGGGTCTCTAATGACCTACGAAATGACATGTCAAGCTCATGACGAGCTCGAGAACCCCCTTCTAAAGAACAGGAAGGATATGACACTCAAATCACAAGAAGACCACTTGAAAGGAACATTAAGTGATGAGGACAGTGACAATGACATTGCACTTTTGATTCAAAAATTTAAAAAATATTTAAGAAAGAACAAATTTAAAAATAATACAAAAAATAAATTTGAACAAAAGAAGGACCAAGTGATTTGCTATGAATGCAAAAAACCGGGATACTACAAAAACGATTGTCCTCAAGCCAAAAAGAGAACATCAAAGAAGAAGGCGCTCAAGGCAACGTGGGATGATTCAAGCGCATCCGAAGAAGAGGAGTCCAACACCGAGCAAGTTGCTCATTACGCGCTAATGGCTTTAGGAGAAGAGGTATGTGATTTATTTAATGAAGATTTATCTTTTGAAGAACTCTCTATCGCTTTTCATGAATTATTTGATGAATGTAGAACTGTTAGCAAGAAGTTAAGTATCTTAAAGAAAGAGCATGCTTTGCTACAAGATAAGTTTGATAGTCTTCAAACTCCTCCATGCTCTAAGTGTGAGCATTTAGAAGCAATAAAAAATGAAAATTTGCTTCTTAAAGAAACCTTAAACAAGTTTAAGGTTGGTAGCAAAGGATTAGATATGATCCTTGCACACAAGGGTCACGTCGTAAATAGAAATGGAATTGGATTTGCAAAAGGATTACATCAAAATCCTACCACTTCCATAAAAGGACCTACATTACATATTTCCTCTTATATGAAATGCAACTTCTGTTGCAAATCCGAACATATTGCCTACAAATGTCCATTTAGGAAAATTAGTTTATAAAAATTAATATGGGTTCTTAAAGGAACTATAAAGGATTCAATAATAAATAACAAATTTAGTGGATCAATTTTTGAGGCACCCAAAATCAAATGGGTACCTAAAAGTCATCCTCTTTTGTAGACAAACCCACAAGCTAGGAGCAAGAGATGGTATCTCGATAGTGGATGCTCAAGACATATGACTGGAGATCCATCTCATTTCTCTATGCTCACTAGCAAAGAAGAAGGGTACGTCACCTTCGGAGACAACAACAAAGGCAAAATCATTGGCAAGGAAACTATTGGTAACAAATTTAGTTTTTCCATTGATAATGTTTTACTAGTTGATGGATTGAAACATAATCTCTTGAGTATTAGTCAACTATGCGATAAAGGTTATATCGTTAGATTCGAATCAAATATATGTATTATCGAAAAACCAAACAATAACTTGACTATGATTGCATTAAAATAAAATAATATCTACACCATCAACCTTGATGAACTAAGTAATGAAATGTGCTTCTCCGCTCTAAATGATGATGCTTGGCTTTAGCATAGGAGATTAGGCCATGCAAGCATGAAACTAATATCTAAGATCTCATCTAGAGAATTAGTACGAGGGATTCAAATATGAAGTTTACTAAGGACAAAGTATGTGATGCATGTCAACTAGGTAAACAAATAAAAACTAGTTTCAAACCAAAAAATCAAATTAGCACCACTAGACCACTACAATTGATCCATTTGGACTTATTCGGACCAATTGACATAACAAGTCTAGGAGGAAGCAAATATGCGTTTGTAATTGTGGATGACTATACTAGGTACACTTGGACCTATTTCTTAGTCCACAAAAGTGATTGCTTCAAGTGCTTCTCTAAATTTTGTAAACTCACTCAAAACGAAAAAGGTTTCATGATTTCATCAATTCGGAGTGATCACGGTGGCGAATTTCAAAACTGTGACTTTCAAAATTTTTGTGAAGTTAATGGATACAATTACAACTTCTCCACTCCGAGGAATCCCCAACAAAATGGAGTAGTTGAAAGAAAAAATAGAAACCTACAAGAAATGGCAAGAACTATGTTAAATGAACATAGTTTACCTAAGTATTTTTGGGCCGAAGCCGTAAATACGGCTTGCTACATCATGAATAGAGTCCTAATAAGACCATCCTTATCAAAATCTCCCTATGAATTGTGAAATAACAAAAAACCAAATATTTTCTATTTTAAAGTTTTCGGTTGTAAATGCTTTATTTTGAATGAAAGGGATGTCTTAGGAAAATTTGATGCTAAATCCGATGAAGACATCTTTCTTGGTTACTGTTCCGTTTCTAAGGCTTTTCGGGTTTTTAACAAAAGAACGTTAGTAATAGAAGAGTCAATTCATGCAGTTTTTAATGAAATTTTTAATTAAAAAAAAATGATTTTGATGATGATCTTGGTTTTGATAATTTGAATTTAAATGAACCTCCTCCTCAAAATAGCAACTTGGATGCACCTTCTTCCGAAATTTCCTTACCCAAGAAATGGAAGTATATAGATGCTCATCCAAAGGAGCTAATTATAGGAGATACATCAAAAGGGGTTCAAACTCGTTCCTCTTTCAAGAATTTTTGTGCTAATGCCGCATTCCTTTCTCAAATTGAACCTAAATGCATTGACGAGGCCATAAAAGATGATTTTTGGGTTATTGCAATGCAAGAGGAATTGAATCAATTTGAGAGGAATAAGGTATGGAAGCTTGTTCCTAGACCTAGTGACCATTTAGTCATTGGTACTAAATGGGTCTTTAGAAACAAGCAAGACGAAAATGGTATCGTGGTTAGAAACAAGGCTAGATTAGTGTCCAAAGGTTTCAACCAAGAAGAAGGTATCGATTACGAAGAAACCTTCGCTCCTGTGGCTCGATTAGAAGCCATAAGGATGCTCCTTGCCTATGCTAATAGTAATAATTTTAAACTATTTCAAATGGACGTCAAAAGTGCTTTCTTGAATGGTTTTATTTCCGAAGAAGTATATGTCGAACAACCTCCCGGATTTGAAAATTCTCTTCTTCTTAATCATGTATTCAAATTGACTAAAGCTCTCTATGGCTTGAAATAAGCTCCTAGAGCTTGGTATGAAAGGCTTAGTTCCTTTCTTAGTTTAAATAATTTTACCAAAGGCAAGGTTGATACTACATTGTTTATTAAACATTTTAAAAATAATTTTCTTATTGTGCAAATTTATGTTGACGATATTATTTTTGGCTCTTCGGATGAATCACTATGTGAATCATTTGCTAAATGTATGAGTCATGAATTTGAAATGAGTTTAATGGGTGAATTAACTTTCTTTTTAGGATTACAAATCAAATAACTTAGTGATGATATATTTCTTAACCAATCCAAATATACATTAGAATTGTTAAAACGATTTAACATGGATAATTCAAAAGCAATAAACACCCATATGAGTACTGCGACTAAGTTAGATATGGATGAAAATAGTGAAAATTTTGATCAAAAAACATATAGGGGAATGATAGGTAGTCTACTCTACCTCACCGCGACTAGACCAGATATTATGTTTAGTGTAGGACTTTGCGCTAGGTTTCAATCTAATCCTAAATTATCTCATCTTAAGAGTGTTAAAAGAATATTTAGGTATCTTAAAGGAACTCCAAATTTAGGATTGTGGTATCCAAAATCTGAAAAATTCGATCTAATAGCTTATGCAGATACCGATTTTGGCGGATGCAGGATAGATAGAAAAAGTACATTCGGAACATGCCAATTTTTAGGACATGCACTTGTTTCTTGGACTTCCAAGAAATAAAATTCAGTTGCACTATCTACGACGGAAGCTAAATATATTGCTGCAAGTGCATGTTGTGCACAAGTTATTTGGATGAAAAATACATTAGAAGACTATGGAATTCACTTTAAAAACATTCCCATAAAATGTGATAATACTAGTGCCATATGTCTTACTAAAAATCCAATTCAGCACTCTAGAACTAAGCACATCGACGTTAGGCATCATTTCATACGCGATCATGTCCTTAACAATGATGTTGTTCTAAAATTCATTGACACAAAGCATCAATTAGCAGATATATTTACAAAAGCTTTGAACGAAGACCAATTTGAATTCATTAGAAGGGAATTAGGTATGTTAAATTGTCCCTAAAAATAAACTTGTTTGAATGGATTTTCCGTAAAGTTTTTCATCCTCTCTCTGTTCCTCGATGAATCTGATCCTTCTCTTTCGATTCTAAATGATATGTTAAATTATCTTATCCTATCTTGAGTCAAACACCGCTCCCATCTAATCAAGATTAATGATTTTATGATATTTTATGAATCTCGAAATTGATTTTGATGGCTTGATTATGAGTTTCAAGTTGACGATGTAAATTTAAACGAGTTTGTATTATGATCTTGACTTATTGGAGTTACTACTTGATATTTTTTAATCACAATCTCTTCCTTGCATACTACAATTTGTGTTATTTATAGAAAGAAGAGATTTGATAAAATGGATGAATGTTGAATTTTCCTTTAGGTGAACTCTGCGTAAATATTTTAGCATACTTAATTTTGGATGATGGATTTTCGTATGATCAATGCTGAATTCCTGATATTATAATCACAAGTTATATTCTTCAAGTCTCATTCCCTTTTTGTTGATGACAAAGGGGGAGAAAAGTGATGACTTGTACCATTTTGATAGCATGACTTATATGAATTTCAAAAGCATGTGTGATATGAATGTCTTATATGCCTTGCAAAATGCCTTGCAAAATCCTTGAGAATATCACAAGATTGATTGATCATATTGAAAGCTTACCTTACATTTATATCATGAAATTCATGTTGAAAATCTTTATCTCCTATCGTAGTAAAAATTGTCTCTTATCATTCTACTTGAAAATGATTTTCATCGAAGTTTTGTATTTACTATTGCTTAATGAGAATAACGATAAGTTCTACTATTAGAACTTATCGGTTTATGCTTGAATTCTATGGATGGAATTCAAGTGTTTTCATCTTCTCATAATATGGCATATAGATAGGGGGAGTTATGTTTAACTCCGTCATCAATTGATTGTCATCATCAAAAAGGGGGAGATTGTTGAATCTCGGATTTTGATGATAAAATCAATTGATGGGTTAATTGATCTAATCCATATTATTGAGTTAAGTGTGCAGAATTAACTACGATAACCAGAAAACACAAAGCAAGAATACCAGAGTCAAGATCGATGGACGTTTAAGAGTCCGAAGAATCGTCGGAGATGCTGCCGGAACCAACCGAGAAGAAATTGGGAACCTATCGGAATTTTCGGAAGTTCGCCGAAGAGATCGTTGGAGGTTCACGGAGATCACCGAGAAGGCTCGGCTACTCGTTAAAGTCATCACAAGATCGGGAGCTTGCAGGGAGTCCGTCGGAAGAAGTTTGTCGGAAAGCTCGCCAGAAAGAGACTCGACGTTCGCGGTTGAAAACTTGCTTAGGATGTTTTTTTGTTCACTTATAATTAGGATTAGGATTAAGAGATAATCCTATTTCCTGGTTAGGGGCTAACTGGGCCCAAAGTCAGATTTGGTTTGGGCTAAAATTAAGCTAAACCAGTGAATCGGAGAGCCAGGTAGCACCGCCCAGCACCCGAGAGCTGGGCGGTGACACCTCCTGGGCTGGGCAGTTGCACCGTCCAGCACCCGAGCGCTGGGCGGTGGCACCGCCAGCATCGGGAACATAAGAGAATTCAAATTTTTTGGAGCCCAAATTTGAATCCTCTTGAGGCCTATAAATACCCCTCAAGTCTCAGCTGAGAACACAACTTTTTGAGCAGCAAGTGATTGAGAGAAAAGTCTTAGAAGAGTCTTTGCCTTTCTTGTTTTCAATTTGCTAGTGTTCACCTCCTTTCTTGCTGAAAATCTGTAAGAGAGTGAACCACTTGTAAAAGTTATAAGAGGGGTATTTACCCTTCCCTTTCAAGAGATTTGCTAGTGGAAGGTGGGATCCTCATCGAAGAGGGGCCTCGCAAGTGGATGTAGGTCACTTGACCGAACCACTTTAAAAATGGCGTAATCTCTGGTTTACATTTCATTACTGCTATTTACATTACTGCAAACCCTCTTACTTGCTTTATTTCCTCATTACATTTACTGCACAACTTTGCGAATACGCTTTCAAGTTAAGCACTTCCGTTTCCGATTTTTATCGTACGAAAGATTTGTCGAAACCAACGTTTTAAGCCGCTGCACTAATTCACCCCCCCCCTCTTAGTGCCGCTTCGATCCTAACATCAACCGCCCCTGACAGGAGGTGGCACCGCCTAGAGGCTCAGTCTTCGAGCTCTGCTAGGCGGTGCAACCGCCAGATCCCGGAATTCCGGGAATTGACAGTTTTGAGCTCCAAATTCAAACTGGATTGGGGTGCTAGTCATAGGTGCCCAGCAAGCCAATCACGAGAGTGATGGCACGTGTGACTTGATACAGAATCTTTTTGCTTATTATATTTTAGCGCATATCACTTTATAACTATTGCATAAATGCATACATATATTGTGATGTCCTTGGATTTGTGCAATGGGAATCGGATCGTGATGAGATCACGATAATGAGATCGATTCACCTTTAAACACATATCCTAAATAATCCCGGTCATAGGTTACTTGAGAGGGACATCGTGATAACCGGATAGACTAGTGTGCTGTATACCCGTCCATATGATGGATGTAGCTGGTCTCATAGCTGCTTGTGTAGGGACACTAGGGATACAATATAGGTGCTCATTGAAGAATGAGTTCACTAATTGATCCGCTTACGGAATGCTGGATGGTTGATGATGCCTTATTGTCAGACAACGATTCCCTAGTCCTAGTGGTATATTTGGTCCTTAGACTTGAGACACCAAGGATGTCCTGTATGAGTGCTCCACTCTTTTATACCAGACTTATAGGTTTGGCTGTCCCAGATCTAGTACAACTGGTCATTGGGAGTGGTTGTCAACCTTACGAGGGCTATTGAGTGTCGATAGAGGATCATCCACTCTCGGCGTCATGAGTGGAATATCCCATGTGTTCTTGCTCAGACAAATCCCTGGCCAGGGTCATTCGGGTTGAGAGAGAAAGAGTTCTCCGGGAGAATCCGATTAGAGTGAGACTCGAGTAGAAACCGTATGGGTCTGACAGCACCATGCTCGATATATGGTCTCTGAGATATTAGATGGATGAGGGACTATATGTACACGGTAACTGAGAACAGACAGGTCCAATGGATTGGATTCCCCTGTATCGTCTGGGGACTACGGCGTAGTGGCCTAGTACGTCCGTAGTCGATGAGTCGAGTGAATTATTACAGAGATAATAATTCATTAAGTTAGAAGGAGTTCTGACAGGTATGACTTACGGCCAGCTCGATATTGGGCCTAGATGGTCACACACATATGGTAGGCATTGCGATGAGTAGAGGTTCGGATATGAGATATCCGACGGAGCCCTTATCTTATTGGATGTAGATCTAATACCCACTAGGGGAGGACCCATTAGGGTTTGACAGGAGACCTCTATAAATAGGAGGGATTCAGAGCCTCATGGGCTAGAGCCTTTGCTTGCCTTTCCTATTCTCCTCTCCCTCTCCACCTCAGAGCAGGCCTAGAGTTTTGAGGAGCGTCATCGTAAACTTGCTGTGTGGATCACCGCTAGAGAGAAGGACGCATGACCTCCTTCACCCTCTCCTAAGGATCTACAAGGAAACGAGGATATACGATCTCCCTAGGTAACACAATATACTTTATACGCAGTTTTATGTTTCGCGGATTTTGCGCACCAATCTTCGCACGACGATGAACATCCTTTTGGGAATCGGGGATTTTGTTTTCTTGTTCTTCCGCTGCGCACGTGATGTCGCCCCCAAGATTTCCCAACAGTGGTATCAAAGCCAGGTTGTTCGTGCGAATGATTGGTTTTAAACTGCATGTGTTGTGTTTAGGAAGAATTTTGAGGTCAAAATCGTTGACGCAAAAACTAGGAAGGGCAGCAACAGTTGCTGCCCTCGATCTGCTTGCGTGCAGTGCATCCGAAGGCGGGTAGCACAGGGGCTGCATCTGCAGCAGCCGGCCGGCGACCTGCTTGCAGCAGGTTTACGTCCGACGGGGCTGGCAGCCCACGGGCAGAGACGCCTGCAGCCGCTTCTCCCGCGGGGTGAGGCGCCGTAGGGCAGCGGCGCTTGCCGCCGCTGCTCCCGCGGGCGAAACTTCCCCCCCCCATAGGGGCGGCCGCCCGACGGGACAGCACCGCCTGCGGGCATTGCCCCACCGGTAGAACCGCCCGCGGGGGGCGCCCACCTACAGCGGCAGCGCCGCAAGCGGACGTGCCACCTGCAAGCGAGGGCAATGCCCTCGCCCTGCCGCACAGGCCGCCGCCAGCAGGGTGGCGGCGGTGGCAGTAGTAAGAGGGAATTAGGGTTTTGGGTAAAAGGACAGTTTTGCTCCTGTGAATTTGAGAAATTCTAGTTTCTGTCTTTTATCCAAATTATGAAAATACCCTTAGGAATTAAGAAATTCCCTACATGTCCCTGATTTCAAAAAATATTAATTAATTAAAAGGTTTAGTTGATTATTATTTTTATTATTATCTAGTAGTCCTACAGATTGATGATTATTTATACATGTGATGTACGATGTGTGGACGGATGATCTTGGACCGTGTGATGTGTGTACTCGTGATTATTATTATTGAGGTCTGCGAGCCTCCATTATATTTCTCGTTTATTGTCGGGCCTGCGTGCCTATGATTAAGTTGTAATCACATGAGGAGGCGCAGCGGGGGCGTGGATGTGATAGCGGGACCCACGAGACGGACGATCGCGATGCATCAAGATGCATCAAAATGTCGACGGAATCGACGAGGACGAGATGGACGATCACAACTTATGTGGTCTCTTCCAATACATCTGTATTTCATTCCGATACTTACTACGCAAGGTTTAAGGTCAATAGCAACAGCCCTGTTCTGTTGGCATTGGCCGGATCCGCAGTTAAAGCGCGTAAGGCAGTAAGAATAGGCTAGCAAATCATCTATTAGTTTCAAGTCGGGAAGCAAGGTCAGCGTCAGCTGCTGGCATGGAGATGCACCGTTGCACACATAGATCTTGATGTGAGTGATTAGGCCTACTGGCTCGGACCAAATCATATTAGGTTGTGGTCCATGATCATATGATGTGATTGCTTATACACATACTAGATATGTATATATATTTACATGCGATGTAGATATATATTAAATATGTATATTTGTGACATGTCATATTAGGAGACCAAATCATAAAAATATCTCTCGATAATATTAAGTCGGTAAACGTGAGACAATTAGATTGACCCACGTGACCTTCCATCGTTATAAGTAGGAACCGATTCTCGGTATAGGTTGAGTTGGTCGAGTCCCTCGAGACTCACCTATATCGCGATTCGCTATCTTGCTTACGACATAGAGATGTCACCGGTGACCTGAGGGCATGGTATGCTTGGTCGAGTCCCTCGAGGGTATATCATCAAATCAGACTCATCTTGTAACGAAGGTGTTGACTTAACCGAGCATCATGGTTGGTCGAGTCCCTCGAGGCCATGGTGATTCGGAGGCCGAACAGGACGGGAATCACAAGGAGTTGTGATCAGCATGAGTTGCCTACCTTTTAGGCTTAGTGTGATTGGTCGAGTCCCTCGAGGTTACACTAAGACGCTGATTGGATCCTGATCCCCACTAGAAGTCTGCCGGAGACTTCCGTTTCACGTGCTGAGGGTGTCGCGTGACTCGTTAGTAAAATAGTGGGAGCATATTAAGATAGAAGTCCATATCTTGATAGTTTATTTCTTGCAAAATCTGCATGTTATTCATTTATGCTGCATCTTTATTTTCAGAAAATGTTGCTTTCAAATCCCTTACGTGGCATACTTGATGTCAACCGCCTCACTCGTCCAAATTATACGGATTGGCTTCGTAACTTAAGAATTGTTCTCACAGCGGAGAAAATCATGTACGTCCTTAATACAGTGATGCCTACGCCCGAAGAAGGGGCAAACGAGGATGAGATCGCTCGCTATGTGAAGTACATTGATGACTCCACTCTTGCTTAGTGCTATATGTTGGGCTCTTTGACTCCTAAGTTACAGAGACAACATGAAAAGATGGATGCCAGATCCATTCTCCTACTTGTCCGCTAATTGTTTGAGGAACAGGGAAGGACTCAGTGATATGAGATATCCAAGAGCCTCTTCCGCGCTAGGATGACTGAGGGGACAACGGTTCAGAACCATGTCCTAAAGATGAATGAGTGGATAGAGAAACTCACAGGTCTAGGAATGGTCCTAGAGGATAACTTATGTATGGACATTGTGCTTCAGTCCCTACCAGATTCCTTTTCACAGTTCATAATGAATTTTAATATGAACAAGCTTGAGGTGACTCTCCTAGAGCTCCTCAATATGTTGAGGGAGGCAGAGAGTACTATTAAGAAAGAGAAGCCAGTTCTCTACATTGGTGAGACCAGAAAGAAAAGGAAAGCAGAAAGGTCCCTTAAGAAGGGAAAGGGCAAGGGCAAACCAGGTAAAGCAAAGGTTGCTAAGAAAGACCCAACAAAGGACAAAGGCCAATGCTTCCACTGTGGTAAAGATGGGCATTGGAAGAGGAACTGCAAAGAGTACCTTGCGGAAAGGGCGAAATAGAAGCTTGGAGAAGCTTCAGGTACATCCATGATCAATCTCCAATTGTCAGATTTTTTTGATAGTGCATTGGTATTGGATACCAGTATTGCTTATCACATCTACAATTTATTGTAAATTCTAGTAATGCCGAGGGGAGATTGATGAGAGGAATATTGCATCAAGGTTTGTTTATACAAGACACTACTCTATATATCATGAATGTAAGTGTCTAAGAGGAAACGAGATGAGGTGAACAGTGCATACCTATGGCATTGTAGGCTAGGTCATATCCATAAGGGAATGATTCAAAAGTTGCTAAATGATGGATATCTAGATCAATTCGACTATGTGTCATATGTAACTTGCGAGCCTTGACTTCGTGGAAAACTGACCAACTCTCCATTTAGTGGAACTGGAGAGAGAGCCACTGAGTTGTTGGAACTCATACATAGTGATATATGTGGACCCTTGTCAACTCATGCCATTGGAGGTTACTCCTACTTCATTACATTTACTAATGATTTATCAAGGTATGGATATGTGTACTTAATGAAGTACGAGGCGAGGCCTTTGAGAAATTTAGAGACTATAAGAATGAGGTGGAGAACCAGACTAGAAAGAGTATCAAAACTCTTCGATCAGATCGAGGAGGTGAGTACTTAAGTACAGAGTTTACTTAGTTCCTCAAGGACCATGGGATATTATCCCAATGGACATCTCCTTATACACCTCAACTCAATGGTGTCTCTGAAAGAAGAAATCATATGTTATTAGATATGGTACGATCCATGATGAGTTTCGCTGACATACCCATCTCATTCTGGGGATATGCCCTAGAAACCGCAGCTTACCTTCTGAACAGAGTTCTAACTAAGTCGGTAGTGTCTACACCATATGAGATATGGAAAGGGAAGAAGCCTGATCTTAAGGTTGTTAAGATTTGGGGCTGTCCTACCCATGTTAAAAGACACAACCCCGATAAGTTAGAATCAAGGACAGAGCGATGCAAATTTGTGGGATACCCCAAGGAGCCCTTGTCTTATTGGATGTAGATCCAATACCCACTAGGGGAGGACCCATTAGGGTTTGACAGGGGACCTCTATAAATAGGAGAGATTCAGAGTCTCATAGGCTAGAGAGTCTTTGCTTGTCTTACCTATTCTCCTCTCCCTCTCCACCTCAGATCAGGCCTGGAGTTTTGAGGAGCGTTGTCGCAACCCTACTGTGTGGATCACCGCTAGAGAGGAGGACACTTGACCTCCTTCACCCTCTCCTAAGGATTTGCAAGGAAATAGGGATATACAATCTCCCTAGGTAACACAATCTACTCTATACGCAGTTTTGAGTTTCACGGAATTTGCGCACCAATCTTCGCACGACGACGAACATCTTTTTGGGAATCGGGGATTTTTTTTCTTGTTCTTCCGCTGCGCATGTGATGTCGCCCCCGTGATTTCCCAATAGTGGTATTAAAGCTAGGTTGTTCATGCGAATGATTGGTTTTGAACTACGTGTGTTGTGTTTAGGAAAAACTTTTGATGTTAAAATCGTTGACGCAATAGCGAGAAAGGACATCAACAGTTGCTGCCCTCGATCAGCGTGCGTGCAGCGCAGCCGAAGGTATGCAGCATAGGGTCTGCGTCTGCAGCAGCCGGTCGGCGGCCTGCTTGTAGCACGCTTGCGTCCGGCGGAGCAGGCAGCCCACGGGCAAAGGCGGCTGCGGCCGCTTCTCCCGCGGGGTGAGGCGCCGCAGGGCAGCGGCGCTTGCTGCCGCTGCTCCCGCGGGCGAAACCCCCCCCCACAGGCGCGGGCGCCCGGCGGGACAGCACCGCCTGCGGGCGGTGCCCCGCGGAGGCGGCGGCGACCGTAGGGGCGCCAACCTGCAGGGGCAGCACCACCTGCGGGTGTTGCCCTGTCGGCAGAACTGCCCGCGGAGGCGGCGACGCCCGCGGGGGCACCCACCTGCAGCGGTAGCGCCGCCAGCGGGCATGCCGCCCGCAGGAGAGGGCAGCGCCCCGCCCCTCGCCGCACAGGCCGTCGCCAGCAGGGTGGCGACGGCGGCGGCAACAAAGGCTAGTAGGGCATTAGGGTTTTCTGGTCAAAAGACAGTTTTACTCCTCGAAATTTGAGAAATTCCAATTTCTGTCTTTTGTCCAAATTATGAAAATACCCCTATAAATATTTAGAAATTCCCTACATGTCCCTGATTTCAAAAAATATTAATTAATTAAAAAGTTTAGTTAATTATTATTTTTTATTATTATCTAGTAGTCCTACATGATAATGATTATTTATACATGTGATGTATGATGTGTGGACGGATGATCATGGACCGTGTGATGTGTGTAATTGTGATTATTATTATTGAGGTTTGTGAGCCTCCATTATATTTCTCGTTTATTGTCGGGCCTGTGTGCCTATGATTAAGTTGTAATCACATGAGGAGGCGCAGCGCGAGCGTGGATGCGATAACGGGACCCACGAGACGGACGATCGTGATGCATGAAGATGCATCAAGATGTCGACGGAACCGACGAGGACGAGATGGATGATCACAGGGCATGGAGATGCACCGTTGCACACATAGATCTTGATGTGAATGATTAGGCCTACTGGCTCGAGCCTAATCATATTAGGTTGTGGTCCATGATCATCTGGTGTGATTGCTTATACACATACTAGATATGTATATATATTTGCATGCGATGTAGATATATATTAAATATGTATATGTGTTACATGTCATATTAGGAGACTAAATCATAGAAACATCTCTCGATAATATTAAGTCGGTAAACGTGAGGCAATTAGATTGACCCACGTGGCCTTCCATCGTTATAAGTAGGAACCGATTCCCGGTGTAGGTTGAGTTGGTCGAGTCCCTCGAGACTCACCTATATCGCGATTCGCTATCTTGCTTACGATATAGAGATGTCACCGGTGACCTGAGGGCATGGTATACTTGGTCGAGTCCCTCGAGGGTATATCATCAAATCAGACTCATCTTGTAACGAAGGTGTTGACTTAACCGAGCATCATGGTTGGTTGAGTCCCTCGAGGCCATGGTGATTCGGAGGCCGAACAGGACGGGAATCACAAGGAGTTGTGATCGGCAAGAGTTGCCTACCTTTTAGGCTTAGTGTGATTGGTCGAGTCCCTCGAGGTTACACTAAGACGCTGATTGGATCCTGATCCCCACTAGAAGTCTGCCGGAAACTTCCGTTTCACGTGCTGAGAGTGTCGCGTGACTCATTAGTAAAATAGTGGGAGCATATTAAGATAGAAGTCCATATCTTGATAGTTTATTTCTTACAAAATCTGCATGTTATTCATTTCTACTACATCTTTATTTTCAGAAAATGTCGCTTTCAAATCCCTTACGTGGCATACTTGATGTCAACCGCCTCACTGGTCCAAATTATACGGATTGGCTCCGTAACTTGAGAATTGTTCTTATAGTAGAGAAAATCATGTACGTCCTTGATACAGTGATGCCTACGCCCGAAGAAGGGGCAAACGAGGATGAGATCGCTCGCTACGTGAAGTACATTGATGACTCCACTCTTGCTCAATGCTATATGTTGGGCTCTTTGACTCCTGAGTTACAGAGACAACATGAAAAGATGGATGCCAGATCCATTCTCCTACATGTCCACAAATTATTTGAGGAACAGGGAAGGACTCAGCGATATGAGATATCCAAGAGCCTCTTCCGCGCTAGGATGACTGAGGGGATACCGGTTCAGAACTATGTCCTAAAGATGATTGAGTGGATAGAGAAACTCACAGGTCTTGGAATGGTCCTAGAGGATAACTTGTGTGTGGACATTATGCTTCAGTCCCTACCAGATTCCTTTTCACAGTTCATAATGAATTTTAATATGAACAAGCTTGAGGTGACTCTCCCAGAGCTCCTCAATATGTTGAGGGAGGCAGAGAATACTATTAAGAAAGAGAAGCCAGTTCTCTACACTGGTGAGACCAAAAAGAAAAGGAAAGCAGAAAGGTCCCTTAAGAAGGGAAAGGGCAAGGGCAAACCAGGTAAAGCAAAGGTTGCTAAGAAAGGCCCAGCAAAGGACAAAGGCCAATGCTTCCACTATGGTAAAGATGGGCACTGGAAGAGAAACTGCAAAGAGTACCTTGCAGAAAGGGCGAAATAGAAGCTTGGCGAAGCTTCAGGTACATTTATGATCAATCTCCAATTGTCAGATTTTTGTGATAGTGCATTGGTATTGGATACCAGTATTGCTTATTACATCTACAATTTATTGTAAATTCTAGCAAAGCTGAGGGGAGATTGACAAGAGTAATATTGCATAAAGGTTTGTTTATGCAAGACACTACTCCACATATCATGAATGTAAGTGTTTAAGAGGAAACGAGATGAGGTGAACAGTGCATACCTATGGCATTATAGGCTAGGTCACATCCATGAAAGAAGGATTCAAAAGTTACTAAATGATGGATATCTAGATCCATTCGACTATGTGTCATATGCAACTTGTGAGCCTTGCATTCGTGGAAAACTGACCAACTCTCCATTTAGTGGAACTAGAGAGAGAGCCACTGAGTTGTTGGAACTCATACATAGTGATGTATGTGGACCCATGTCAACTCATGCCATTGGAGGTTACTTCTACTTTATTACATTTACTGATGATTTCTCAAGGTATGGATATGTGTACTTAATGAAGTACAAGTCCGAGGTCTTTGAGAAATTCAGAGAGTATAAGAATGAGGTGGAGAACCAGACTGGAAGGAGTATCAAAACTCTTCGATTAGATCAAGGAGGTGAGTACTTAAGTGTGGGAATTCATGGGGGGCGACATCATATGCGCAGCGGAAGAACAAGAAAACAAAAATCCCCGATTCCCAAAAAGATGTTCGTCGTCGTGCGAAGATTGGTGCGCAAAATCCGCAAAACACAAAACTGCGTATAGAGATTGTGTTACCTAGGGAGATCGTATATCCCTGTTTCCTTGCAGATCCTCAGGAGAGGGTGAAGGAGGTCAAGCGTCCTCCTCTCTAGCGGTGATCCACACAACAGGGTTGCGACGACGCTCCTCAAAACTCCAGGCCTACTCTGAGGTGGAGAGGGAGAGGAGAATAGGAAGGGCAAGCAAAGACTCTAGCCTATGAGGCTGTGAATCCCTCCTATTTATAGAGATCCCGTGTCAAAACCCTAATGGGTCCTTTCCCTAGTGGGTATTGGATCTGCATCCAATAAGACAAGGGCTCCGTCGGATATCTCATATCCGAACCTCTACTCATCGCAATGCCTACCATATGTGTGTGACCCTCTAGGCCCAATATCGAGCTGGCCGTGAATCATACCTGTCAGAACTCTTTCTAACTAAGTGAATTATTATCTCTGTAATAATTCACTCGACTCATCGACTACGGAAGTACTAGGCCACTACGCCGTAGTCCCCAGACGATACAGGGGAATCCAATCCATTGGACCTGTCTGTCCTCAGTTACCATGTACCTATAGTCCCTCATCCATCTAATATCCCAGAGACCGTATATTGAGCATGGTGCTGTCAGACCCATACGGTTTCTACTCGAGTCTCGCTCTAATCGGATTCTCCCGGAGAACTCTTTCTCTCTCAACCCGAATGACCCTGGCCAGGGATTTGTCTGAGCAAGAACACATGGGATATTCCTCTCATGATACCGAGAGTGGATGATCCTCTATCGACACTCAATAGCCCTCGTAAGGTCGACTACCACTCCCAATGACCAGCTGTACTAGATCTGGGAACAGCCAAACCTATAAGTCTGGTATCAAAGAGTGGAGCACTCATACAGGACATCCTTGGTATCTCAAGTCTAAGAACCAGATACACCACTAGGACTACGGAATCGTTGTCTGACAATAAGGCATCATCAACCATCCAGCATTCCGTAAGCGGATCAATCAGTGAACTCATTCTCCAATGAGCACCTGTACTGTATCCCTAGTGTCCCTACACGAGCAGCTATGAGACCAGCTGCATCCATCATATGGACGGGTATACAGCACACCAGTCTATCCGGTTATCACGATGTCCCTCTCGAGTAACCTATGACCGGGATTATTTAGGATATGTGTTTAAAGGTGAATCGATCTCATTATCGTGATCTCATCACGATCCGATTCCCATTGCACAAATCCAAGGACATCACAATATATATGCATTTATGCAATAGTTATAAAGTGATATATGCCAAAATATAATAAGCAAAAAGATTCTGTATCAAGTCACACGTGCCATCACTCACGTGATTGGCTTGCTGGGCACTTATGACTAGCAATCTCCCACTTGACCTAAAGCCAATCACCTATGTGTCTGATCCCCATCAGACCCCTGTGACGCTCAAAGACAATCTGAGACAATGGCTTTGTTAGTGGATCTGCAATGTTATCTTCGGATGGAACTCTTTCCACTGCTACATCTCCTCGGGTCACGATCTCTCTGATAAGGTGGAACCTCCTCAGAACATGCTTAGATTTCTGATGAGACCTAGGTTCCTTCGCTTGAGCAATTGCCCCGTTGTTGTCGCAATATAGGGAAATCGGCTCCTCACTATCCGGCACGACTCCCAAATCTGTGATGAACTTCTTCAACCAGACTCCCTCCTTTGCTGCATCTGATGCAGCAATGTACTCCGCCTCTGTGGTCGAGTCAGCAGTGGTATCTTGCTTGGAACTCTTCCAGCACACTGCTCCTCCATTCAAGGTGTACACATACCCTGAATTCGACTTGCTATCATCGACATCAGACTGAAAACTTGAGTCAGTGTAGCCTTCAACCTTAAGGCTATTACCTCCATATACTAGTAAAAGATCCTTAGTCCTTCTCAAGTACTTAAGGATACACTTTACTGCTTTCCAGTGCTCCAAGCCTGGATCCGCCTGATACCTGCTCGTGACACTTAGAGCATGCGCTATATCAGGCCTAGTACATAGCATGGCATACATGATAGACCCTATTGCTGAGGCATAAGGTATCATATCCATGTTCGCCCTTTCTTCTGGAGTCTTTGGGGACATACTCGTAGAAAGCGATATCCCATGTCTCATCGGTATGAGACCTCTTTTGGAATTTTCCATGCCAAACCTTTTGACAATAGTTTCTATGTACCTGGACTGGGACAAGCCAAGCATCCTTTTGGATCTATCTCTATAGATTCTAATCCCCAAGATATAAGATGCTTCTCCTAAGTCCTTCATGGAGAATTGTCTAGATAACCAAGCCTTTATTGTGGATAGCATTCCTATGTCATTCCCAATGATGAGGATGTCATCCACATATAACACCAAAAAGCTAATAGCGCTCCCACTTACCTTTCTGTATACACAAGGCTCATCTTCGTTCTTAACGAAGTCATAAGATCTGATTGCCTCATCAAATCTTATGTTCCAACTTCGGGAAGCTTGCTTTAGTCCATAAATGGATCTAAGCAACCTACACACCTTATCTGGGCAGTTCTTGGACACGAATCCCTCAGGTTGCATCATATACACCTCCTCCTCCAGGTTCCCGTTGAGGAATGCGATTTTCACATCCATCTGCCAGATCTCATAATCATAGTGTGCTGCAATAGCCAATAGAATTCTGATGGATTTTAGCATTGCTACGGGTGAGAAAGTTTCGTCGTAGTCAACACCTTGCCTTTGACGATACCCCTTAGCCACTAGCCTTGCTTTATAGGTCTCTACCTTTCCATCTACTCCGATCTTTTTCTTAAAGATCCACTTGCAACCGATGGGTACAATACCTTCGGGTGCATCAACTAGGTTCCAAACCTTATTGGAGTACATAGAATCCATCTCAGAATTCATGGCTTCTTTCCACTTCCCGGAGTCTATACTCATAATAGCCTCCTCGTAGGTCTGAGGATCAATATCCTCTACATCCTCTGCTCTAATATGTCCCACATATCTCTCAGGAGGATGGGATACTCTATCAGACCTGCGTAAAGTTGAAACTTGTGTATTAGATACCTGAACAGACTCGGGCTGTAGAGTGGTGCTTGAGCTTGGTTCTCCAACCTCGCTCAATTCTATCATTCTCCCACTGTCTCCGTCAAGAATGTGTTCCTTCTCAAGGAACACTGCTCTCTTAGCTACAAAGACCTTTTGGTCCTCGAGATGATAGAAGTAATACCCACAAGTTTCCTTGGGGTATCCCACAAATTTACATCGCCCTGTCCTTGATTCTAACTTATCGGGGTTGTGTCTTTTAACATGGGCAGAGCAGCCCCAAATCTTAACTACTTTAAGATCAGGCTTCTTCCCTTTCCATATCTCATATGGTGTAGACACCACCGACTTAGTTGGAACTCTGTTCAGAAGGTAAGCTGCGGTTTCTAGGGCATATCCCCAGAATGAGATGGGTAGGTCAGCGAAACTCATCATGGACCGTACCATATCTAATAATGTACGATTTCTCCTTTCAGAGACACCATTGAGCTGAGGTGTATAAGGAGGTGTCCATTGGGATAATATCCCATGGTCCTTGAGGAAGTGAGTAAACTCTGTACTTAAGTACTCACCTCCTCGATCTGATCGAAGAGTTTTGATACTCTTTCCAGTCTGGTTCTCCACCTCATTCTTATACTCTCTGAATTTCTCAAAGGCCTCGGACTTGTACTTCATTAAGTACACATATCCATACCTTGAGAAATCATCAGTAAATGTAATGAAGTAGGAGTAACCTCCAATGGCATGAGTTGACATGGGTCCACATACATCACTATGTATGAGTTCCAACAACTCAGTGGCTCTCTCTCCAGTTCCACTAAATGGAGAGTTGGTCAGTTTTCCACGAATGCAAGGCTCACAAGTTGCATATGACACATAGTCGAATGGATCTAGATATCCATCATTTAGCAACTTTTGAATCCTTCTTTCATGGATGTGACCTAGTCTACAATGCCACAGGTATGCACTGTTCAACTCATCTCGTTTCCTCTTAGACACATTTACATTCATGATATGTGGAGTAGTGTCTAACATAAATAAACCATTATGCAATGTTCCTTTCGTGATGATCTTATCATCTAATAATATTGAACAACCATTGTTCTCAAAAACAAATTTATATCCACTAACTGTTAAACATGAAATGGAGATAATGTTTTTGATAATAGAAGGAACAAAATAACATGCATCTAATGCAATAAAAGCTCCACTAGGCAGATGTAGGGCGACCTCGCCAACAGCTAATACAGCAACTTTTGCTCCATTACCCATCTTGAGGTCCATCTCGCCTCTCTCTAGTCTCCTAGGCCTTGCCAGAACCTGCAACGAATTGCATATATGATAAGCACTACCGGTATCTAATACCCATGTGTTATCATAAGAGTCTGACAAATGGAGACTGATCATGAATGTACCTGAAGCTTCATCAAGCTTTTGTTTCGCCCTTTCTGCAAGGTACTCTTTGCAGTTTCTCTTCTAGTGCCCATCTTTACCACAGTGGAAGCACTGGCCTTTGTCCTTTGTTGGGTCTTTCTTAGCAACCTTTGCTTTACCTTGTTTGCCCTTGCCCTTTCCCTTCTTAAGGGACCTTTCTGCTTTCCTTTTCTTTCTGGTCTCACCAGTGTAGAGAACTGGCTTCTCTTTCTTAATAGTACTCTCTGCCTCCCTCAACATATTGAGGAGCTCTGGGAGAGTCACCTCAAGCTTGTTCATATTAAAGTTCATTATGAACTGTGAAAAGGAATCTGGTAGGGACTGAAGCACAATGTCCACACACAAGTTATCCTCTAGGACCATTCCTAGACCTGTGAGTTTCTCTATCCACTCAATCATCTTTAGGACATGGTTCTGAACCGGTGTCCCCTCAGTCATCCTAGCGCGGAAAAGGCTCTTGGATATCTCATATCATTGAGTCCTTCCCTGTTCCTCAAACAATTTGCGGACATGTAGGAGAATGGATCTGGCATCCATCTTTTCATGTTGTCTCTGTAACTCTGGAGTCATAGAGCCCAACATATAGCACTGAGCAAGAGTGGAGTCATCAATGTACTTCACGTAGCGAGCGATCTCATCCTCGCTTGCCCCTTCTTCGGGCGTAGGCATCACTGTATCAAGGACGTACACGATTTTCTCCGCTGTGAGAACAATTCTCAAGTTACGGAGCCAATCCGTATAATTTGGACCAGTGAGGCAGTTGACATCAAGTATGCCACGTAAGGGATTTGAAAGCGACATTTTCTGAAAATAAAGATGTAGCAAAAATGAATAACATGCAGATTTTGCAAGAAATAAACTATCGAGATATGGACTTCTATCTTAATATGCTCCCACTATTTTACTAACGAGTCACGCGACACCCTCAGCACGTGAAACGGAAGTCTCCGGCAGACTTCTAGTGGGGATCAGGATCCAATCAGCGTCTTAGTGTAACCTCGAGGGACTCGACCAATCACACTAAGCCTAAAAGGTAGACAACTCTTGCCGATCACAACTCCTTGTGATTCCCGTCCTGTTCGGCCTCCGAATCACCATGGTCTCGAGGGACTCGACCAACCATGATGCTCGGTTAAGTCAACACCTTCGTTACAAGATGAGTCTGATTTGATGATATACCCTCGAGGGACTCGACCAAGCATATCATGCCCTCAGGTCACCGGTGACATCTCTATGTCGTAAGCAAGATAGCGAATCGCGATATAGGTGAGTCTCGAGGGACTCGACCAACTCAACCTACACCGGGATTCGGTTCCTACTCATAACGATGGAAGGCCACGTGGGTCAATCTAATTGCCTCACGTTTACCGACTTAATATTATCGAGAGATGTTTCTATGATTTGGTCTCCTATTATGACATGTCACACATGTACATATTTAATATATATCTACATCGCATGCAAATATATATACATATCTAGTATGTGTATAAGCAATCACACCAGATGATCATGGACCACAACCTAATATGATTAGGCCCGAGCCAGTAGGCCTAATCACTCACATCAAGATCTATGTGTGCAACGGTGCATCTCCATGCCTTGTGATCATCCATCTCGTCCTCGTCGGTTCCGTCGACATCTTGATGCATCTTCATGCATCACGATCGTCCGTCTCGTGGGTCCCGCTATGGCTTCCACGCTCCCGCTGCGCCTCCTCATGTGATTACAACTTAATCATAGGCACGCAGGCCCGACAATAAACGAGAAATATAATGGAGGTTCGCATACCTCAATAATAATAATCACAAGTACACACATCACACGGTCCATGATCATCCGTCCACTCATCATACATCACATGTATAAATAATCGTCATTATGTAGGACTACTAGATAATAAAAATAATAATCAACTAAACCTTTTAATTAATTAATATTTTCTGAAATCAGGGATATATAGGGAATTTCTCAATTCCTAAGGGTATTTTCGTAATTTGGACAAAAGACAGAAACTGGAATTTCTCAAATTCCGAGGGGTAAAACTGTCTTTTGCCCAGAAAACCCTAATTTCCTACTGCCCTTTGCTGCTGCCACCGCCGCCGCCACCCTGCTGGCGGCGGCCTGTGCGGCGAGGGGCGGGGCGCTGCCCTCGCCTGCGGGCGGCACGCCCGCTGGCGGCGCTGCCGCTGCAGGTGGGCGCCCCCGCGGGCGTTGGCGTCGCCGCCTCCGCGGACAGTTCTGCCGGCGAGGCAGCGCCCGCAGGCGGTGCTGCCTCGCTGGCGGCCGCCCCTGCGGGGTTTTTGCCCGTGGGAGCAGCGGCCACAGGCGCCGCTGCCCTGCGGTGCCTCAGCCCGCGCTGCTGCCCCGCGGCGCCTCTGCCCGCGGGCTCAGCGGCCGCAGGCGCCTCTACCCGCGGGCTGCCAGCCCCGCCTGCCGCAAGCCTGTTGCAAGCAGACCGCCGGCCGGCTGCTGCAAGCACAGCGCTTGTGCATTCGCCGGCGTTGTGCTGCCTGGCTGCGGCTGCGGCTGGCTGCAGGCATGCAGATCGAGGGCAGCAACTGTTGCTGCCCTTCCTTGCTTTTGCGTCAACGATTTTGACGTCAATATTCTTCCTAAACACAACACACGCAGTTCAAAAACCAATCATTCGCACGAATAACCTGGCTCTGATACCACTGTTGGGAAATCATTGGGGGGCGACATCATATGCGCAGCGGAAGAACAAGAAAACAAAAATCCCCGATTCCCAAAAAGATGTTCGTCGTCGTGCGAAGATTGGTGCGCAAAATCCGCAAAACACAAAACTGCGTATAGAGATTGTGTTACCTAGGGAGATCGTATATCCCTGTTTCCTTGCAGATCCTCAGGAGAGGGTGAAGGAGGTCAAGCGTCCTCCTCTCTAGCGGTGATCCACACAACAGGGTTGCGACGACGCTCCTCAAAACTCCAGGCCTACTCTGAGGTGGAGAGGGAGAGGAGAATAGGAAGGGCAAGCAAAGACTCTAGCCTATGAGGCTGTGAATCCCTCCTATTTATAGAGATCCCGTGTCAAAACCCTAATGGGTCCTTTCCCTAGTGGGTATTGGATCTGCATCCAATAAGACAAGGGCTCCGTCGGATATCTCATATCCGAACCTCTACTCATCGCAATGCCTACCATATGTGTGTGACCCTCTAGGCCCAATATCGAGCTGGCCGTGAATCATACCTGTCAGAACTCTAACTAAGTGAATTATTATCTCTGTAATAATTCACTCGACTCATCGACTACGGAAGTACTAGGCCACTACGCCGTAGTCCCCAGACGATACAGGGGAATCCAATCCATTGGACCTGTCTGTCCTCAGTTACCATGTACCTATAGTCCCTCATCCATCTAATATCCCAGAGACCGTATATTGAGCATGGTGCTGTCAGACCCATACGGTTTCTACTCGAGTCTCGCTCTAATCGGATTCTCCCGGAGAACTCTTTCTCTCTCAACCCGAATGACCCTGGCCAGGGATTTGTCTGAGCAAGAACACATGGGATATTCCTCTCATGATACCGAGAGTGGATGATCCTCTATCGACACTCAATAGCCCTCGTAAGGTCGACTACCACTCCCAATGACCAGTTGTACTAGATCTGGGAACAGCCAAACCTATAAGTCTGGTATCAAAGAGTGGAGCACTCATACAGGACATCCTTGGTGTCTCAAGTCTAAGAACCAGATACACCACTAGGACTACGGAATCGTTGTCTGACAATAAGGCATCATCAACCATCCAGCATTCCGTAAGCGGATCAATCAGTGAACTCATTCTCCAATGAGCACCTGTACTGTATCCCTAGTGTCCCTACACGAGCAGCTATGAGACCAGCTGCATCCATCATATGGACGGGTATACAGCACACCAGTCTATCCGGTTATCACGATGTCCCTCTCGAGTAACTTATGACCGGGATTATTTAGGATATGTGTTTAAAGGTGAATCGATCTCATTATCGTGATCTCATCACGATCCGATTCCCATTGCACAAATCCAAGGACATCACAATATATATGCATTTATGCAATAGTTATAAAGTGATATATGCCAAAATATAATAAGCAAAAAGATTCTGTATCAAGTCACACGTGCCATCACTCACGTGATTGGCTTGCTGGGCACTTATGACTAGCATTAAGTACAGAGTTTACTCAATTCCTCAAGGACCATGGGATATTATCCCAATGGACACCTCCTTATACACCTCAGCTCAATGGTGTCTCTGGAAGGAGGAATCGTACGCTATTAGACATGGTATGGTCCATGATGAGTTTCGCTGACCTACCCATCTCATTCTGGGGATATGCCCTAGAGACCGCAGCTTACCTTCTGAACAGAGTTCCAACTAAGTCGGTAATGTCTACACCATATGAGATATGGAAAGGGAAGAAGCCTGATCTTAAGGTTGTTAAGATTTGGGGCTGCCCTGCCAATGTTAAAAGACACAACCCCGATAAGTTAGAATCAAGGACAGAGCGATGCAAATTTGTGGGATACCCCAAGGAAACTTGTGGGTATTATTTCTATCATCTCGAGGACCAAAAGGTCTTTATAGCTAAGAGAGCAGTGTTCCTTGAGAAGGAATACATTCTTGGCGGAGACAGTGGGAGAATGATAGAGTTGAGCGAGGTTGGAGAACCAAGCTCAAGCATCACTCTACAGCCCGAGTCTGTTCAAGTACCTAATATACAAGTTTCAACTTTACGCAGGTCTGATAGAGTATCCCATCCTCCTGAGAGATATGTGGGACATATTAAAGGAGAGGATGTTGAGGATATTGATCCTCAGACCTACGAGGAGGCTATTATGAGCATAGACTCCGGGAAGTGGCAATAAGCCATGAATTCTGAGATGGATTCTATGTACTCTAATAAGGTTTGGAACCTAGTTGATGCGCCCGAAGGTATTGTACCCATCGGTTGCAAGTGGATCTTTAAGAAAAAAGATCGGAGTAGATGGAAAGGTAGAGACCTATAAAGTAAGGCTAGTGGCTAAGGGGTATCATCAAAGGCAAGGTGTTGACTACGACGAAACCTTCTCACCCGTAGCAATACTAAAATCCATCAGAATTCTATTGGCTATTGTAGCACACTATGATTATGAGATCTGGCAGATGGATCTGAAAACTGCATTCCTCAATGGGAACCTCAAGGAGGAGGTGTATATGATGCAACCTGAGGGATTCATGTTCAAGAACTGCCCAGATAAGGTGTGTAGGTTGCTCAGATCCATTTATGGACTAAAGCAAGCTTCCCGAAGTTGGAATATAAGATTTGATGAGGCAATCAGATCTTATGACTTCGTTAAGAACGAAGATGAGCCTTGTGTGTACAGAAAGGTAAGTGGGAGCGCTATCACCTTTTTGGTGTTATATGTGGATGACATCCTGATCATTGGGAATGGCGTAGGAATGCTATCCACAGTAAAGACTTGGTTATCTAGACACTTCTCCATGAAGGACTTAGGGGAAGCATCCTATATCTTGGGGATTAGAATCTATAGAGATAGATCCAAGAGGATGCTTGGCTTGTCCTAATCCAGATACATAGAAACCATTGTCAAAAGGTTTTGCATGGAAAATTCCAAGAGAGGTCTTATACCGATGAGATATGGGATATCGCTTTCTACGAGTATGTCCCCAAAGACTCCAGAAGAAAGGACGAACATGAATATGATACCTTATGCCTCAGCAATAGGGTCTATCATATATGCCATGCTATGTACTAGGCCTGATATAGCGCCTGCTCTGAGTGTCACAAGCAGGTATCAGGCGGATCCAAGCTTGGATCACTGGAAAGTAGTAAAGTGTATCCTTAAGTACTTAAGAAGGACTAAGGAACTTTTACTATGGTGGTAATAGCCTTAAGGTTGAAGGCTACACAGACTCAAGTTTTCAATCTGATGTCGATGATAGCAAGTCGAATTCAGGGTATGTGTACACCTTGAATGGAGGAGTAGTGTGCTGGAAGAGTTCCAAGCAAGATACCACTGCTGACTCGACCACAGAGGCGGATTACATTGCTGCATCAGATGCAGCAAAGGAGGGATTCTGGTTGAAGATGTTCATCACAGATATGGGAGTCGTTCCAGATAGCAAGAAGTCGACTCCTTATATTGTAACAACTATGGGATGATTACTCAAATAAGGGAACCCGGGTCTCATCAGAAGTGTTCTGAGGAGGTTCCAACTTATCAGAGAGATCGTAACCCGAGGAGATGTAGCAGTGGAAAGAGTTCCATCCGAAGATAACATTGCAGATCCACTGACAAAGTCGTTGTCTCATTTTGTCTTTGAGCGTCACAGGGGTCTGATGGGGATCAGACACATAGGTGATTGACTTTAGGTCAAGTGGGAGATTGCTAGTCATAGGTGCCCAGCAAGCCAATCACGTGAGTGATGGCACGTGTGACTTGATACAGAATCTTTTTGCTTATTATATTTTGGCATATATCACTTTATAACTATTGCATATGTGCATATATATATTGTGATGTCCTTGGATTTGTGCAATGGGAATCGGATCATGATGAGATCACGATAATGAGATCGATTCACCTTTAAACACATATCCTAAATAATCCTAGTCATAGGTTACTCGAGAGAGACATCGTGATAACCGGATAGATTGGTGTGCTGTATACCCGTCCATATGATGGATGCAGCTGGTCTCATAGCTGCTCGTGTAGGGACACTAGGGATACAGTACAAGTGCTCATTGGAGAATGAGTTCACTGATTGATCCACTTATGGAATGCTGGATGGTTGATGATGCCTTATTGTTAGACAGCGATTCCGTAGTCCTAGTGGTGTATTTGGTCCTTAGACTTGAGACACCAAGGATGTCCTGTATGTGTGCTCCACTCTTTGATACCAGACTTATAGGTTTGGCTGTCCCAGATCTAGTACAGCTGGTCATTGGGAGTGATGGTCGACCTTACGAGGGCTATTGAGTGTCGATAGAGGATCATCCACTCTTGGCGTCATGAGAGGAATATCCCATGTGTTCTTGCTCGGACAAATCCCTGGCCAGGGTCATTCGGGTTGAGAGAGAAAGAGTTCTCCGGGAGAATCCGATTAGAGTGAGACTCGAGTAGAAACCGTATGGGTCTGACAACACCATGCTCGATGTACGATCTTTGGGATATTAAATAGATGAGGGACTATAGGTACACAGTAACTGAGGACAGACAAGTCCAATGGATTGGATTCCCCTGTATCGTCTGGGGACTACGGCGTAGTGGCCTAGTACGTCCGTAGTCGATGAGTCAAGTGAATTATTACAGAGATAATAATTCACTGAGTTAGAAGGAGTTCTAACGGGTATGACTCATGGCCAGCTCGATATTGGGCCTAGAGGGTCACACACATATGGTAGGCATTGCGATGAGTAGAGGTTCGGATATGAGATATTCGACGGAGCCCTTGTCTTATTGGATGCAGATCCAATACCCACTAGGGGAGGACCCATTAGGGTTTGACAGGGGACCTCTATAAATAGGAGGGATTCAGAGTCTCATAGGCTAGAGAGTCTTTGCTTGTCTTTCCTATTCTCCTCTCCCTCTCCACCTCAGAGCAGGCCTGGAGTTTTGAGGAGCGTCGTCGCAACCCTATTGTGTGGATCATCGCTAAAGAGGAGGACGCTTGACCTCCTTCACCCTCTCCTAAAGATCTGTCAGGAAATAGGGATATACGATCTCCCTAGGTAACACAATCTACTCTATATGCAGTTTTAAGTTTCGCGGATTTTGCGCACCAATCTTCGCACGACGACGAACATCTTTTTGGGAATCGGGGATTTTGTTTTCTTGTTCTTCCGCTGCGCATGTGATTTCGCCCCCGTGATTTCCCAACATTATCTTCGTGATTGAACTTGAAAATCTATAGCAAAACCTTGTCTGCATGCATGAAAGTATTAAATTTTATTTTCGGATTTTCTTGATCATAATAGTTCATTTTTGAGAATCTATTGATCTGGATGGTTTTATGATGAAATTCATTTTTCTTAAAAATGAATTTTATTTTTCTTAAAAATTACATATTAAAAAAATTGAAAATGCAAGAATATGATCATGCTCGTAATTTTGAAAATAATAATGAAAATTACATGTTTTATGTTAATGGAATAAAATGTTAGATTTAAATCTAATGATCATATGTATGTTTTTTTAAGAAGAAAAAATGTGTATCTTGATTATTTCCAATTTTGATTAAAACCATGCTTGATGTCTTAATGAAATTATTAAGAAGTTTAATATCATGCTATATGTGGTTAAGAAGCAAGAATGTGTATTACGTTGATTTCCTTTGTTATTTCTCGATTTTGATTAAATAAAATCATGTTTGATTTGAAGAAATGCATAATGATGTAATATTAAATATTTTGATTGATAATTTTATGCATGAGATTTTAAGTTATACATGATGATAAGCATGTGTTATTTTCATGAGTGTATTTGAAAAACTATTGCAAAAATGTGCCCGAATGTATGAACTTGTTAAAATTATTTTTTGGACTTTTTTGATTCAATGATCAAATCACTTAATTGCCATGATGATTTTACACTATTACATCCCTTAATAACATGTTGGAAATTATGTGTTTTGGATACAAAAATTTTCATGATCATGAGCATGTTTTATCTTCATGATTGGACTTGAAAATCTATAGCAAAACCTTGTCCGAATGCATGAAAATGTTAAATTTCATTTTCGGATTTTCTTGATCATAATAGTTCATTTTTGAGAATCTATTGATCTTGATGGTTTTATGATGAAATTCATTTTTCGATCCTAAATGTTGATGCATGTTTAACATAAATGAAAAAGCATGCTAACATGAAATCAATCACTTAAAATGAAATACTTAAAAAAGAGAAAATATATTATCAATGAAATCATGAATCTACTTATGTTACAAATTTTGTGAACCATAAAAATGATTTTTGGTGATTTGAATTTGAATGAGTTTTATCCAAAATCGTGATCTTGGTTCCGTGATATTTACAAATTAAGATTTATTATGAATCAAGATTTTTTCATTAATCGTTCTCCTAAGATTTTCTTTTGATTAATTATGGAGTAGGTTTTTCAAAAAGTAATCATGTCTTTTGGTATTCACATGTTCTAATCTTTCATGATATGATTTTTATGCAATTCCTTGTATTCATGAAATGTTTATCTCATCACCTAATAATTCTTCTTGATATTCCTTATATGTGTTGAATCTCGGATTTTGATGATATAATCAATTGGTGGGTTAATTGATCTAATCCATATTATTGAGTTAAGTGTGCAGGATTAACTACGATAACCAGAAAACATAAAGCAAGGATACCGGAGTCGAGCTCGATGGACGTTTAAGAGACCGAAGAATCATCGGAGATGCTGCCGGAACCAACCGAGAAGAAATCGTGAACGTGTCGGAAGTTCGCCGAAGAAATCGTCGGAGGCTCGCGGAGATCACCGAGAAGGCTCGGCTACTCGTTAAAGTCATCACAAAGATTGGGAGCTTGCAGGGAGTCCGTCGGAAGAAGTTCGTCGGAAAGCTCGCCGGAACAAGACTCGACGTTCGCGGTTACAAAACTTGCTTAGGATGTTTTTTTTGTGTTATGTAGTTCACCTGTAATTAGGATTAGGATTAAGAGATAATCCTATATCCTGGTTAGGGGCCAACTGGGCCCAAAGTCAGATTTGGTTTGGGCTAAAATTAAGCCAAACAAATGAATCGGAGAGCCAGGCGGTGGCACCGCCTGGCTGGGCGGTGACACCTCCTTGGCTGGGCGGTTGCACCGTCCAGCACCCGAGCGCTGGGCGGTGGCACCGCTTGGCTGGGCGGTGGCACCTTCAGCACCGGGAACCCTAAGAGAATTCAAATTTTGGAGCCCAAAATTTGAATCCTCTTGAGGCCTATAAATACCCCTCAAATCTCAGCTGAGGTTACAACTTTTGAGAAGCATTTTGATTGAGAGAAAAGTCTTAGAAAGTCTTAGCAAGTCTTGTTTTCAATTTGCTAGAGAGTTCTCCTCCTCCTTTCTTATTGAAAATTTGTAAGAGGTTGAGCTGTTTGTAAAAGGTTGTAAGAGGGGTATTTACCCTTCCATTTCAAGAGATTTGCTAGTGGAAGGTGGGAGCCTCATCGAAGAGGGGCATCGCAAGTGGAGTAGGTCATTTGACCGAACCACTCTAAAAATCGGCGTAATCTCTGGTTTGCATTTTATTATTGTCATTTACATTACTACAAATCTTCTTACTGCTTTAGTTCCTTATTACCCTTGCTGTGCAACTTTAAGAATACGCTTTCAAGTTAAACTTTTCAAGTTCCGTTCTTATCGTACGAAAGATTTTGTTAAAATCGAAGTTTTAATCCGCTGCACTAATTCACCCCCCCCCTCTTAGTGCCGCTCCGATCCTAACAAGTGGTATCAGAGCGAGGTTATCTCTCATATTTGGTTTAATACCCAAGAGAGATGGCTTACTCCAGCATGCAAGAGGGCCACTCTATTGCACGACCACATTTGTTTAATGGGTCGGATTACACATATTGGAAGACTCGCATGAGGATCTTCCTCATTTCTATGGACTTTGAGCTTTGGTCTATTGTTGAGAATGGATTTCAAAAATCTTCTCTTCCGATGAGCGAATGGAATGAATCGGAGAAGAAGGTTTTTGCTTTAAATGCAAAGGCTATGAATGCCTTGTTTTGTGCACTAGACAAAAACGAATTTAATCGTGTTTCAATGTGTGATTCGGCTTTTGATATTTGGAGAACTCTTGAGGTCACTCATGAAGGCACTAGCCGAGTGAAAGAGTCCAAAATCAATATCCTTATGCACTCTTACGAACTTTTCTGAATGAAACCAAGTGAGTCCATCGGAGACATGTACACCCGGTTTACGGATGTCATCAATGGACTCAAAGCTCTTGGTAAAGATTTTACTAACTTTGAATTAGTTCACAAAAATTAATATGGGTTCCTAAAGGAACTATAAAGAATTCAATAATAAATAACAAAGTTAGTGGGTCAATTTTTGAGGCACCCAAAATCAAATGGGTACCTAAAAATCATCTTCTTTTGTAGATAAACCCATAAGCTAGGAGCAAGAGATGGTATCTTGATAGTGGATGCTCAAGACATATGACTGGAGATCCATCTCATTTCTCTATGCTCACTAGCAAAGAAGAAGGGTACGTTACCTTCGGAGACAACAACAAGGGCAAAATCATTGGCAAGGGAACTATTGGTAACAAATTTAATTTTTCCATTGATGATGTCTTACTAGTTGATGGATTGAAACATAATCTCTTGAGTATTAGTCAACTATGCGATAAAGGTTACATCGTTAGATTTGAATCAAATATGTGCATTATTGAAAAACCAAATCATAACATGACTATGATTGCTTTAAAACAAAATAATGTCTATACCATCAATCTTGATGAACTAAGTAATGAAATGTGTTTCTCCGCCGTAAATGATGATGCTTGGCTTTGGCATAGGAGATTAGGCCATGCAAGCATGAAAACAATATCTAAGATCTCATCTCAAGAATTAGTATGAGGAATTCCAAATATAAAGTTTATTAAGGACAAAGTATGCGATGCATGTCAACTAGGCAAACAAATAAAAACAAGCTTCAAACCAAAAAATCAAATTAGCACCACTAGACCATTACAATTGATCCATTTGGACTTATTTGGACCAATTGATACAACAAGTCTAGGTGGAAGCAAATATGCTTTTGTGATTGTGGATGACTACTCTAGATACACTTGGACCTATTTCTTAGCTCATAAAAGTGATTGCTTCAAGTGTTTCTCTAAATTTTGTAAACTCACTCAAAACGAAAAAGGCTTCATGATTTCATCAATTCGGAGTGATCACGGTGGTGAATTTCAAAACCATGACTTTCAAAATTTTTGCGAAGTTAATGGATACAATCACAACTTCTCAACTCCAAGAAATCCTCAACAAAATGGTGTAGTTGAAAGAAAAAATAGAAACCTACAAGAAATGGCAAGAACTATGTTAAATGAACATAATTTACCCAAATATTTTTGGGCCGAAGCCGTAAATATGGCTTGCTACATCATGAATAGGGTTCTAATAAGACCATCTCTATCAAAAACTCCCTATGAATTATGGAATAACAAAAAACCAAATATTTCTTATTTTAAAGTTTTCGGTTGTAAATGCTTTATTTTAAATAAAAAGGATGCCTTAGGTAAATTTGATGCTAAATCCGATGAAGGCATCTTTCTTGGCTACTCTTCCGTTTCTAAGGCTTTTCGGATTTTTAATAAAAGAACCTTAGTAATAGAAGAGTCTATTCATGTAGTTTTTAATGAAATTTCTGATTTAAAGAAAAATGATTTTGATGATGATCTTGGTTTTGATAATTTGAATTTAAATGAACCCTCTCCTCAAAATAGCCATTTGAATGCATCTTCTTCCGAAATTTCTTTACCAAAAGAATGGAAGTATGTAGATGCTCATCCAAAAAAGCAAATTATAGGAGATATATCAAAAGGGGTTCAAACTCGTTCTTCTTTCAAAAATTTCTGTGCTGACACCGCTTTCCTTTCTCAAATTGAACCTAAATGCATTGACGAAGCCTTAAAAGATGATTTTTGGGTCATTGCAATGCAAGAAGAATTGAACCAATTTGAGAGGAATGAGGTATGGAAGCTTGTTCCTAGACCAAGTGACCACTTAGTCATAGGTACTAAGTGGGTCTTTAGAAACAAGCAAGACGAAAATGGTATCGTGGTTAGAAACAAGGCTAGATTAGTGGCCAAAGGTTTCAACCAAGAAGAAGGTATCGATTACGAAGAAACCTTCGCTCCCGTGGCTCGATTAGAAGCCATAAGGATGCTCCTTGCCTATGCTAGTAGTAATAATTTTAAACTATTTCAAATGGATGTTAAAAGTGCTTTCTTGAATGGTTTTATTTCCGAAGAAGTATATGTCGAACAACCTCCCGGATTTGAAAATTCTCTTCTTCCTAATCATGTATTCAAATTGACCAAGGCCCTCTATGGCTTGAAACAAGCTCCTAGAGCTTGGTACGAAAGGCTTAGTTCCTTTCTTATTTTAAATAATTTTACTAAAGGCAAGGTTGATACTACATTGTTTATTAAATATTTTGAAAATAATTTTCTTATTGTGCAAATTTATGTTGACGATATTATTTTTGGCTCTTCGGATGAATCACTATGTGAATCATTTGCCAAATGTATGAGTCTTGAATTTGAAATGAGTTTAATGGGTGAATTAACTTTCTTTTTGGGATTACAAATCAAACAACTTAGTGATGGTATATTTCTTAACCAATCTAAATATACATTAGAATTGTTAAAACGATTTAACATGGATAATTCAAAAGCAATAAACACCCCTATGAGTACTGCGACTAAGTTAGATATGGATGAAAATGGTGAAAGTTTCGATCAAAAAACATATAGGGGAATGATAGGTAGTCTACTCTACCTCACCGCGACTAGACCGGATATTATGTTTAGTGTAGGACTTTGCGCTAGGTTTCAATCTAATCCTAAATTATCTCATCTTAAGAGTGTTAAAAGAATATTTAGGTATCTTAAAGGAACTCCAAATTTAGGATTGTGGTATCCAAAATCTGAAAAATTCGATCTAATAGCTTATGTAGATGCCGATTTTGGCGGATGCAGGATAGATAGAAAAAGTACATCCGGAACATGCCAATTTTTAGGACATGCACTTGTTTCTTGGACTTCCAAGAAACAAAATTCAGTTGCACTATCTACGGCGGAAGCCGAATACATTGCTGCAAGTGCATGTTGTGCACAAGTAATTTGGATGAAAAATACATTAGAAGACTTTGGAATTCACTTTGAAAATATTCCCATAAAATGCGATAATACTAGTGCCATATGCCTTACTAAAAATCCAATTCAGCACTCTAGAACTAAGCACATCGACGTTAGGCATCATTTCATACGCGATCATGTCCTTAACAATGATGTTGTTCTAGAATTCATTGACACAAAGCATCAATTAGCAGATATATTTACAAAAGCTTTGAATGAAGACCAATTTGAATTCATCCGAAGGGAATTAGGCATGTTAAATTGTCCCTAAAATGAACTTCACAAAAAGGACTCGTTCTTTTCCCTTCGTTTATGAATTTGAATTCTTCCTTCTTCTTCAATTCAAAATGATCCATTAAAGTATAACTTATGATCTTGAGGGAAGAAGCTAAACAAAAGGAAGGAAGAAAAATTTTTTTTCTTTCCTCCGCGTGATGCCAGCGGTGGCACCGCCAGATCCGGCGGTTGCACCGCTTGGCGCTCGGGCGCCAGGCGGTGACACCGACCAGTTTGGCGGTGACACCGACCGAGTAACCCTTTTAACCCGAGGGGTTAGGGCCGGCGGTGACACCGCCCCCAATCCGAAGAAAAACCTCTCAAAAACCCTCTCCCATTCCCTCTAACCCTCATTCTAACTCTTAGAAACATTGGAGAAGGATTCTTGGTGGTCCAAGCTTTCCATCTCTCAACATAATCTCCACAAGGTAACACTTGAAATCCCTCTTTTCTTTTCTCTTTCTCTTGCTTATTTTTTCACAATTTCATCATCATCTTGTCTAGAAAATGGCTCCTAAGAGATCAAAAGGAATAAGGATTGAAGGAGATTCATATAACCATGACCTTTTTAGATCAAAAGAGGTAGCCCTTAGCTTTCCAAAATTTGAAACACGATGTGTCCATAAGGGAAAATACATTGATTTGGATGAACTAGAGGACTTAGATCCCATTAGGTGGTTTGCACACCTAGAAGCTCTACCTCTACTACAAATAGAGGAACCAATCTATCCACGGTTAGTGAGATTGTTCTATGCCAACCTATATGAGGACAATGATAGCCTAAGCACTTACATTCTAGGAACACCCATTAGAATATTTGACAGCACCATTTGTGAGCTAATTGGCATAACTGAAAAAGATAGGGGATGCTATTTTAAAGGTAAATGGGACGTCAAAACCATAGGAGCAACCTATACCGAAGCCGTGAAAACAATTTTTGCAAATCCAAACCTTGACTTCCTACCCAAGAGCTGTGAACACTTACTGCCTTTCAACTCTAAAATTCTTCATCACATTATCACAAGCATCATATTCCCCAAACAATTTCATCTTGACGAAATAAGTCAAATAGAGATAGGAACCATGTATTGGATTATGACCGGTCAGCATAATTGTTTTGGGTACTTAATTCGCCAACACATGCAGGATATTATGACTAAAGATACTATATTGCCATATGGGAGGTTAATCACTAGAATTCTTCATGCCTATGACATTTGCATTCCACCCGATGAAGAATCTATTCAAAATGATCGATATAACATAATAAATAAAAACCTGCTAAAAAGACTTAGGTGCACTTTTAGCAATGGCATATGGGTTAGGCAGCCTAGAAGGACGGATCTAATTCCTCCACTAATAGAACAACCCGAAACACCAATTCTTATGGGAAATGAATCTCCTCCTCCTAGTCCCTTTGGAGCAGCACCTTCAGCTCCTGTTTCCTCCTCTGAAGATATCATTATGGCGGAGCTATCACAGATCAAATCACAGCAAGAACAAATTCAGAATCAACAAGTTGAAATTTTGAAGACACTACGACAGATGAATGAAAAAATAGATATCATGTATCAGCACTATGGATTACCTTCTAAGGATTAAATTGATGTATCTTTTTATTCTGTTCTGTTTGCTTTTAACAACAAGTTCAAGTTTGTCATCGATTGAACGATAACTGATCTTTCCTTTTAGATAACTACTGTTTTAATCTGCATAAATGATGATGTCTTTTGGATAAACTATTTCTGGCAAATTTGAATGATGAACTTTGATAAATGCTAAACCTTTTTCTATGATCATCAATTAGCTGGCTTGTCTCTTTTTGTTGATGACAAAGGGGGAGAAGTGATGACTTACACCAGAACAATAGCATGACTAATATGAATTACAAAAACTTGTGTGATATGAATGTCTTATATGACTTGCAAATCCTTGAAAATATCACAAGATTGATATCATGAAATTTATATTGAAAATCTTTATCTTCTATCGTAGCAAAATTCGTCCCTTATCATTTAACTTATGATTTTCATCGAAGTTTCGTACTTACTATTGTTTAATGAGGATAACGATAAGTTCTACGATTAGAACTTATCGGGTTATGCTTGAATCCAATGGGATGGAATTCAAGTGTTTTTTATCTTCTCATAATATGGCATATAGATAGGGGGAGTTATGTTTAACTCCGTCATCAATTGATTGTCATCATCAAAAAGGGGGAGATTGTTGAATCTCGGATTTTGATGATATAATCAATTGGTGGGTTAATTGATCTTATCCATATTATTGAGTTAAGTATGCAGGATTAACTATGATAACTAGAAAACATAAAGCAAGGATACCGGAGTCGAGCTCGATGGACGTTTAAGAGACCGAAGAATCATCGGAGATACTGCCTGAACCAACCGAGAAGAAATCGGGAACGTGTCGGAAGTTCACCGAAGAAATCGTCGGAGGCTCGCGGAGATCACCGAGAAGGCTCGGCTACTCGTTAAAGTCATCACAAAGATTGGGAGCTTGCAGGGAGTCCGTCGGAAGAAGTTCGTCGGAAAGCTCGCCGGAATAAGATTCGACGTTCGCGGTTACAAAACTTGCTTAGGATGTTTTTTTTGTGTTATGTAGTTCACCTGTAATTAGGATTAGGATTAAGAGATAATCCTATATCCTGGTTAGGGGCCAACTGGGCCCAAAGTCAGATTTGGTTTGGGCTAAAATTAAGCCAAACAAATGAATCGGAGAGCCAGGCGGTGGCACCGCCTGGCTGGGCGGTGAAACCGCCCAGCACCGGAGTGCTGGGCGGTGACACCTCCTTGGCTGGGCGGTTGCACCATCCAGCACCCTGTTGAATCTCGTATTTTGATGATGAAACTACTTGATATATGTTTATGATTTAATATGCGTTTTGAGTGACGCAGGATGCCTCGATCAGGATGAGACAATTAAAGCAGGAAAATCATGTTGTGCCGGAGGAACATGTCAGAAGATTGGACGTCGGGCCGGTGGATCGGTCGACGTATCGACAGAAGGCTTCGGGCCGTGGACTCGGGCATCGGGCCAAGAAGAGTGGGTATTGTGCCAAGGATATCGGAGTTGCGGAGCCAACTGGCCGATTAGGCAATAGGCCGCAGGAAAGGACGATGCGCCGAAGAATCAGACGAAGCGTCGAGGGACCAATGACATGCCGGACAACTTGGTTAATTGCTTAGGATTAATTGTCTCAATCGAAGTTTTTGTTTCATGTGCAGGATTAACTACGATGAAAGTTAGACAAGCAGCAGGAGTTGCGTCGGAGTCAAGATCATGATCACGTTGGGAGTTCGAGAGTTCGACGGAAGTTCGGATGGTCGTCGGAGGTTCTGCGAGAACAGATCCGAGAAGTCCAGAAGCTTACCAAGCGAAGCTCGTCGGAACTCACCAAGTGGATCGTCGCAAAGTCCAGGAGTTTGTCGGAAGTCCGCAGGAGCATCACCGAGGGTTCATCGGATGATCGACGGAAGTTCGCCGGAAACTCGCCGGAAGAAGCGATTGACGCACCGAAGCAAAGCTGCAGAAATTGTCTTAGATTTAATCATAGTTAGCACATTGATTAAGTTGGAAAATAGGAGGTGATCCCATTGGCTTAATCTTGGGGCAATTGGGCCCCTGAAAGACTGAAATTGGGCCGAATGGAGCTAACCATTCGGACCCTGATTGCACTAGGAGGTGCAACCGCCCAGGCCAGGAGGTGGCACCGCCTGGGCTAAGTCTCCCAGCGAGACTGGGCGGTGCAACTGCCCCAGCCAGGAGGTGGCACCGCCTGAGCTCAGTCTTCGAGCAAGACTGGGCGGTGCAACCTCCCTAACAGAGAGGTGGCACCGCCTGAGCTCGGTCTTCGAGCTCTGGCAGAGAGGTGCAACCGCCTCAGTCAAGAGGTGGCACCGCCTGGGGCTCAGTCTCCGAGCCAGACTCAGGAGGTGCAACCGCCCCTGACAGAGAGGTGCAACCGCCTGGGCTCAGTCTTCGAGCTCTGCCAAGCGGTGCAACCTCTCCAGTCAAGAGGTGCAACCGCCTGATCCCGGAATTCCGGGATTTGATCGTTTTGAGCTCCAAATTTGAATTGGGTTGGGGCCTATAAATACCCCACCCATTCAGCACTGAAAAGATACAGAACACACACTCGAAATCTTGCTATCTTTCTGTGTTTCTTAGAGCTCAAAACTGCTAGTTCTCCTCTTTCTATTCTTCAAGTTTGAGTTGTAAAGAGAGGAGAGAAAACTTCTATAAGGGTTGTCTCCTAAGCCCGTCAAAAGGAGTGAATCTGTAAGAGGGTAGTTGGCCTTCGCCTATTGAAGGAAGGCTTCTAGTTGACGTCGGTGACCTCGTCGGTGGAGGAAGCCAAAAGTGGAGTAGGTCAAGACTGACCGAACCACTCTAAATCTCTGGTTTGCTTTCATTTTGAGTACTTTATCATTACTGCAAACCTCCTACATAGCTACTACTCTCTGCGCTTTTACGAACAAGTTTCTAAGTTATGTTCTTTTCAAATCTGCATTCAGACGTAAATCGGTGTTTTCGTACGATCTCTACATTACGGTTTACACTTACATTTTGATTCTATTTATAACTGTAAACTGTCTTCTGCGCTTTTACGAATGAGTTTCTTTGCAGTTTACGTTTACGTCTTGATTCTGTTTATAACTGCAAACTGATTTCTGCGAACGAGTTTCTTTGCAGTTTACGTTTACGTCTTGATTCTGTTTATAACTGCAAACTGATTTCTGCGAACAAGTTTCTTTGCAGTTTACGTTTACGTCTTGATTCTGTTTAGACGTAAAACTGTGTTTTAGACGTAAACTACTTTTAAACGTAAAACTACATTTAGACGTAAAACTACGTTTAGACGTAAACTGCGTTTAGACGTAAAACTACGTTTAGATGTAAAACTGCGTTTAGACGCAAACTGCGTTTAGACGGAAAACTACGTTTAGATGTAAAACTGTGTTTAGACGTAAAACTACGTTTAGACGCAAACTGCACTATGCTTAAACGCAAACTGCGCTTAGACACAATCTGAGTTTAGACGTAAACTGTGCTTAGATGCAAACTGCGCTTAAACACAATCTGAGCTTAGACGCAAACTGCGCTTAGATGCAAACTGTGCTTAGACGTAATCTGCATTTAGACGCAAATTGCAAACTACATAAATTGCGCTTAGACGCAAACTGTGTTTAGACATAAACTGCACTTAATCATAAGTAATCTTAGAATTGGCTTTTGCATCAAAATAGTTTTTATCGAACGAACGCAGCTTTCGTTTTTAATCGCTGAAAGATTTCCGCTGCACTAATTCACCCCCCCCCCCTCTTAGTGCTCTCGATCCTAACAATTGGTATCAGAGCGGGGTATTTCTCATTTCGGATTTACACCCGAGAGAAATGGCGTTTCAAGAGGGCTTTTCGGTCTTTCGTCCACCGTTCTTTAACGGATTGGACTACACTTATTGGAAAACTCGAATGAGAGTTTTCTTGATTTCTCTAAATCTGGATTTATGGAATATCGTTGAAAACAGTTTTCAACTTCCCTCTAAACCGATGAACGAATGGTCGGATTTGGAGAAGAAGTATTTCGCTTTAAACGCAAAGGCTATGAATGCCTTATTTTGCGCTTTGGACAAAAATGAGTTCAATCGGATTTCTACGTGCGAAACAGCTTTTGACATTTGGCGAACACTTGAAATCACGCACGAGGGAACTAGTAGTGTCAAAGACTCGAAAGTTAACTTTTTATTGCATGATTTCGAGCTTTTTCGAATGCAACCAAGCGAGACTATAGGCGACATGTACACCCGTTTCACGGATGTCGTCAATAGTTTAAGAGCTCTTGGAAAATGTTTTTTGGACTTTGAACTCGTAAACAAGATTTTGCGTTTTCTTTCTAAGAAGTGGGATTCAAAAGTAACTGCAATACAAGAAGCTAAAAACCTAAACAACTTACCACTTGAAGAACTAATTGGTTCATTGATGACATATGAAATGGTGCACAATGCACATGATGAACATGTTGAACACAATCACCTTCCAAAGAATAGGAAGGATTTGGAACTCTGGACAAATGAATGCCACTTGAGCGATGACTCAAGTGATGAGGACAATGATGAACAAAACAACCTTCCAAAGAACAGGAAGGATTTGGGACATAGAACATTTGAAGACCACTCGAGCATAAGCTCAAGTGATGGTGAACTTAAACTACAAATGAAACAAAAATTAAAAAGCAAAAAGAATCGAACTACTTGCTTTAAACGCAAGAAGAAGAACAAAAATTGGGATGAATCGAGCTCCTCCGAAGAAGAGAAAGTCAACAAAAGCAAGGCGGCAAACTACGCCTTAACAGCCTACAATGATGAGGTAATCGAAATCCCCCTAATTTATTTTGAAATTACTTGATGCTTTCATGATGTATTTTTCTCTTTTAGTTTAGAATTAATTTTCTTAAAAATTACATGTTAAAAAAAAAAAATTATTATGATTATACTAAGTAATTTCGAAAATGATAATATTGCATATTTTATGATAAACAAATAAAATGATCTTGATTGAAAATATGAAATCATGGTTAAGAAGTAATAATGTGTATTACGTTGATTTCCATTGTTATTTCTCGATTTTGATTAAAGATCATGTTTGATTTGAAGAAATGCATAATGATGAAATTAAATATTTTGATTAACAATTTTATGCATGAGATTTTAAGCCGATGATAAGCATGTGTTATTCTCATGAGTATATTTGAAAAACTATGGCAAAAATGTGCTTGAATGCATGAACGTGTTAAGATTATTTTTCGGACATTCTTGATTCAATGTTCAAAACACTTAATTGCCATGATGATTTTACACTATAACATGTTGAAAATTATATGTTTTGGATACATAAATTTTTATGATCATGAGCATGTTTTATCTTCATAATTGAACTTGAAAATCTATAGCATGATCTTATTCGAATGCATGAAAGTACTAATTTCATTTTCGGATTCACTTAACAATTGGTATCATAACAATCGGATTTTCTCATACACTTATGAAAAATATTTTTCTAAAATGGATTTGATGAAATAATTCCTGCTTATAAATTCCATCTTGAAATATGAATAATAGTGTCTTTGCTTGCAAAGATTTGTTTCACATACATATCTCCTATGATTCATGTGCAGAAAAAGAATTTATAAATCATAATACAATGAGATTTCTTATAAAGTGCTTCTTTGCTAAAGAGAATAATTATTAAAATCATGATCTTGATAATTATAACATGAAGCTCTTCATAAATCAAGATCGTTCATTATGCTCCCTACATTTATCAAAAAGGAGTTCTTCAAATGAAATGCAACTTGTCTTTTGATTTCATGATATTTTGTGAATTTCAAAATTAATTTTAATGACTTGATTATGAGTTTCAAGTTGACGATTTGATTTGAATAAGTTATGTCTAAATCATAATCATGATCTTGCAAAATTGAAATCACAAATAATATCTTTTGGTATTCGTGAATTGATACTCACAATATGAAAGTATTGGTATTCATGACTTGATTTTGATTGAAACATTACATGCTTAAATTAATCATTCTTCTATGTTTCAAAAATTCTTTAAATGCCTTAAGTGATGACTGAAAATTAATTTGCTTTATGATGAATCACGAATCATGACTTGATCTATGATATTGAAATATTTTAATCATGATTCTTGGTTATATAATTCCTTTGCCCTATTAAAAGGATTTGTTGAATGGATCATGTCCTTCTTGAACTTTCTTGATATCATGACAAGATTTTGTAATATGGCCTGTATAATAATTAAAAATTTTTGGCCATTGATTTCTCCCTTCTTTTCGACAAAACCAAAGGGGAGAAAGCTTTTGCTAGTTAGAACATGCAAAGAAAAGCAAGTGCAATCTTGCACATGAAGCAAGTGTTGAATTGCCATGACTGAACCTAAGAATCTTGCTATGCTTTTGTGCTTATATGTTGTGATGAAAATATAGCTTCATGTTATAAAAACTTGCATATATTTTAAAATAGCTAGAGCTACTTCTCCTTTTGTTGATGATAAAGGGGGAGAAATATATGAATTGATACTATAAGTGCCATATTTGAATTTTCATCATGTTAAGATATCAAGAACTTACATCGTAATTCTACTTGATGATATCTTGCCATGTGATGAAATGCTACGATTTGTTGCTAAAATGATGCATGCAATACTTATGCTTTCTACGTAATGTATTGCATATGATATGAACCTTGATTAAAATTGCCTTGATTTGAATTCAAGGTTTATCTCAATTATGGAATTTTGAAATAAAAATGATTACTCACCTTTGTCATGATTTAGAAATTGACAGAAAGGGTTTTCCCTTCTTTTTGACAATGACTAAGGATGAGATAACTTGCATGCACAATTCAAGAAGAAAGCAAATTTTCACTTCTCAAAAGAGAAGAAATTGCTATCTTGAACATCTTAAGAAACAAAAAGAACAAAGGTGCTATCTTGCCTATCTCAAGAAGCAAAACATGCTAACTTGCGCATCTAGCAAAGTGGACAAAATTTTCATATTTCAAGAAGCAAGAGTTGCCTTCTTGAACATCTCTAAATTGCTAGCTTGCATGATGTAGAACTTGCTATATTTTCCAGCAAAACTGCATGATGATAAAACTTGATATTATGTTTTTCATGCAATAAGTTGAACCAATATCACAAACACTTGATTGTGGTACTTCTCCTTTTTGTTGATGACAAAGGGGGAGAAGTATTTGATGACATGACATGCATAAGTTTATGCATAAGATCATGATAACGTGTTGCAAGTATTCATGATGAATATTGCAATGACTTGAATTCAGTTTGAATTCAAGGTTCTATCAATATGGCATATTGATAGGGGGAGTTTGTTTAAACTCTGGGAGTTAAGGTTAACTCCGTTTATGATGACATGTTGCTTAGATTTTTGAATCTAAGAGTTTCTATCAATATGGCATATTGATAGGGGGAGTTTGTTTAAACTCCGGGAGTTAAGTTTAACTCCGTCATCAAGTGGTTGTCATCATCAAAAAGGGGGAGATTGTTGAATCTCGTATTTTGATGATGAAACTACTTGATATATGTTTATGATTTAATATGTGTTTTGAGTGACGTAGGATGCCTCGATCAGGATGAGACAATTAAAGCAGGAAAATCATGTTGTGCCGGAGGAACATGTTAGAAGATTGGACGTCGGGCCGGTGGATCGGTCGACGTATCGACAGAAGGCTTCGGGCCGTGGACTCGGGCATCGGGCCAAGAAGAGCGGGTATTGTGCCAAGGATATCGGAGTTGCGGAGCCAACTGGCCGATTGGGCAATAGGCCGCAGGAAAGGACGATGCGCCGAAGAATCGGACGAAGCGTCGAGGGACCAATGACATGCCGGACAACTTGGTTAATTGCTTAGGATTAATTGTCTCGATCGAAGTTTTTGTTTACATGTGTAGGATTAACTACGATGAAAGTTAGACAAGCAGCAGGAGTTGCGTCAGAGTCAAGATCATGATCACGTTGGGAGTTCGAGAGTTCGACGGAAGTTCGGATGGTCGTCGGAGGTTCTGCGAGAACAGATCCGAGAAGTCCAGAAGCTTGCCAAGCGAAGCTCGTCGGAACTCACCAAGTGGATCGTCGCAAAGTCCAGGAGTTTGCCGGAAGTCCGCAGGAGCATCACCGAGGGTTCATCGGATGATCGACGGAAGTTCGCCGGAAACTCGCCGGAAGAAGCGATTGACGCACCGAAGCAAAGCTACAGAAATTGTCTTAGATTTAATCGTAGTTAGCACGTTGATTAAGTTGAAAAATGGGAGGTGATCCCATTGGCTTATTCTTGGGGCAATTGGGCCCCTGAAAGACTGAAATTGGGCCGAATGGAGCTAACCATTCGGACCCTGATTACACCAGGAGGTGCAACCGCCCAGGCCAGGAGGTGGCACCGCCTGGGCTAAGTCTCCCAGCGAGACTGGGCGGTGCAACCGCCCCAGCCAGGAGGTGGCACCGCCTGAGCTCAGTCTTCGAGCAAGACTGGGTGCTGCAACCTCCCTAACAGAGAGGTGGCACCGCTTGAGCTCGGTCTTCGAGCTCTGGCAGAGAGGTGCAACCGCCTCAGTCAAGAGGTGGCACCGCCTAGGGCTTAGTCTCTGAGCCAGACTCAGGAGGTGCAACCGCCCCTGACAGAGAGGTGCAACCGCCTGGGCTCAGTCTTCGAGCTCTGCCAGGCGGTGCAACCTCTGCAGTCAAGAGGTGCAACCGCCTGATCCCGGAATTCCGAGATAAGATCATTTTGAGCTCCAAATTTGAATTGGGTTGGGCCCTATAAATACCCCACCCATTCAGCACTGAAAAGATACAGAACACACACTCGAAATCTTGCTATCTTTCTGTGTTTCTTAGAGCTCAAAACTGCTAGTTCTCCTCTTTCTATTCTTCAAGTTTGAGTTGTAAAGAGAGGAGAGAAAACTTCTGTAAGGGTTGTCTCCTAAGCCCGTCAAAAGGAGTGAATCTGTAAGAGGGTAGTTGGCCTTCTCCTATTGAAGGAAGGCTTCTAGTTGACGTCGGTGACCTCGTCGGTGGAGGAAGCCAAAAGTGGAGTAGGTCAAGACTGACCGAACCACTCTAAATCTCTGGTTTGCTTTCATTTTGAGCACTTTATCATTACTGCAAACCTCCTACATAGCTACTGCTCTCTGCGCTTTTACGAACAAGTTTCTAAGTTATGTTCTTTTCAAATATGCATTCAGACGTAAATTGGTGTTTTCGTACGATCTCTACATTGCGGTTTACACTTACATTTTGATTCTATTTATAACTGTAAACTGTCTTCTGCGCTTTTACGAATGAGTTTCTTTGCAGTTTACGTTTACGTCTTGATTCTGTTTATAATTGCAAACTGATTTCTGCGAACGAGTTTCTTTGCAGTTTACGTTTACGTCTTGATTCTGTTTATAACTGCAAACTGATTTCTGCGAACAAGTTTCTTTGCAGTTTACGTTTACGTCTTGATTCTGTTTAGATGTAAAACTGTGTTTTAGACGTAAACTACTTTTAAACGTAAAACTATGTTTAGACATAAAACTGCATTTAGACGTAAACTGCGTTTAGACGTAAAACTACGTTTAGACGTAAAACTGCGTTTAGACGCAAACTGCGTTTAGACGTAAAACTACGTTTAGACGTAAAACTATGTTTAGACATAAAACTGCGTTTAGACGCAAACTGCACTGCGCTTAAACGCAAACTGCGCTTAGACGCAATCTGAGTTTAGACGTAAACTGCGCTTAGACGCAAACAGCGCTTAAACGCAATCTGAGCTTAGACGCAAACTGTGCTTAGATGCAAACTGCACTTAGACGCAATCTGCATTTAGATGCAAACTGCAAACTACATAAATTGCGCTTAGACGCAAGCTGTGTTTAGACATAAACTGCACTTAATCATAAGTAATCTTAGAATTGGCTTTTGCATCAAAATAGTTTTTATCGAACGAACGCAGCTTTCGTTTTTAATCGCTGAAAGATTTTCGCTGCACTAATTGACCCCCCCCTCTTAGTGCTCTCGATCCTAACACACCCGAGCACTGGGCGGTGGCACCGCTTGGCTGGGCGGTGGCACCTCCAGCACCGGGAACCCTAAGAGAATTCAAATTTTGGAGCCCAAAATTTGAATCCTCTTGAGGCCTATAAATACCCGTCAAATCTCAGCTGAGGTTACAACTTTTGAGAAGCATTTTGATTGAGAGAAAAGTCTTAGAAAGTCTTAGCAAGTCTTGTTTTCAATTTGCTAGAGAGTTCTCCTCCTCCTTTCTTATTGAAAATTTGTAAGAGGTTGAGCTGTTTGTAAAAGGTTGTAAGAGGGGTATTTACCCTTCCATTTCAAGAGATTTGCTAGTGGAAGGTGGGAGCCTCATCGAAGAGGGGCATCGCAAGTGGAGTAGGTCATTTGACCGAACCACTCTAAAAATCGGCTTAATCTCTGGTTTGCATTTTATTATTGTCATTTACATTACTACAAATCTTCTTACTGCTTTAGTTCCTTATTACCCTTGCTGCGCAACTTTAAGAATACGCTTTCAAGTTAAACTTTTCAAGTTCCGTTCTTATCGTATGAAAGATTTTGTTAAAATCGAAGTTTTAATCCGCTGCACTAATTCACCCCCCCTCTTAGTGCCGCTCCGATCCTAACAATATGATGATAAGAATACATGAAATATTCATTAATTTGTTTCGATGTATATAAATAAGAAGTTTCGATCATGTATGGTAGAATGTAATTTGACAAATTTGGTACCATCATGTTGCAAAATAAATGATGATTAGGAATCATGCATTAATGATGATTGTATATTTTATGATTTGACATGATGCATGCAATGATGAATATTCATGAATTTGAAATGATGCATGCAATACTTATGACAATGATGTACATAATGTATTGCATATGATATGTATCATGAATGCTTTAAATGATGAATGTTTGGTATCATGATCAACATGTTGATAAATGCTTAAAAATTTTAATGTTTGAGTATCATGTATGATATACCCATTAATGATGATTGATTTATTTTTCGGTATCGTGTATGAAAAATAAGGTTTTTGAAATTGTGTATGTTTTAATTTGAATATATAATGATGCACAAATAAAATTGATACTTACCTTTGTCATAATCTGAAAATTGAAAAAAGGGTCTTCCCTTCTTTTTGACAATGACAAAGGGGGAGCAAGAATTTCTAGCGTGGACATCATGAAAAGAGGTAAACTAGCTAGGTTACACAATTCAAGATGAAAGCAAAAATTACACTCCTCTAAAGAGAAGATGCAAATGTAACACTTACCAAATTGTTTGCTTGCCTCATGTAAAACGTTAGCTCTTGCTAGTTTGGCATTTTGCTAGCTTGCACTTTGCAAAGAAAGCAAAAATGACACTTCTCAAAAGAGAAGAAAGAGCTTCTTATCTTGAACATCACAAGCTTGCTAAACAAAAATTGCAAAAGTGCTATCTTGCCTATCTCAAGAAGCAAAACTTGCAACTTGCACATTGCAATAGGAAGCAAGAATCATAAGCTTACACAAGAAAGCTATCTTGCATTTGCTTTCGAAATTTTTGCTAGCTTGTATGTAGTAAAACTTGCATATCATAAAAATTGCTAGCCTGTAATATAAAGAGAAGCAAATAGTTGCTATCTCAAGAAAATTAAACATGCTAAACTTACACCTTGCAATGGAAGCAAAATTGCAAGCTCAAACATTGCAAAGGAAGCAAAAATTTGCTAGCTTGCAACTTGCATATTTCAAGAAGCAAGAGTTGCCTTCTTGAACATCTCTAAATTGCTAGCTTGCAAGTTCTAAAATGTTGTAACATTGCTAGCTTGCATGTTCTAAAAGTGCTATCTTGTATGCTGTAAAACTTGCATATCTAAAACTTGATAGCTTGAATGTTCTAAGCATGATGTAACATTTGCTAAATTTTCTGGCTTCAAAACTGCATGATGATAAAACTTGATATTATGTTCTTCATACAATAAACTAATATTCCAAACACAAGAATAGTTGGACTTCTCCTTTTTGTTGATGACAAAGGGGGAGAAGTATGATGTTATGCATAAGTTCATGATGACATGTTGCAAGTATTCATGATAAATATTGCAATGACTTGAATTCAGTTTGAATTCAAGATTCTATCAATATGACATATTGATAGGGGGAGTTTGTTTAAACTCCGGGAGTTAAGTTTAACTTCGTCATCAAGTGGTTGTCATCATAAAAAAGGGGGAGCTTGTTGAATCTCGTATTTTGATAATGAAACTACTTGATATATGTTTATGATTTAATCTGCGTTTTAAGTGATGCAGGATGCTTCGATCAGGATGAGACAATTAAAGCAGGAAAATCATGTTGTGCTAGAGGAACATGTTAGAAGATTGGACGTCGGGCCGGTGGATCGGTCAACGTATCGACAGAAGGCTTCGGGCCGTGGACTCGGGCATCGGGCCAAGAAGAGCGGGTATTGTACCAAGGATATCGAAGTTGCGGAGTCAATTGGCCGATTGGGCAATAAGCTGCAGGAGAGGACGATGCGCCGAAGAATCGGACGAAGCGTCGAGGGACCAATGACATGCCGGACAACTTGGTTAATTGCTTAGGATTAATTGTCTCAATCAAAGTTTTGTTTTAAGTGTGCAGGATTAACTATGATGAAAGTAAGATATGCAGCAGGAGTTGTGCCGGAGTCAAGACAATGATCACATTGGGAGTTCGAGAGTTTGACGGAAGTTCGGATAGTCGTCGGAGGTTCTGCGGGAACAAATCCGAGAAATCCATGAGCTTGCCAAAGAAGCTCGTCGGAACTCGCCAAGGGGATCGTCGCAAGTCTAGGAGTTTGCCGGAAGTCCGTAGGAGCATCACCGAGGGTTCATCGGATGATCGATGAAAGTTTGCTGGAAGCTCGCTGGAAGAAGCGATTGACGCACCGGAGCAAGTTGCAGTAAATGTCTTAGGAAATATCGTAGTTAGCACAATAATTAAGTTGGAAATGAGAGGTGATCCCATTAACTTAATCTTGGGGCAATTGAGCCCTTGAAAAACCCAAATTGGGCTGAATGGATTAACCCATTCGGACCCTGATTTCTGCCAGGCAGTTGAACCGCCCCAGCCAGGCGATGGCACCGCCTAGGCTCAATCTCCGAGCGAGATTGGGTGGTGCAACCGCCCCTGACAAGAGGTGGCACTGCCTGGGCTCGGTCTCCGAGCTCTAGCTGAGCGGTGCAACCGCCTCAGTCAGGCGGTGGCACCACCTGAGCTCGGTCTTCGAGCTCTGGCAGGAGGTGCAACCGCCCCTGACAAGAGGTGGCACCGCCTAGAGGCTCAGTCTTCGAGCTCTGCCAGGCGGTGCAACCGCCAGATCCCGAAATTTTGGGAATTGATAGTTTTGAGCTATAAATTCAAACTGGGTTGGGGCCTATAAATACCCCACCCTTTCAGCACTGAAAGGGCACCCAGAAACCACTGAAATTCTGATTTTACTTTATGAATTTTAGAGCTCAAAAGTGTTGTATGAGTTGAAAGTTCTTCTTCCTCTTTTCTTCCAAGTCCTAATCTGTTAAGAGAGGAAAGGAAATTCTGTAAGGGTTGTCTCCTAAGCCCGTCAAAAAGAGTGAAACTGTAAAAGGGTGGTTGGCCTTCGCCTATTGAAGGAAGGCCTCTAGTTGACATCGGTGACCTCGTCGGTGGAGGAAGCCAAAAGTGGACTAGGTCAAGATTGACTGAACCACTCTAAATCTCGGTTTGCATTTACTTTGAGCATCTTATCTTTACTGCAAACCTCCTCAAAAGCTTACTGCTTTTTGCGCATATACGATTGGGTTTCAAGCTTTGCACTTTCCGAATCGGCGTTTAGACATAAATCAGTTTTATCGTACAATCATCATATTTCAGTTTGCGTTTACGTTTTGATTTCTATCATAACTGCAAACTTCCTTTATATCCTTGCTTTAACTGCATCTCGCTTAATCAAGTGATTTATGAATCAGCATTTAGACGTAAATCAGTTTTTCCGTATGAATATCATATTTCAGTTTGCGCCTACTATCTGATTTGAACCATTACTACAAACTGCATTTATATCTTTGCTGAATCTCGCTTAATCAAAAGTTAAAGTGATTTACGAATTGACTTTCTTACTAAAATCACTTTTATCGAACGAACGTAGTTTATTTTAATCGTAGAAGGTTTTCCACTGCACTAATTCACCCCCCCCCCCCCTTTTAGTGCTCTTGATCCTAACTAAGTCTGTTTATAATTTGCATTGTCTATGCAGTATTTCCTAGAATGTTTGCTTGTAGATCCCGAGTGAGGCACTTTCTCCAACCCGTTTTCTCTTTTGTAGGTCCTAAGGGACCATGGGAGGTTTCGGGGATGCTGACCTTTGCGGATGGACATGCAAGGGTACCGCACGACTTAGGCAAAACCAACTAAGTCTGTGACATCATGGCCAGCTTGATATTAGGCCTAGAGGGTCACACATATATGGTAGGCGTTGCGATGAGTGGAGGATCAGATATGAGATATCTACCGGAGTCCCTATCTTATTGGATATCCAATAAGCCCCTAAATTATTGGATCCTATGAATGAGATTCAATAAAAGCCCATGACAGATTATTGGATAGAGATCCACTAATCTAAGAGGCTAAGGTAATTGGATGTAGATCCAATACTCAATAGGGGAGGATTCATTAGGGTTTGATAGGGGACTTCTATAAATAGGAGGGATTCAATGGTTCATAGGCTAGAGTCTTTGCTTGCCTCTCCTATTCTCCTCCCCGAGCGTCGTCCAAGCCCTGCTATGTGGATCACTGCTAGAGAGGAGGACACTTGACCTCCTTCACCCGCTCCTAGAGGTCTACAAGGATTCAGAGATATACGATCTCCCTAGGCAACACAATCTTTACTATACGTAGTTTTAAGTTTCATGGATTTTTCGTACCAATCTTCGCACGACAACGAACATATCTTTGGGAATTGGAGATTTTGTTTTATGTTCTTCCGCTACGCATGTGATGTCACCCCCAATATTTTCGAACAATGGTATCAGAGCCAAGTTGTTCGTGCAATATATTAGTTTTGAACTACGTGTGTTGTGTTTTAGGAGGAATTTTGTCATCAAGATCATTGACGATAAAGGCGAGGAAGGGCAGCAACTCTTGTTGCTCTTACTGCCGATGCAAAAGTGGCCTAAGGCTGCTTGTAGCCTTGGCCATCTGTGTGTAGGTGGCTGGCTGCTAGTTGCTAGTGGCCAGCAGCTTGCTGCGAGCATTGGTGCTCGCAGGGGTGGGCACTGCACCGTGCCCACCTACAGTTGCGGCGCCACCCGCAGGCAGGGGCGGCGCCCCCGCCCCCCGCCGCACAAGTCGCCGCCAGTAGGGTGGCGGTGGCGACGGTAGTAGCAGGGAAAAGGGAGAAGAGTATTAGGGTTTTGGACAAAAAAATAGTTTTGCCCCTATGAATTTAAGAAATTCCAGTTCTATCCTTTTATCCAAATTATGAAAATACCCTCAAAAATCAAAAAATTTCTTGCATGTCCCTAAATTCAGAAAATATTAATTAATTAAAAGGTTTAATTGATTATTATTTTTTATTATTATTTAGTAGTCATACATGATGATGATTTATACATGTGATGTATGGATGATCATGGACCGTATGATGTGTGTACTTGTGATTATTATTATTGGGGCCTACGAGCTTTCATTTTATTTCTTATTTATTGTCGGGCCCGCGTACCTATGATTAAGCTGTAATTACACTAGAGAAGGCATAGCGAGAGCGTGGAAGCGATAGCGGGACCCATGAGACGGACGATTGTGATACATGGAGATACGTCGAGATGCCCACGGAACCGACGAGGACAAGATGGATGATCACAGGGCATAGAGAAGAACTGCCGCACACATAAATCTTGATATGAGTGATTAGGCCCATTGGCTCGGGTCTGATCATATTAGGCTGTGGTCCATGATCATCTGGTGTGATTGCTTATACACCTACTAGATATGTATATATATTTGCATGCGATACAGATATATATTAAATATGTATATGTGTGACATGTAATATTAGGAGACCAAATTATAGAAACCCCTCTCTCGATAATATTAAGTCAGTAAACGTGAGGCAAATAAATTGACTAATGTGGCCTTCCATTGTTATAGGTAGGGACCGATTCCCGGTGTAGGTTGAGTTGGTCGAGTCCCTCGAGGCTCACTTATATTGCCATTCGCTATCTTGCCTATGACATAGAGATATCATCGGTGACCTGAGGACATGGTATGCTTGGTCAAGTCCCTCAAGGGTATATTATCGAATCAAACTCATCTTGTAACGATGGTGTTGGCTTAACCGAACATCATGGTTGGTCGATCCCTCAAGACCATGGTGATTCGGAGGCCGAACAGGACAAGAATAACAAGGAGTTGTGATCGGCAAGAGTTGCATACCTTTTGGGCTTAGTGTGATTGGTCGAGTCCCTTGAGGTTACACTAAGACACTGATTGGATCCTGATCCCCACTTGAAGTCTGCTGGAGACTTCCGTTTTACGTGCTAAGGGTGTCGCGTGACTCGCTCGTAAAATAGTGGGAGCATATTAAGATAGAAGTCCATATCTTGATTATTTATTTTTTGTAAAATCTGCATGTTATTTATTTCTGCTGCATCTTTATTTTCAGAAAATATCGCTTTCAATTCTCTTACATGGCATACTTGATGTCTACTGCCTAACTAGTCCAAATTATACGGATTGGCTCCGCAACTTGAGAATTGTTCTCACGGTGGAGAAAATCACATACATCCATGATATAGTGATGCCTATGCCCGAGGAAGGGGCAAGTGAGGATAAGATCGCTCGCTACGTGAAGTACATTGATGACTCTACTCTTGCTCAGTATTATATGTTGGGCTCTATGACTCTTGAGTTACAGAGATAATATGAAAAGATCGATGCTAGATTCATTCTCATATATGTCCGTAAACTGTTTGAGGAACAGGGAAGAACTCAGCGATATGAGATATCAAAGAGCCTCTTCCGTGCTAGAATGACTGAGGGGACACCGATTCAAAACTATGTCTTAAAGATGATGGAGTGGATAGAGAAACTCATAGGTCTAAAAATGGTCCTAGAGGATAACTTGTGTGTGGACATTGTGCTTCAGTCCCGACCAGATTCTTTTTCACAGTTCATAATGAATTTTAATATGAACAAGCTTGAGGTGAGTGACTCTCTCATAGCTCCTCAATATGTTGAGTGAGGTAGAGAGCACTATCAAGAAAGAAAAGCCAGTTCTCTACACTAGTGAGACCAGAAAGAAAAGGAAAGTAGAAAATTCCCTTAAGAAGGGCAAGGGCAAGGGTAGACAGGTAAAGCAAAGGCTGCTAAGAAAGACCCGACAAAGGACAAAGGTCAGTGCTTCCACTGTGGCAAAGATGGGCATTGGAAGAGGAACTGCAAAGAGTACCTTACAGAGAGGGCAAAACATAAGCTTAGAGAAGCTTCAGATACATTCATGATCAATCTCTAATTATCAGATTTTTGTGAAAGTTTATTGGTATTGGGTACTGGTATTGCATATCACATCTGCAATTTGTTGTAGATTCTGGCAAAGTTTAGGAGATTAACGAGAGGAACATTGCATAATGGTTTGTTTATGCTAGATACCACTCTATATATCATGAATGTAAGTATGTCTAAGAGGAAACGAGATAAGGAGAACAGTGTATACCTGTGGCATTGTAGGCTAGATCACATCCGTGAGGGAAGGATTTAAAAGTTGCTAAAGGATGTATATCTAGGTCTATTCGACTATGAGTCATATGCAACTTGCGAGCCTTGCCTTCGTGGAAAACTGACCAACTCTCCATTTAATGGAACTGGAGAGAGAGCCACTAAGCTACTGGAACTTATATATAGTGATGTATGTGGACCCATGTAAACTTATGCCATTGGTGGTTACTCCTACTTCATTACCTTTATTGATGATTTCTCAAGGTATAGATATATGTACTTAATGAAATATAAGTCTGAGGCCTTTAAAAAATTCAGAGAGTATAAGAATGAAGTGGAGAACTAGACTGGAAAGAGTATAAAGACTCTTCGATCAAATCGAGGAGGTGAGTACTTAAGTACAAAGTTTACCCAGTTCCTCAAGGACTATAGAATTTTATCCCAATGGACACATCCTTATACACCTCAACTCAATGGTGTGTCTAAAAGGAGGAATCGTATACTATTAGACATGGTACGGTCCATGATGAGTTTCGCTGACCTACCTATCTCATTTTAGGGATATGCCCTAGAGATCACAGCTTACCTTTTGAACAGAGTTCCAACTAAGTCAGCAGTGTCTACAACATATGAGATATGGAAAGGGAAGAAGCCCGATCTGAAGGTTGTTAAGATTTGGGACTACCCTGCCCATGTTAAAAGACACAACCCCGATAAGTTGGAATCAAGGACAGAGCGGTGCTCGTGGGATATCCCTAGGAAACTTGCGGGTATTATTTCTATCATCTCGAGGACCAAAAGACCTTTGTAGCCTAGAGAGCGATGTTTCTTAAGAAGGAACATATTCTTGGCGGAGACAGTGGGAGCATGATAGAGTTAGCGAGGTTGGAGAACCTAGCTCAAGCACCACTCTACAGCCCGAGGCTGTTCAGGTACCTAATATACAAGTTCCAACTTTACATAGGTCCGACAAAGTATCTCATCCTCCTGAAAGATATGTGGGACATATTAGAGGAGAGGATGTTGAGGATATTGATCCTCAGACCTACAAGGAGACTATTATGAGTATAGACTCTAGGAAGTGGCAAGAAGTCATGAATTCTGAGATGGATTCCATATACTCCAGTAAGGTTTGGAACCTAGTTGATGCGCCCGAGGGTATTGTACCCATCGGTTGCAAGTGGATCTTTAAGAAAAAGATTAGAGTAGATGAAAAGGTAAAGATCTATAAAGCAAGGCTAGTGGCTAAGGGGTATCGTTAAAGGCAAGGCGTTGACTATGACAAAACCTTCTCACCCATAACAATGCTAAAATCCATCCAAATTCTATTGGCTATTGCAGCACACTATGATTATGAGATTTGGCAGATGGATATAAAAATCGTATTCCTTAACGGGAACTTCGAGGAGGTGTATATGATACAACCCGAGGAATTCGTGTCCAAAGACTGCCTAGATAAGGTGTGCAGGTTCCTTAGATCTATTTATGAACTAAAGCAAGCTTGCCAAAGTTAGAACATAAGATTTGATGAGGCAATAAGATCTTATGACTTCGTTAAGAATGAAGATGAGCCTTGTGTGTACAGGAAGGTAAGCGGGAGCGCTATCACATTTTTTGGTGTTATATGTGAATGACATCCTGATCATTGGGAATGATGTAGGAATGCTATCCTCAGTAAAGGCTTGGTTATCTAGACTCTTCTCCATTAAGGACTTAGGGGAAGCATCCTATATCTTAGGGATTCAGATATATAAAGATAGATCCAAGAGGATGCTTGGCTTATCCCAGTCCAGGTACATAGATACCATTGTCAAAAGGTTTGGCATGAAAAATTTCAAGAGAGGTCTCATATCGATGAGACATGGGATATCGGTTTCTAGGAGTATGTCCCCAAAGACTCCTGAAGAAAGGGTGAACATGGATAGGATACCCTATGCATCAGCAATAGGGTTTATCATGTATGCCATGCTATGTACCAGGCCTAATATAGTGCATGCTCTGAGTGTCACGAGTAGGTATTAGGCGAATCTAGGCTTTGAGCATTGGAAAGTAGTAAAGTGTATCCTTAAGTACTTGAGAAGGACTAAGGATCCTTTACTAGTATATGGAGGTAGTAGCCTCAGGGTTGAAGGCTACACAGACTCAATTTTTCAGTCCGATGTCGATGATAGCAAGTCGAATTTAAGGTATGTGCATACCTTGAATGAAGGAGCAGTGTGCTGGAAGAGTTCCAAGCAAGATATCACTTCTTACTCGACTACAGAGGTGGAGTACATTGCTGTAGCAAAGATAGCAAAGGAGGGAGTCTAGATGAAGAAATTCATCACAGATCTAGGAGTCGTGTCGGGTAGTGAGGAGCCGATATCCTTATTTTGCGACAACAAGGGGGTGATAGCTCAAGCAAAGGAACCCAGGTATCATCAGAAGTGTTATGAGGAGGTTCCTCATAATAAGAGAGATCGTGACCCGAGGAGATGCAAGAAATTTTTTAAATTCTGAGGGATATTTTAATAATTCTAATAGAAAGGATAAACTCAAAGTTTCTAAAATTCTAAGAGGCAAAACAGTCTTTTGCCCAAAAAACCTAATCCCCTATTGCCCAAAAAATAATCTTTTGCTCTGATACCACTGTTAGGAAATCTTGGGGGCGACATCACATGCGTAGCAGAAGAATAGAAAATAATATCCTCAATTCCTAAAGATATGTTCGTTGTCGTGTGAAGATTGGTATAAAAAATCTGCGAAACTTAAAACTACGTATAGTAAAGCTTGTGTTACCTAGGGAGATCGTATATCCCTGAATCCTTGCAGATCTCTAGGAGAGGGTGAAGGAGGTCAAGCGCCCTCCTCTCTACTAGTGATCCATACAACAGGGCTCTAACGACGCTCGAAGTGGAGAATAGGAGAGGCAAGCAAAGGCTCTAGCCTATGAACCACTGAATCCCTCCTATTTATAGAGGTCCCTTGTCAAACCCTAATGGATCCTCCCCTATTGGGTATTGGATTTGCATCCAATTACCCAAGCCTCTTAGATTAGTAGATCTCTATCCAATAATCTATCATGGGCTTTTATTGGATCTCATTCATAGGATCCAATAATTCAGGGGCTTATTGGATATCCAATAAGATAGGGGCTCCGGCGGATATTTCATATCCGAACCTCTACTCATAGCAACACCTACCATATGTGTGTAACCCTCTAGGCCCAATATCGAGCTGGTCATGAGTCATACCTATCAAAATTCATTCTGGCTTAGTGAATTATTATCTCCATAATAATTCACTCGACTCATCGACTACGGACGTACTAGGCTACTACGCCGCAGTCCCCAAACGATATAGGGGAATCCAATCCATTAGACCTGTCCATCCTCAGTTACCATGTACCTATAGTCCCTCATCCATCTAATATCCCAGAGACCGTATACCAAGCATGGTGTTGTCAGACCCTTACGGTTTCTACTCGAGTCTCACTCTAATCGGATTCTCCCAGAAAACTCTCTCTCTCAATACGAATGACCCTGGCCGGGGATTTGTTTGAGCAAGAACACATGGGACATTCCTTTCATTACACCGAGAGTGGATGATCCTTTATCGACACTCAATAGCTCTCGTAAGGTTGACTACCACTCCCAATGACCAGCTATACAAGATCTGGGATATTCAAACCTATTAAGTCTGGTATCAAAGAATGGAGCACTCATACAGGATATCCTTAGTGTCTCAAGTCTAAGGACTAGATACACCATTGGGACTACGGAATCGATGTCTGACAATAAGGCATCATCAATCATCCAGCATTCCGTAAGCGGATCAATCAGTGAACTCATTCTTCAATGAGCACATGTACTATATCCATAGTGTCCCCACACGAGTAGCTATGAGACCAACTGCATCTATCATATGGACGGGTATACAGGACACCACTCTGTCCAGTTATCTCGATGTCCCTCTCGAGTAACCTATGACCGGGATTATTTAGGATTTATGTTTAAAGGCGAATCAGTCTCATTATCATGATCTCATCACGATCCGATTCCCATTACACAGATCCAAGGACATCACAATATATATATATATATATATATATATATATATATATAAAGATATAAAGTGATAAAAATGCAAAAGTATAATAAGCAAAATGACTGCGTGTCAAGTCACACGTGCCATCACTCATGTGATTGGCTTGCTGGGCACCTATGACTAGCAATCTCCCACTTGACCTAAAGCCAATCACCTATGTGTCTGATCCCCATCAGACCCCTATGACGCTCAAAGACAATCTGAGACAACGACTTTGTCAATGGATCTACAATGTTATCTTCGAATGAAAATTTTTCCACTCCTATAAAATCTGGGGTGACATTAGATGTGTAGTGGAAGAACAAAAATTAAAATCCCAGAATTCCCATAGAAAATAGGTTTCTTATCATCGTACAAAAGTTGGTGCGTAAAAACCCGCGAAACTAAAAAACCGCGCGTAAGAGAATTACCTAAGTAGAACGCATATCCCTAAATTCTTGCAGATCTATAGAATTAGATGAAGGAGTTCAAATGCCCTCCTCTCTAGTGGTGATCCATATGGCAGAGGCTGCAAAGATGCTCCTCAAATCGCTACTCAAAACTCTTACTCGCGCGCACCACGCAATCAAGAAGGGGCTACCCCTTCTTGATATCCACACGCCAAAAATAGGAGCTATAGTGTGAGCAGAAGAGGGAGAGAGATGAGAATATGAGGTGGTAGCCAAAGAGAACCTAGCCTATGGCCCTTTGGTTCCCTCCTATTTATAGAGGCTCATTGTCAACTTAACCCTAATGGATCCTGTCATATTGGGTATTATATCTCCATCCAACTATCCAAGCATCTTAGATTAGTGGGTCGCTATCCAATAATCTTTTATTGGCTCTTATTGGATCTCATCCATAGGATCCAATAATTCAGAGGCTTATTAGATATCCAATAAGATAGGGGTTCTAGCGTACATCTAATATCTGAACCTCTACTCGTCTCAACACTTACCATATGTGTATGACCCTCTAGGCCTAATATTGAGCTGGCCATGAGTCATACATGTCAAAACTCCTTTTGACTCAGTGAATTATTATATCTATAATAATTCACTCAATTCGTCGATTATGGACATACTAGGCTACTACGCCATAGTCCCCAAACGATATAAGGGAATCCAATCTATTGGACCTATCTGTTCTTAGTTACCATATATCTATAGTATCTCATCCATCTAACCATAGACCATATACAGGACATGGTACTGTCAGGCCCATACGGTTTCTACTCGAGTCTCGCTCTAATCGTATTCTCTCGGAAAACTATTTCTTTCTCAATCCGAATAACCCTAGCCATGTATTTGTCTAAGCAAGAACACATTAGATATTCCTCTCATGACATTAAGAGTGGATGATCCTCTATCGACACTCAATAGCCCTCGTAAGGTTGACTACTACTCCCGATGACCAATTGTGCTAGATTTGAAACTTCTAGGCCTATAAGTCTGGTATCAAAGAGTGGAGTACTTATGTAGGATATCATTGTTGTCTCAAGTATAAGGACTAGATATACTACTAGGACTACGGAATCGTTATATGACAATAAGGCATCATCAACCATCTAGCATTCTGTGGGTGGATCAATCAGTGAACTTATTCTCCAATGAGCACTTGCACTATATCCCTAGTGTCCCCACACGAGCAACTATGAGACTAGCTGCCTTCATCATATAGACAGGTATATAATATACCAGTCTGTCCAATTATCTCGAAGTCTCTCTCGAGTAACCTATAACCAGGATTATTTAGGGTCTATGTTTAAAGACGAATCGGTTTCATTATCGTGATCTCATCATCCGATTCCCATTATACAGATCTATGGACATCATAATATATATTAATATAATAATAAATATAAAGTGATAAAATATCAAATAGTATAATAAGCAAAAAGAATGCACCATCACTCACGTGATTAGCTTTAGGGCACCCATGACTAGTAGTGGGTATAACAAAAAAGTATCTTAGAGATGATAAACTATAGATCAGTACCGTTAAGATTATAGAGCTCGTTGAAAGGATTCTTCACATAAAGTTTGGGTCAAAACTAACGAAGTTTAGCCATTTGATCATCTTGCAAAAGCCTTAAAACCTAACTTTCTCTCTCCTCTTCTCTCTTTGTTCTGCATCGCAATGTTTCCACTATTTGCACGCCTGTCTCTCACGCATGTCTCCACTTCCCCCCCCCCCCCTTTTTTTAATAAATCGGATTTGGGCTTAATGCCCTTTTTGTCCAATCCAAGCCCACCTATGGGTTGGACCCAATAATTCTCTCCCTCCAGCTTATATAGTGGGCTATAATAAGTTTGCTCTTCACCTACATACTTCAAGCTTCTCCTTAGGCAAAGATTTTGTTAACATGTCTGATATATTCTCATTGGTATGCACCTTTTCTAAGTGTAATTCTTTCATCTCAAGCACATCACGAATCCAATGATTGTTAGGAACGAAACTTGGAGCCTAAAAATGTCTCATCCTGGGTTTCCCGGGTATGGGTGGTACCACTGCTAGTGTCAATCTAACACTGGGTGGTACCACCGCCTAGCACCCTGCCACTGGGCAGTACCACTGCCCAGTCTGGCAGTACCACCACTTGCAGCCTCTGGTGGTACCACCGCCTCACACAGTCTCGGAGATTGTGCCACGACGGTGCCACCTCTTGGGTCATTATTTGGGCCTTTTCATTGGGCCCAACATAGTTCATACTGGGCCCAACTGGCTCCTAATTGGGTTGGCCTAATTCCAATCCCAATCATGTGCTAACTATGAAATCTAAAACATTTACTAAGCTAAACAAGTCTGTAAGTCTAGTTTCTTCCAACGAGCTTCCAGCGAACTTCCGACGATCTCTCGGCAATGTTCCATTGGACTTCTAACAAGCTCCTGGACTTCATGATGATCTTCTTGACAAGTTTCGATGAGTTTTTTTGGCAAGCTTCTGGACTTCTCGGTCAATTTTGATAGAACTTTCGATGAATGTCTGAACTTCTGACGAACTTTCGAACTCCCAACGAACTCGTGTTCTTGACTCTGAGACTTTATTTTGCTTTATGCCTTACTATCATAGTTAATCTTGTATACATAAAACACACTTCGATCTAGACAATTATTACTAAGCATGAATCATGTTGTCCGGCATGTCATTGGTCCATTGACGCTTCGTTTGATTCTTTAGCGCATCGTTCTCTCTTGCGGCCTATTGCCCAATCGGCTAGTTGACCTCCGCAACTCTGATATCATTGGCATAATTTCCGCTCTTCCTGGTCCGATGCCCAAACTCATGGCCCGAAGTCTTATGTCGATACGTCGACCGATTCTCCAACGCGACGTCTAATCTTCTAACATATTTTTCTCCGGCCCAACATGATTCTTCCTGCTTTAATTATCTCTCCTTGATCAAAGCATCCTATGTCACTCAAAACGCAGATCAAATCATAAACACTTATGAATTGGTTTCATCATCAAAATTCGAGATTCAACAATCTCCCCCTTTTTGATAATGACAACCAATTGATGACGGAGTTAACTTTAACTCCCGAAGTTTTAACAGACTCCCCCTTTCAATATGCTATATTGATAGAACTCTTGGATTCAAAAATCTAAACAACATGTTATCATAAACTTATACATAACATCATCATACTTCTCCCCCTTTGTCATCAACAAAAAGAAAAAGTTCAATTATCAAGCGTTCGAGACATAATTTCAAATTATTGCATAATAAACATAATCTTCAGTTTTATCATCATGCAAGCTAGCAAAAATTTTGAGTTTTATAAATTTAGATGTACAAGTTTAGCGTGTTTTGCTTTTTGAGATAGGCAAGATAGCACTTTTGCTTCTTTTGCAAGCTAGCAAGTTTTGGTGATGTTCAAGATTGCAAGTTCTACATCATATAAGCTAACAAATTTAAAGATGTGTAAGTTGGCATATTTGTTTTTCTTTGTGATGTTCAAACTAGCAAGTTTTTGAAATATACAGGATAGCATCATTTTTTCATTTTCTTGAAACGTGTAACTTAGCAAAATTCATAAGATAACATCATTCTTTCTTATCTTTTGAGAAGTGCAAGCTAGCAAGTTTTGCTCCCCCTTTGTCATTGTCAAAAAGAAGGGGTGGTTACAATAATGCAAAACTTTTCCCATTACGTCAATTTTCAAATTATGCCATAATTGAGGTAAACCTTGAATTCAAATAAAAAAAATTTTGATCATGATTCACATCATATGCAATACTTCATATACATCATCATAATAAAAGCATGAGTATTGCATGCATCATTCCAAATCATAAATATTTCACATCATGATGGTATCAATTTGTCAAATTACATCCTACCATGCATGATCATAACTTCTCATTTGTATGTATCAAAATAATATCACGAGTATTTCATGCATTCATATCATCACATAAAGAATATCAAGAAGAATTAATTGGGTGATGAGATATACGATTCATGAATATAAATTGTTAATATCAAGAGATAAATTATGATTCTTTTTGGATAACTCAAATAGCGAAAAGAAAGAATCACAGTAAACAATTTTAATTTATATAAAAAAAATTCTCAAGTTATAATTCCGAGAAATCAATAGAAACCATGATTCATTTTAACAAATCTCCTCTTAAATAAATAACAAAAAGAATTCTTATGAGATCATGAAAAATCTTGATTCATAAAAGATTTCATGTTATAAGTCTCGAAAAAGCTCATTCAAATTCAAATTATCAAATCAAAATCATTTTCGAGAGATTCATAAAATTCATAACATAAATAGATTCATTATTTTAATTCCAATGATAATATATTTTCCTTTTTATGTGTTTCATTTGAATTTGTTTGTTTCATACAAGCATGCCTTTGTCTTTTTCGTATGAAAACCATATATCATGGTTTAAAAATCGAAAGAGTAAATCTCATCATGGAAATCATCAAGATCAATAAACCATAAATTACCTAAAAATCAATATGCATAATTTCAAAATATAAACTTATTAAGCATGATCATTATGTATTACTTCAAATCAAACATGATTTCATTAATCTTAGAGCATCTCTAATCAAAATCGAGAAACAAAATGGAAATCAACATGATACACATTATTGCTTCTTAAATTAATTTTGTTAGGTGTATAAGCATTAAATTTATATCTAACATTTTATTGCATTATTACATCATTAAAACATCAAAGATGATTTCATAAGGCATTTTTAATCAAAATTATTTTATTTATCATAAAACATGTAATTTTCATGATTATTTTTGAAATTACTGGAATGATAAGCATGCTTCCTAATTTTTTGCATTTTTATTACATTATTAAACATGTAATAAAATAATTATTCTAAACTAAATTAAAAATAAATCATGAAAATATTATGTAATTTCAAAGTAAACTAAGGGCATTTTGATTATCTCATCGTTGAAAGCCGTTAAGGTATAGTTTGCTACCTCACCTTTGTTGATTTTCTCCTCGTCTTCGGAGGAGCTTGATTCATCCCAAAGTGCTTCCCTTTTCTTGTGTTCATAGCAAGTAGTTGCGTTCTTTATGTTCTTTAATTTTTGTTTAATGAACTTTTTAAATTTCATAGTGAGGAGTTCAAGTTCATCATCACTTGAGCTTATGCTCGAGTGGTCTTCAATTATTTGAAGTCTGAAATCCTTCCTGTTCTTTGGAAGGTGGTTCTTAAATTTTTACATGCATTAAGGCATTGAAAGCCATTAAGGCATAGTTTGCCACCTCACCTTTATTGATTTTCTCCTTGTCTTCGGAGAAGCTCGATTCATCCTAAAGTGCTTCCCTCTTCTTGCGTTCATAGCAAGTAGTTGCGTTCTTTATGTTCTTTAATTTTTGTTTAATGAACTTTTTAAATTTCACAGTGAGGAGTTCAAGTTCACCATCACTTGAGCTTATACTCGTGTGGTCTTCAATTGTTCTAAGTCTGAAATCCTTCATGTTCTTTGAAAGGTGGTTCTCAAGTTTTTTACGTGCATTGCACGTCATTTCATAGGTCATCAAAGACCTTATAAGTTCTTCAATTGGAAAATGATTTAAGGTTTTTGATTCTCAAATAGCCGTTACATTTGAATCCCAAGTTTTAGAAAGTGAGCGTAAAACTTTATTCATAAGTTTAAGATTTGTAAAACATTTGCCAAGAACTTTTAAACTATTGACAATATACGTAAAGCGGGTGTACATGTCAACAATAGTTTCGCTCGACTTCATTTGAAACAGCTCAAAATCATGCATTAAAAGATTAATTTTTGAAACTTTTACTCTACTAGTGCCTTCGTGTGTGATTTTGAGAGTGTGCCATATATCAAAAGCCGTTTTGCAAATAGAAACCCGATTAAACTCATTTTTGTCTAAGGCGCAAAATAGAGCATTCATAGCTCTAGCATTTAAAGAAAATGTCTTCTTCTCCAAATCATTCTAATGGTTCATTGGAAGAGAAGATATTCGAAAACCGCTTTCGACAATATTTCATAAATTCAAATCCAAATAAAGCAAGAAAACTCTCATTTGAGTTTTCCAATATGTGTAGTCAGTCCCATTGAACAAGGGAGTATGAATGAGAGAGTGACTCTCTTGAAAGCCGAAAAGAGCCATTTCTCTTGAGTGTTAAACTAAATGAGAAATCATGAGGCTATGATACCAACTATTAGGAATGAGTCAACACCAAGAGGGGGGGGTGAATTAGTGTAGCGGAAAAATTATGTCAGTTCTGAAAACTTCTTCATACGATTAAAACCGATCTCGGAAAGATAGCTTGAAAACATATGCGAACGTAGGTGTAGTAAAAACAAAGTAAGGAGGAGAGGTAGTTTGCTATAAAAGTAAATTGTTCAAAGTAAATGCAAACTAAGTTTATAGTAGTTCGGTTGTCGTGATCTACATCCACTCACGATTCTTCCTCCGTCGAGGCCACCGACATCCATTATCGATCTTCCTTCAATAGGCAAAGACCAACCACCTTTTACAACTTAATTCTTCTTTTATCGGGTTTAGGAGATAACCCTTACACCCCCACTTACTCCTCTCTTAAATTATTCTAACACTTAGAAGAAGGAGAGGAGTTCACATAAGATTACAACAGCATTTCTTTCTTTTTTTACTCTCAATACTTATGTCACTTAACTAGGAATGAGAGAGGTATTTATAGGCTTCATGTTGAATCAAACTTGGAGCCTAAAAATGTCTCATCCTGGGTTTCCCGGGTATGGGCGGTACCACCGCTAGTGTCAATCTAACACTATGTCACGGACAAACTTCGAAACAGGATGTTTGATGTAATGCTTATGTATGTCCGTGACTTTTGGCATGTTCATGCCTTGTACAGTATGTAGAGGGGCGGCCGGAGGCTTAATAGTCCCATTTTAGTTGGGTTAGTGGCCTCTTTAGGCTTGTAAATAAAGGTTGTGTCATGTGGACACGTGTGAGAGATTTTCGATATATAATGGACCATTTTACCCTTTGTTGTGCAACTGTTCAAAGCTTGTAAAGTCTATTTATAATTTGCATTGTCTATGAAGTGTTTTTCAGAGATGTTTGCTTGTGGATCCCAATTGAGGTATTTTCTCTAACCTGTTCTCTCTTTCATGGGTCCTAAGGGACATGGGAGACTTCAGGGAGGCTGACATTTGCGGACGGACACACAAGGGTGCCGCACGACTTAGGCAAAACCAGCTAAGTCCATGATAGATGGTATTAGAGCCGGAAAAGCACTCATAGAAACACTGAGCATGCAAATGTGGGGGACCTAGCGGGGCTGCATTAAGGGCAGTCAGCACACGCACGACCGTTTGGGGGAAAACGGACATGGAGATGTAGGGAAAAGGAGTCGCTCGGAGGAGCGGGCATCTGACATTGGTATTTAGACGAATGGCCAACCCTTCGCGCAAGAGGCACCACGAGAACAGGCAAGCTTGGAAGAATGCAGAGCGCACAAAGGTTGGGATGGCTGAGTTTGAGCTATGGCTCAACGTTGACAACTATACTTGATGGTGCTCAAGGCAAGCGAGGCGCTTGGTAAAGGATGAGACCATGCAAGGTGGAATGAGTTGCTCAATGACCAAAAGAGTTATGCAAAGCTTACAGAGGTGAAGGGAATTGCTAACTCGAAGAATTTGGTACTCATGCATGGGCTTGTATGCGGACGATGGAATGTTCGTGGCCATCCCAAGGTGACCGAAACTCGGCGCTATGGAGCATTGAAACTTTCTCTTCGGCATATGAATGATACGTCCGTAGGAGGCTGAAGTGTGCAACGAGTTCAGCATGTTGCTAGGCCTTGAGTGGTGCAGCGGGGGCTGTATTGATGTGGAGTCGCAATCTAGCAAGTGCGTTTGCAGGAGGCAAAACAATGCACAGTTTGTTCAGCAGATCAGAGTAGTCCAAGGGGATGGTGGTCTCCGAAATGAAGAGAGATGTTGCTCCAATGGGACAGTTATCTAGGAGGGATAAGTCTTGGCTCTCTAGAGGGAGAATCATGTGAGACGAACCTCACATGTTGAGGAGGAGTACCTCGACAAACAACAACTCCACGAAGCTCAATGGACTGAGCAAGCGGTGAGGAGTTGTCGCATGATCTCGCTCGAGAGAATGCATTGGTGGATGCATTGCGAGATCAAGTGGGGGAGCAACCCAAAGCAACTCTAATGAAGGCACACTTAGAGTCGATATGGAGATTGGACTCAAGGGAGGGCTGACCCATGGAATAGTGAGCACGAGAGCCACCATCGACTCAATGCAAAAACGAGGAGCGGAGTAACTTGGGTGTAACTTGGCGAAGTACCCAAGCCGCATGAAGGGAGCCAGCATAGAAGTTGGAACATGGAGCAGAGGCACAGTGCTTTCCTTAGATAGAGGTCATGGATATGAACTCTTGCAGAGGCAAGAGTAGGATCATGTTGTTCCATGGGTCCTTTATTCTGACAGAGTAGACTCATCTTGCATTGTGCCGAAGACGAAAGGAGCTTCTGGGCACATACACCTTATCTCGGAGAAGCATTTGATGGAGGAACTAAGGCGACTCAATTTGTGGAGGAGAAATTGGGTTTAGAAGGCCTTAGCACGGGGCAAGAGCACTCAGAGGTGGGTACTCTTGAAGAATATGCCACAGTGTTGCCATTCAAGTTGCCATGAAGGAAGCGGTGCGCAGCGAAGATTGTGCTAGTAGGGGCAGAGGCCCAGGATCCAGACAATGGTGCACAAATTACAGTGAAGTCGGTGGACTTTGGGAGCTACTAGGCGATGGACTGTCCTAGACTGGTGCTTGATCTAGGTGTGACCCAAGAGTGGGTGGATGAAGGTCAATTGCCAAAGGAGCAAACAAAATTGAATGTGGAAGAGACCCTGTGATGTATTGGCAGAGGCCACACATGGAGGGTTCACAATTCGAGTTTATTCCACAAGGATCAGAATGCAATGGAGATGTCACCAGGAGGCGACATGGTGCAGCGGATCGTGGTAGAACAGTTCGTGACAATGCGATACACACGACATAGTCCCGTGAGGGATTAGATCATATGGAGGTATGATCGGGAGCTACTGGAAGCTCCACTTCGGTGAACAACACGACGACAAGAAGGGCTATGGATTCAAGGAGTGAAGGCCATGGTACTGCAGAGGCGAGTCTTCCGTGCGTGCATCAAATTTTGCATCGGATGAAAACCTTGGTCATCAGCATATGGGGGCTGGGTTCCACCAAGGGAAAAGTTCGAATGCAAGTACCAGTGAGTTCTATGGGAGGGACTTGATCATGCAGAGGTATGATCGAAGTAGTTGGAGAGTTGGGCTGCTCCAGAGCTCATATTCGCTTAAGGGAGCCCGACAAGTCAGAGGATAAGGTCGAGTAAGCAAACGTTGCTACCAAGGAAGCTAAGGAGAACAGAATCAGTACAAACCCTATAATGCGATGGTAGAGGCCATGCATGGGAGTTGCAGTCTGTCTTTCCATCGACCAAAGGAGAGCTGCTTGGAGAACACAAAGGTGTTGAAGCAGGGGGTCGAAAGGGGCGAGGAAGCGACAACGAGTCCAAAGGGACTTAGCTACCCAAAATCAAGTATCAGTTAGAATATAGGTGGACTCAGAGGAGTGCCACGGAGACATATTTGCTGATCGTGAAGAAAAGGGATGTAGATGTGAGGCGACGGATAGTAGGGACATGGGCATGGCAGCGCCATGGTACCGTAGAGGCGAGACTTCCGTGAAAGTCATTGATCCCTTGCTTTCATGGAGGGAGAGCGCTTGGTCGTGAAAGGGGCCGAGGAGGTGGAGCATGTAGAGGCAATCTCCAAGTACCGAGACAAGGCTGAAGGGCAGAGGCCGAGGAACTTTGGAAGACCGGTGTCAATGAGCTTCTCATCAAGATAGCCGAAAGTGAAGGACTTTGGGTCATGCAAGAGTGCATAACCAAGAAACGAAGCAGGCAGTATGCAGTGTTGTACCTTCGCTACTCAAGGGTGTAGGCGATAGGGTTGATGGAGAAGACGGTACAATCCCAGAGGCGACCAAACCTATGAGAGAATTACTCCAAGTTGGGGTGAAAACTTCCTGTATTCCAGAAGTTCGATGGCATTGAAAAGGTGAATCACAGTAACTAACTTAACGCAAGGAGTGCAAACACTTCAAGTGCTTCAGAAGTGTAAGCAAAGAGTAGGCGAATGCTAGTAACCAGCTCGATGCATGGAGTACAACCTGGAGGAGGCGGGCGAAGTCAAGTAACCTTTGCCTTCTCAACCCTTAAGAGAATGGGTGAAACCGAGTACCCCAATTCTCTTATCTATCCAACAGAGGAGCTCTGCACAAGTTCAAAGACCCTTTGTAGATAATGAAAGACAATAGTTGTCAAATCCTCACCAACGGTAATCAGTGCTACTGAAAATAGATTGTCCGCTTCATTTCCCAACAAAATGCCAATCGAAAGTAGAAGTGATACGAACCTACTTGGATGTGACAACTAAGTGAAAGAAGAGTCAATGAGCAAATTTTGTGGAGGAATGACCCAAAACTTCAGAAGTTTACGAGACGATGCTCGTTAATGCTCCAACAAGCATCCACCCAGTTCAAGCAGCATGTGGAATTTGAGAGACTAGCGTAGTAAGGATGGTCTTTTCCTTCATCTAGGGGATCCGCAGGAATCAAGAATGATCAACACAACTCAGCCAAACCCACACTAGAGTCAGAGTCATTGGTGAGTTGAAGCAGCATGGCGGATCAAAGGTTCGACTACTCAAAAACAGCAGCGAAGAGTAGCTAGGAGCCAAGAGGCGCATTGTAGCTAGAGCAGAAGATTGAAGACTCAGCAAAGGCGAGGAGTTGCAGTGTCGACAAAGGCTTCAACGAGGACGTCGAAGGAATAAGTGGGGGAGAATGTCATGGACAAACTTCGAAACAGGATGTTTGATGTAATGCTTATGTATGTCCGTGTCTTTTGGCATGTTCATGCCTTGTACAACATGTAGAGGGGCGGCCGAAGGCTTAATAGTCCCATTTTAGTTGGGTTGGTGGCCTTTTTAGGCTTATAAATAAAGGTTGTGTCATGTGGACACGTGTGAGAGATTTTCGATCTATAATGGACCATTTTACCCTTTGTTGTGCAACTGTTCAGAGCTTGTAAAGTCTGTTTGTAATTTGCATTGTCTATGAAGTGTTTTACAGATATGTTTGCTTGTGGATCCCGATTGAGGCATTTTCTCTAACCCGTTCTCTCTTTTGTGGGTCCTAAGGGACATGAGAGACTTCGGGGAGGCTGACCTTTGCGGACGGACACGTAAGGGTGCCGCACGACTTAGGCAAAACCAGCTAAGTCCATGACAACTAGGCGGTGACATTGCCTAGCACCCTGCCTCTGGGCGGTACCACCGCCTACAACCTCTGGGAGACTATGTTTGGGCAGGTACCATCACCCAAACCGGTGGTACCATCGCTTGACATTATCTTGGAGATTATACCACGATGGTGCCACTTCTTGGGTGACTATTTGGGCCTTCTCATTGGGCCCAACACAGTTTATACATGGACCCAACTGGCTCCTAATTGGGTTGGCCTAATTCCAATCCCAATTATGTACTAACTACAAAATCTAAGACATTTACTAATCTAAACAAGTCCGTAAGTCTAGTTTCTTTTGGCGAGCTTCCGGCGATCTTCCGGCAAACTTCCGACAATCTCTCAGCAATGTTCCATCGGACTCCCGGCAAGCTCTTAGACTTCATGACGATCTTCTTGGCGAGTTCCAATGAGCTTCTTTGGTAAGCTCTTGGACTTCTTGGTCAATTCCAGTAGAACTTCCAACGAACGTCCAGACTTTCGATGAACTCTCGAACTCCCAACGAACTCACGTTCTTCACTCCGGGACTTCATTTTGCTTTATGCCTTGCTATTGTAGTTAATCCTGCACACATAAAACACATTTCGATCTAGACAATTATTACTAAGCATGAATCATGTTGTTCGGCATGTCATTGGTCCATCGATGCTTCGTTTGATTCTTCGGCGCACCATCCTCTCTTGCGGCCTATTACCCAATCGGCCAGTTGACCTCCGCAACTCTGATATCCTTGGCACAATGTCCACTCTTCCTGGCCTGATACTCGAACTCATGGCCCGAAGTCTTATGTCGATATGTCAATTGATCCTCCAGTGCGACGTCCAATCTTCTAACATGTTTTTCTCCGGCCCAACATGATTCTTCCTGCTTTAATTGTCTCTCCCTAATCGAAGCATCCTGCGTCACTCAAAACGTAGATCAAATAATAAACACTTATGAATTGGTTTTATCATCAAAATCTAAAATTCAACAATGATATCTTATATCAATATGCTTGGATCTAGAATAGTATGTTGAGTTCTTGGTAAGGTGAATGATACTCTAACTGTCATAGTAAATAGTATATCCTTCCCGTTTCAAGCACAATTTATGTAGAAACTTTTTCATCCACAAAGCTTCCTTGCAGGCTTTAGTAATTACTATGTATTATGTTTCTATGGTTGATAGAGCAATATAATTCTGTAACTTAGACTGCCAAGAGACTGCTCCTCGTGTAAACGTTATTAAGAACCCCAAAGTGGACTTTTTGGAATCAGTATTACCTACCATGTCTGCATCTATGTACCCGTCTAGAATAAGTTCACCATTGTCAAAATATATATACAAACTAGAAGTATCTTTTAGATATCTTAATATCCATTTCATTGCTGCTCAATATTTCTTACTAGGATTAGAGAGAAATCGATTGATAACTCCAACTGCATGAGCTATATCTAGCATAGTACAAATCATAGCATATATCAAACTGCCTATCACAGATGACTAAGGCACTCTAGATATTTCTTTTTTTTCTTTCTCATTTATAGGATATTATTTCGAACTAAGCTTAAAATATCCTACAAGTAGAGAACAAACTACTTTAGCTTTACTCATGTTAAATTTTTCAAGAACTTTTTCAATATAGGTGTTCTGAGATAGTCAAATCTCCCCTTTCTTTCTATCATAAAGAATCTTCATTCTAAGTATTTGTTATACCGATCCTAAGTCTTTCATGGCAAAAAACTTAGCTCTCTTTTAAGCTTCTTAATTTTATCAGCATCATGGCTAATAATCAATATATCATCAACATATAGTAGGAGAATAATGATATCATCATTTGAAAACTTCTTTGTAAACACATAATGATTAGATGTGGTTCTATTGTACCCTTGGCTCATCATAAAAGGAATCAAAATTCTTATACCATTGTCTAAGTTTTTATTTGAGTCCATATAAGCTTTTCCTAAGCTTACATACTAGATTTTCTTTTTCCTTGACTTTAAAACCATCTAGTTGCTCCATATAAATTTATTCTTCTAAGTACCTATGAAGAAATGCAATTTTCACATTAAGTTACTCAACTTCTAAGTTTAAGTGGGCAGCCAAACCAAGAATAACTCAGATAGATGATATTTTCACCATTGGAGAAAATATTTCTTCAAAGTCAATGCCTTTCTTTTGATTAAATATTTTCATAACTAGTGATATCTTTTATCTTTGTTATGCGTTATTATTTTTAGTCTTTAATTTATAAACTCATTTATTCTTGAGTGTTTTCTTCCTTTTAGGCAACTTTACTAAGTCATAGGTGTGGTCCTCAAGCAAGGATCTCATCTCTTCTTGCATGGCTTTAACCCACTTATTCTTGTGCTCATGTAGAATAGCTTCTCAGTAAGTTTCTGGCTCTCCTCTACTAGTAAGCATAACATACTCATGTGTAGGATATATTATAGATAGTTGTCGCTCTCTTGTTAATCTTCTCAATGGAATCTCAACTAGTAATAAAGGTGCTTACTCAGATTATTTAGTTGGTTCAATATTAATTGTAGGAGTATAATCACTGACATTCTCATCATAATCTTCTTGTTTACCTCCTCTATAATCACCATGAACTATAGGTGGAGGAATTGGACCCAAACTCCAAAGGATATAAATAGAGATTTTTGGCTTCTCAATATTGTCACAATCATTAAATAATTGGTATTCAAGCAACACAACATCTCTACTTCTAATAATCTTCTTGTTCAATAGATCCCATAATCTATACCAAACTCTTCATTACCATACCCCAAGAAAATATATGATTTTGTCTTATTATTAAGCTTCGACCTCTCATCTTTAGGAATATGAACAAATGCTTAGTACCTAAAGACTCTTAAGTGATCATAAGAAATATCTTTTCTTTTCTATACTCTCTCGAGTGTTGAATCTCGGATTTTGATGATGAAGTCAATTGTAATTTGTTTGATCTAATCTATATGTTGAGAAAAGTATGCAGGATTAACTACAATAGTAGTAAGACATAAAGCAGGTATTGTGCCGGAGTCATGATCGAGATCACGTTGGGAGTTCGAGAGTTCGTCGGAAGTCCGGATGTTCATTGGAAGTTCTACCGAAACTAACCTAGAAGTCTAGGAGCTTGCCAAAGAAGCTCATCAGAACTTGCCAAGAAGATCATCGTAAAGTCTAGGAGCTTGTTGGGAGTCCACCGGAGCATTGTCGAGAGTTCATCGGATGTTCATCGGAAGTATGCCGGAAGCTCACCGGAAGAGCAATTAATGCATCAGAACAAGAAGTGCAGTAAACATATCTTAATTATCATAGTTAGAGCATAAACTAAGTTAGGATTGGGAGGTAATCACACTAACTTAATTAGGGGCCAATTGGGCCCTTAATAGGGCTGAATTAGGCCAAATTGAGCACCCAATTCAGCCCCTGAATTCTTGGCCGACGGTGGCACCGCTTGGAAAGCAGTGCCCAAGAAAATCTGGGCGATGGTACCGTCGGCAGTTATTACTGCCAGCGGTGGTACCACCCCTGTCAGGCGGTGGTATCGCTAGAGCTCGGTCTCCGAGCTCTGTCAAGCAGTGGTACCACCCAGATTGAGCGGTAGTACCGCCCAGTGTCAAGTGTTAGGCAGTGGTATCGCCCAATAATGGCGGTGGTACCGCCAGGACCCCGGAAACCTGGGATTAGATACTTTTTGGCTCCATTTTTGAAGCTATTGGGGCCTATAAAAATCCTACCCTTTTCTGCATGAAAGGACACGAAAACATTGAGATAATCTCGAGTTGTTGGGGTGTAAAAGTGTTGTAAACAAGTGCTAGAGTTCTCCTCGTCCCTTTCTAAGTTTTGAGATCATTCAAGAGAGGTGTGAGACTTGTAAGAGTTCTCTCCTAACCCCGCGAAAAGGAGAAAGCGTTGTAAAAGAGGTGGTTGATCTTCACCTATTAAAGGAAGGCCTTTAGTGGACGCCGGTGACCTCGTCGGAAGAGGAATCCGAAAGTGGATATAAGTCATATTGACTGAACCACTCTAAAACTCGGTTTGTATTTACTTTGAGCAATTTACTTTTATAGCAAATCGCCTCTCCTCTTTACTGTGCTTTTACTATGCCTACGTCTCACATACACTTTCAAGTAAATATCTTGTGAGATCATTTTTAATCGTACGAAGATTTTAGGAAACTGACGCTTTTCATTTGTGTAATTTACATTACTGCAAATCTCTTTAATCTTCTCTTACACTTTACGAAAAGCTTTCAAGTTCAAATTCTCTCCGAAATGGATTAAATCAAAACCATTTTCATCGGAATCAATTTTAATCGAAACAAAGTCTTTCGAATTTGGAAAGTTTTCCGCTACACTAATTCACACCCCCCCCCCCCCTAGTGCCGCTCTTGATCCTAACAATTGGTATCAGAACAAGGTTCACTCTCATTTGGTTTTAAACCCAAGAGAGATGGTATTTGCCGGCAACTAAGAGGGTCATTCAATTACATGTCTGCCCATGTTCAATGGGACGTATTATATATATTGGAAGACTAGAATGAGGATCTTCCTAATTTTAATAGATTTTGAGCTTTGGAACGTTGTCAAAAATGGTTTTCAAAAGTCTTCTCTTCCAATGAACGATTGGAATGAGTTGGAGAAGAAGACTTTTACTTTAAATGCTAAGGCTATGAATGCCTTGTTTTGTGCATTAGATAAAAATGAGTTTAATCGAGTATCGATTTGCGAAATAGCTTTTGATATTTAGCACACACTCAAAGTGACTTATGAAGGCACTAGTAGAGTGAAGGAGTAAAAAATTAATCTTTTAGTGCATTTTTATGAGTTGTCTCGAATGAAACCGAGTGAGACCATTAGAGACATGTACACCCGATTTACGGATGTCGTCAATGGTCTAAAAGGACTTGGTAAAGGTTTCTCGGATTTTGAACTCGTTAATAAGATTTTAAGATCCCTTCCAAAAAGTTGGGATCCTAAAGTAACGGCCATTCAAGAGGCCAAAGATCTAAATAATTTTCCTGTTGAAGAACTAATTGAGTCACTAATGACCTATGAAATGATATGTAAAGCTCATAAAGAGCTTGAGGACACCCTTCCAAAGAATAAGAAGGATATAGCACTAAGAACACAAGAAAACCCTTTGAAAGAAAACTCAAGTGATGAGGACTTTGATGAACTTAGCACTCTTAACAAAGAAGTTTAAAAGATTCATAAAAAGAAATAAATTTAAAAATAATACTAAAAGTAAATTTGAACCTAAGAAAGAACAAGTGATATGCTATGAATGCAAAAAGCCGGGACACTTCAAGAGTGAATGTCCCCAAGCAAAGAGGAGGCAACTAAAGAAAAATGCTCTTAAAACTACATAGGATGACTCAAGTGCATTCGAAGAAGAGAAGCCTACTATCACCGAGCAAGTTGCTCACTATATACTAATGGCCATTGGAGATGAGGTAACAAGTTTATTGGACGTAAATTTATCTTTTAATGAACTATTAAATGCTTTTAATGATCTATTTGATGAATGTAAACTAATTAGTAGAAAATATAAATTGTTAAAAAAGGAGCATGTTTCTCTTGTTAGTGATTTCGATAGATTAAAAGTTGAGCACAATGATAGTTTAGCTCCATGTACGAAATGTGATGAACTAGAAATACTTCAAAAAGAAAACTTGCTACTAAAGGAAACCTTAAGAAAATTTGAGGTTGGTAGCAAGTCCTTGAACATGATCCTTGCCAACAAGGGTCACGTTCATAGAAAAGACAGAATTAGATTTGTGAGTAGCTCTCACCAAAATCCAACCACCTTTGTTAAAAGCCCTACTTTGCATGTTTCATCCCGAAACAAATGCAACTTTTGTTATAAATTTGGGCATGTAGCTTATCATTATCCATTCAAGAAATGTAATATATATAAATTGATTTGGATTCCTAAAAGAACCTCAAATGACTCAATGTAATATGATAAGCCATGTAGATCAATTTTTGAGGCATCCAAGGTCAAATGGGTATCTAAAAATCATCTCTTTTTGTAAAAAAATGTACCATCATAAGCTAGGAGCAAGAGACCGTACCTTAATAGTAGATGCTAAAGGCATATGACCAGAGATCCATCTCACTAGCCTAGGCGAAGGATATGTCACCTTCGGAGACAACAATAAGGGTAAAATTATTGGCAAAGGAACCATAGGTAATAAATCCAACCTTCTTATTGAAGATGTATTGTTAGTTGATGGTTTAAAGCATAACCTTTTAAGTATTAGTCAATTATGTGATAAAGGATATATCGTTAGATTTGAATCTAATGCTTATATTATTGAAAAAGCACACAAAAATATATCTATGATTGTCCTAAAGCAAAATAATGTATACACTATCAAGATTGATGATCTTTGTAATGAAATGTGTTTTTCAGTTTTGAATGACGATCCTTGGCTTTGGCATAAGAGATTAGGTCATGCTAGCATGAAACTAATCTCTTAAATTTCATCTAAAGAACTTGTAAGAGGAATTCCTCATATCAAGTTCGTCAAAGATAATGTGTGTGATGCATGTCGACTAAGAAAACAAATAAAAGGTAGCTTTAAACCTAATAACCAAATAAGCACCTTTAGACCTTTGCAATTGATCCATATGGATTTGTTCGAACCAATTACTACATCAAACCTAGGAGGTAGTAAATATGCATTTGTCATCATGGATGATTATAGTAGATATACATGGACTTATTTTTTGGCACACAAAAGTGAATGCTTTAGATATTTCTGTAAGTTTTGTAAACTTGTTCAAAATGAAAAGGGTTTTATGATTTCATCAATTCGAAGTGATCACGATAGCAAATTTCAAAACTGTGATTTCCAAGAATTTTGTGAATCTAGTGGATACAACAACAACTTCTCTACTCCAAGAAATCCTCAACAAAATGAAGTAGTAGAAAGAAAAAATAGAAACTTACAAGAAATGGCAAAAACCATGTTAAACGAACATAGCCTACCCAAATATTTTTGGGCTAAAGTCATAAATATGATATGCTATGTTATGAATAGGGTTCTAGTAAGACCACTACTTTCCAAGACTCCTTATGAGTTGTGGAACAACAAAAAACCCAATATTTCATACTTTAAAGTCTTTGGATGTAAATATTTTATTTTGAATGAAAAAGATGCCTTAGGTAAATTTGATGCAAAATCCGATGAAGGAATTTTTCTTGGCTATTCTTTTGTTTCTAAAGCATTTTGTATCTTTAACAAAAGAATTTTGATTATAGAAGAATCTATTCATGTTATTTTTAATGAAGTTTCCAAAGTTAAGAAAAATAATTTTGATGATGATGTTAATTTTGATTCTTTGAATTTAAATGAAACCCTTTCTCTATCTAGCAACTTGGATGCATCTTCTTTCGAAACATCCTTACCCAAGGATTGGAAGTATGTAGATGCTCATCCTAAGGAGCTAATCATAGGAGATACATCTAAAGGGGTTCAAACTCGTTCCTCTCTTAAGAATTTTTATGCCAATGCCGCTTTTTTCTCCCATATTGAACCTAAATGCATTGACGAGGCCTTGAAAGATGATTCATGGGTCATAACAATGCAAGATGAGTTAAATCAATTTGAGAAAAATAAGGTGTGGAAGCTTGTTCTAAGGCCAAATGACCATTTAATTATTGGTACTAAATGGGTCTTTAGAAACAAGCAAGATGAACTTGGTATCGTGGTTAGAAACAAGGCTAGATTAATGGCCAAAGGTTTCAACCAAGAAGAAGGGATCAATTATGAAGAGACCTTCGCTCCTGTGGCATGATTAGAAGCCATAAGGATGCTCCTTGCCTATGCTAGTAGTAATAATTTTAAGTTATTTCAAATGGATGTTAAAAGTGCTTTTCTTAGTGGTTTTGTTTCCAAAGAAGTTTATGTTGAACAACCTCCTGGATTTGAGAACGATAATCTCCCTAATCATGTGTTTAAATTGACTAAAGCTCTCTATGGTTTAAAATAAGCCCCAAAGGGTTGGTTTAAGAGACTTAGCTCTTTTCTTATTCTAAATAATTTCTCTAAAGGCAAGGTCGATACTACATTGTTTATCAAAAATTTTAAAAATAATTTTTTATTGTTCAAATTTACATTAATGATATCATTTTTGGTTCCACGAATGAATCTCTATGTGAATCATTTGCTAAAAGTATGAGTCTTGAATTTGAAATGAGTTTGATGAGAGAATTAACCTTCTTTTTAGGCTTACAAATCAAACAACTAAGTAATGACATCTTTCTTAATCAAATAAAATACGCTTTAGATTTGCTAAAAAGATTTAATATGGATAGCTCAAAAGCTATCATTACTCCCATGAGTACCTCCACTAAGTTAGACATTGATGAAAGTGGAGAAAGCTTTGATCAAAAAGTTTAGAGGGGTATGATAGGAAGTTTACTATACCTCACCGTAACTAAACTAGATATTATGTTTAGTGTAGGTTTTTGTGCTAGGTTTCAATCTAATCCTAAGATATCTCATCTTAAAATAGTTAAGAGAATTTTTAGATATCTTAAATGTACCACTAATCTAGGACTGATGCAGATTTTACTGGATGTAGTTTAGATAAAAAAAGCACATCCGAAACATGTCAATTTTTAGGACACGCACTTGTTTCTTGGTCATCCAAGAAACAAAACTCGGTTGCACTATCTACAACCGAAGCTGAGTACATTGCAGCTAGTGCATGTTGTGCACAAGTTATGTAGATGAAAAATACTTTAGAGGATTATAAGATTCATCTTAAAAACATTCCCAAAAAATGTGATAACACAAGTGCAATATGTTTAACAAAAAAACTAATTCAACACTCTAGAACTAAACATATTGATATTAGGCATCACTTTATACAAGATCATGTTAATAATCATGATGTAATCCTAGAGTTTATTGATATAAAATATCAATTAGTTGATATTTTTATAAAGCCTTTAAGTGAAGAATAATTTGATTTTATTAGAAGAGAATTAGGAATGTTAATTTGTCCGAATGTATGAATTTAATGTATATCTTTTCCAGACTATCTTTCACTTAATGTATTCCTTGAATGGAGCTTTCATGAGTCTATGCCATATCAAGTTTATTTCATATCTGTGCTCCATCACTTAATGATTTATGATACATGGAATTAATTGATAATTGCATCTCTCACGGGTTTATCACTTGTGAATTTTTAATGAGAAATAAATTTGTTGTGATCATTCATGGAATTTCTTTTATTAGAATTTCTTTTATCCTTCATATGATGATTCTTTCACATTAATTCTTTCTTAATGAAGGAAGAATTTTTATGAATTTTTTAGTATGAGATGAACACTTGCAAGAGTGAGGATTTGATTTCACATGAATATCTTGATCCTTGTGAAAATTGAAGCATGATTTAATGAAACTCTTTTATCATTTTTGACTTGATTCAAATCATTTCATAAAGTTGGTTCTCAATGGATTTTCCTCCTTACTTTCCTTCTTCATACGAAGTTTTTGATGAAAAATAAAAAGGGAGAAGTTGATGGAAGCCATCTCTTTAAATGTTTATAACTTTTAATGTGAGATCTTTTGAATGATACCATTTCATGAATGCTTGAAATATAATTGATATCGTTAAATATAAATTGATATGTGGCATGAATTTTACCACACTTGCATTGTTGAATCATTCTCCTTTTTGTTGATGACAAAGGGGGAGAAATAATATCAAAATGTGATAAATTGATGACAAATGTATGCAATGTATTTCATCATATATACTTGAAATGTTTGCTTGATAAATTTTCTTCATTATGATAAGATATCTAGAGCTTAACTTGCTATTTTACAATTGATATCTTGTCATAGAATGATGAATTGCTATCTTTGTCATTTTCATATTTGAAATATCATACTTGAAAATGGATGTCATGCCTTGACATCATTTTGAGAATGTTAGATCATGATAGTAATCATGATATACATATTGATAAGTTTAAATGAATCAACTTATTAGTTTGATACTTGAATTCAAAGGCTTTGAATTCAAGAGTGTCTTTTCTCAAGTATGGCATATGAATAGGGGGAGTTAAGGTTAACTCCGTCATCAATTGATTGTCATCATAAAAAAGGGGGAGATTGTTGAATCTCGAATTTTAATGATGAAGTCAATTGTAATTTGTTTGATCTAATCTATATATTGAGAAAAGTGTGCAGGATTAACTACGATAGCAGTAAGACATAAAGCATGTGTTGTGCCGAAGTCAAGATCGAGATCACGTTGGGAGTTTGAGAGTTCGTCGGAAGTCCGAACGTTCGTCGGAAGTTCTATCGGAACCAACCGAGAAGTCCAGGAGCTTACCAAAGAAGCTCGTCGAAACTTGCCAAGAAGATCATTGTAAAGTCCAGGAGCTTGCCGAGAGTCCGTCGGATCATTGCCAAGAATTCGTCGGATGTACGCCAGAAGTACGCCAGAAGCTCGCCGAAAGAGCAATTGACGCACCGGAACAAGAAGTGCAGTAAACATATCTTAATTGTCATAGTTAGAGCGTAAATTAAGTTAGGATTGGGAGGTAATCTCACTAACTTAATTAGGGATCAATTGGGCCCTTAACAGGGATGAATTGGGCCGAATTGAGCACCCAATTCAGCCCTTGAATTCTTGGTCGGCACTGGCACCGCTTGGAAAGCAGTGCCCCAGGAAATTTGGGCGATGGTATCGCCAACAGTTATTGCTGCCAACGGTGGTACTGCCCCTGTCAGGTGGTGGTACCGCCAGAGCTCGGTCTCCGAGCTCTGTCAGGCGGTGGTCCCACCCAGATTGAGCGGTAGTATCGCCCAGTGTCAGGTGTCAGGTAGTGGTACCGCCAGGACCCCGGAAACCCAGGATTAGACACTTTTTTGCTCCATTTTTGAAGTCATTGGGGCATATAAAAACCTCACCCTTTTTGCATGAAAGGGCATGAAAAGATTGAGATAGTCTTGAGTTGTTGGGGTGTAAAAGTGTTGTAAACAAGTGCTAGAGTTCTCCTCCTCCATTTCTATGTTTTGAGATCATTCAAGAGAGGTGTGAGACTTGTAAGGGTTCTCTCCTAAACCCGTGAAAAGGAGAAAGCACTGTAAAAGAGGTGGTTGGTCTTTACCTATTGAAGGAAAAGGCCTTTAGTGGATACCGGTGACCTCATCGGAGGAGGAATCTGAAAGTGGATATATGTCACATTGACCGAACTACTCTAAAACTCGGTTTGCATTTACTTTGAGCAATTTACTTTTATAGCAAACTGCCTCTCCTCTTTACTATGCTTTTACTACGCCTACGTCTCACATATGCTTTCAAGTAAACACATTGTGAGATCATTTTTAATCGTATGAAGATTTTACGAAATCGATGCTTTTCATTTGTGCAATTTACATTACAGAAATCTCTTTAATCTTCTCTTACACTTTTACGAAAAGCTTTCAAGTTTAAATTCTCTCTGAAACGGATTGAATCAAAACTATTTTCGTCGGAATCAGTTTTAATTGAAACAAAATCTTTCGAATTCAGAAAGTTTTCTACTGCACAAATTTACCCCCCCTCTTAGTGTCGCTTTTGATCCTAATATTAAGAACATCACCTTTCAGAGGAATTGATGGAGAAAAATTTATTAGGCCAACTATAGTTCTCATAGCCTCCCCCCAAAATAACTTAGGCAACTTGGCATGAGAAAGCATACACTTAATCTTTTCTTCAATAGTTCTGTTCATTCTTTCTGCTATACTATTTTGCTAGGAAGTTTTAGGAACTATTTTTTTAAACCTGATACCATGAAACTTACGATAATTCTTAAAAGAGCTCTTGTACTCACCATTATTATCTGCTCGAACACACTTTAGCTTTTTTCTAGTTTCTCTTTCAACAGTGACATGAAACTTTTTAAAAACATCGAGTACCTAACCTTTAGATTTCAAAGCAAAAGCCCAAACTTTTTTAGAATGGTCATTAATGAAAGTAAAAAATAAAGAACATTTCCCAGAGTTCTACTTTATATAGTACATACATTAGTGTGAATCAAATCAATAACATTTGATCTTCTAGATGACAGATATGTATGAAAGGTAACTCTATGTGTTTTGCCAACTTAGAAATGATCATAAGATTTAAGAGATGTACCTTACAACTTCGGTAAAAATTACTTTCTAATAAGAGTTTGAAGTCTCTTCTCATTGATATGACCAAGCCTCTTATGTTAAAGATCTATGCTTTTACCCTTTTAAATTGTATTAATCTCTCCTTTCTGTAGCTTAGCTTCCATGACATAGAAAGAGTTTAGCTTCTTTCTTCTCGCCATAATTAGAGAATCTTTAGTGAGTTTCTATTTATTTTCACCAAAATAATATGTAAATCTCTCACCATCAAGTCTATCTATAGATATTAAGTTAAGACGAATATTTGGAACACGTCTAACATCTCTAAGTATCAATTTGCTCCTAATACTGGTCTCCAAGCAAATATCTCAAATACCCACAATCTTAGATGTACCACTATTTTCCATTTTGACATTACCAAAATCACTAGTAGTATAAGATCTGAAGAAATCACCATAAGAGGTAATATAGAATGAAGCACCAGAGTCAATTATTTAGTTACTGTCCTCAACTGCAAGACTGACATATCCATCATCACAAAAGAAAATACCAACTTGTTACCAAAAGAAAATATTAACCAAATCAGCATAAACAGTAGAACAATGAATCAATCACAAAGTGAGACACTAAATTTTTTACGTGGAAAACCCAATGCAGGAAAAATCACGAGACCATAGTCCACTTCAAACTTCCACCATCACCAATAATGATAATATGTTTACAATATATCTTCTCTAGAATAACTAGAGGATCATAATAACATCAAGAATATATATCTTGACTCAATAATAATATATCATCATCACCATAGATGGATTTCATGAAAAAAATATTTTGTCTCACAAAGTGGGTGTAGCAAAAAAATATCTCAGAGAGGATAAATTATTGATCGATACCGTTAAGATTGTAGAACTTATTGTAAAGATTTTTCATATAAAATTTGGGCCAAAACCGATGAAGTTACTTGATCGTATAGCAAAAGCCTCAAAATCTAACTTTCTCTCTATGTACTTTTTCCGTGCTACCATTGTTTCCACCATTCGCATGCCTCTCGCTCATGCATGTCTCTACTTCTCCCCTCCCCCTCTCTTTTTTTTAATAAATTAAATTTGGGGACCGAAGTTAGATACTTTTATGGGACTATCTCAATCTCTCACGCGAGACGTTTATAAGAACAAGTAGGTCAAATCAACTTAGTCATGTCGAAATGATGACCATTTTTTACACTAACATATTCACCTCATTACAAACAAATACAACTTTAATAGAAATGTTTACTTTCGCTATCTTATAAAAAATATTAATTTGTACATGAAGCTAGTTTGGCTTCACAAGGGACCATAATAATGATGACCATTTTTGACACCAGCAAGTACACCTCATTAAACAAAAAAAATACAACTTTCATAGTAATTCTATTCTTGCTATCTTATAAGAAAATATTAATTTATACATTGAGATATATCACTTAAGCTTAAACTTACTTGCCAAAATGGAGGATATGCCACTAAACGATATGTCACTCTTGATGACAAAAACAAAAAAATATTAGCATCAATAAAAATTGAAGATGTATGAGGTATAATAAATAATATAAAATTTAGACGCATAAGCATTGATTAGATATTAAACTTATTAAAAATCATATATTAAGGTTTGCTTAATTCAAGTTCACTAAATATATTCAATAATACAACTCAATCATTCTAAGAATAATTTGGTCAAGGATAACATAAACAAGATTAGGAAAGAGAAAAATACACACTAGTCATCATTGATTATAACAAATATTTATGGATCCATTTCTTTTCATATAAGCATGAGAGTATAAATTGTTTAATCAAGTTTTTAAATAAGTTGAAAGTGAAGAGATTAGATCACCATGGAGATGAAGTTGATGTTAGGATCAAGTTGGTACTAAGAGGGGGGTGAATTAGTGCAGCGATAAAAATTACATTTGCGATTCTAAATCTTTCAAAGTTGATAAAAACGTAACGAAAAATTCATATTGAGAAGATCAACTTGAAGTAAATGAACAATGTAGAGTTCACCTAAATAATGAAAGTAAGCAATAAGGAAAGAACACACTAGATTTATAGTGGTTCCGTCATTATGACCTACGTCCACTTCTGATTCCTCCTCCGTAGAGATCACCAGCATCGACTAATGGTCTTCCTTCAATATGAAAAGACCAACCACCTTCTTAAAATACTTTCTCCTTTTTCAGGTTTAGGAGGCAACCCTTACAAACCTCACATCTCATTTGAATGATCACAAGACTTAGAAAGGGAAGAAGAGGATACTTAGCACTTTTACAACACTTTCACACCCCAACACTTTAAATTTTTGTTCACACTTTATATTTTTGTCTCATGCAGAAAAGAGTGGGGTATTTATAGGCCCCAATAGCTTCAAAATTGAAGCAAAAAAGTATCTCATCCCAAGTTTCCGGGGTACTGGCAGTACTATCGCCAGTATTGGGTGGTATCACCACCCAACACTCTGATATTGGGCGGTACCACCGCCCAGTCTGGTGGTACTATTACTTGAAAAAGCCTTGGAGACTGAGCTCTAGCGGTTCCATTGCTTGATAGGGCGGTACCACCATCTGACAGCATTAATTGTCGGTGGTACCATCGCCCACCCTAGACGGTGCCACCGCTTGGCATGACTCCAAGTGGTCGAGTGGGTCATCCATTTGGCCCAACTCAGTCCTGTTTTAGGCCTAATTGACCCCTAATTAAGTTAGTAGGATTACCTCCAAATTCTAGCTCAATCTAAGTTCTAACTACAGCAATTAAGGCATTAACTAAGCAATCTTTGTCCGATATATCAATTGTTCTTCCGATGAAGTCTCGACGAACTTCTAGTGAACTCTCGACATGCTTTTGGCAAACTCCCAATGAATTTTTGGTGAACTCCCAACAAACTCTCAACGAACTCCTAACAAACTCTCGGCGAGCTCCCGATAAACTTCGGTGAGCTTCCGGCACATCGTCCGAATCTTTGACCTATCATCCGATCTTTGACTCCGGCCCAACATCTGCTTTATGCCTTATTGTAGTTAATCCTACAATACTCTTCTCAACATATGGATTAGATCAATAATTTATCAATTGATTTCATCATCAAAATCCAAAATTTAATAATATCTCCCTTTTTGATGATGACAACTAATTGATGATGGAGTTAACCTTAACTCCCCCTATCTATATGCCATATTAAGATAAGCAAACTTGAATTAAAAAGGAATCATGACCTTTAAATTCTTCATGATACATTTTTTATTTTAGAATTAATTTTTTTAAAAATTATATGTTTAAAAATGAAAATGTAAAAAATTATGATCATGCTAGTAATTTCGAAAATGATAATAAAAAATATATATTTTATGATAAACAAATAAAATGATTTTGATTGAAAATATAATCATATGTGGTTAAGAAGTAAAAGTGTGTATCATGTTGATTTCTATATTATTTCTCGATTTTGATTAAATGAAATTATGTTTGATTTGAAGTAATGCATAATGATGAAAATATTAAATGTTTTGATTCCATTAGTGATGATTTTTATGCATAAGATTTCAAAGTTGTACATGATGATTTTTATGATTATTTGATCTTGATGATTTCCATGATGATATTTGCTCTTTCGATTGTAAACCATAATGTATGGTTTTCATACGAAAAACTTGAGCATGCTTATATGAAATCAATCACTTAAAATGTATCACTTAAAAAGGAAAAATATGTTATCAATGAAATCATGAATCCACTTATGTTATGAATTTTGTGAACCATAAAAATGCTTTTGAAATTAGTTTTATCAAAATCATGATCTTTATTTCTTGGAATAATATAAGATTTCCTTTGATGATCTTTTTATTTTAAAAGGAGATTTGTCAAAATGATTCATGGAATTTTGAATTCATGACTTGATCCTTCATTTGTTTATGAGATGGTTGAAATCTTTGTACCTTTGAATTCTTCCTTTCTCCTTTTAATTTTTGAATTTATGCATGTTATATATTGAAGATTTGAAACTATGTTTTGATATCATGCATACCCAAGTTGATTTGATAAATTGAATGAATTGAAAATGAATGATGAATTTTCTCTTGAATATAACTTATGATATTTTTTTTATGAATCATCATCTTGATTTCTCAATATTCGATACATGAAATTTTATTATGAATCAAGATTTTTTCTTTAATCAATCTCCTAAGATTTCTGTAGATTACTTATGAGGAGGTTTTTCAAAAAGAAATCATGCCTTTTGGTATTCACATGTTCAAATCTTTCGTGATATGATTTTTATGCAATTCCTTGTGTTCATGAAATGTTTATCTCATCACCCAATTATTTTCTTCTTGATATTTCTTATGTGATGATATGAATGCATGAAATATTCATGAATTGATTTAGATGTATATAAATAAGAAGTTTTGATCATGCATGGTAGGATATAATTTGACATTTAGATACCATCATGATTTGAAATGCTATAATTTGCTGTCAAAATGATGTATCATGAATGCTTGAATATCATGTATGATATGGCCATAATGATGATTGATTTGTATCATGCATGAAAAATGAAAGGTATGGTTTTGAAATTGTGTATGTTCGAATTTGAAAATATAATGATGCATAATGATGAAATTATGTAATGAAAATATTAAACATTTTGAAACTATGTTTTAATGTCATGCATAATGATCATGCTTAATAAATTTCAAAATTATGCATGATGATTTTTAAGTAATTTATGGATTATCAATTTTTATCATGACGAAATGTTACATTTTCGGTTTTAAATATGATGTATGTTTTCATACAAAAACTTGAGCATATTGATTTGAAATCATGTTTAATGGTTTTATAATTTGAAATTATGCATGATGAATCTTATGATTTACGGATTATTGATTTTTACCATAATAAAAGTGCCTTATTGATCTTTGTCGTAATAAATCTTGCACTTTCGGTTTTAAACATGATACATGTTTTTATTTGGCATAAATGAAATAAAATCATATGAATTGAAACAACTAAAAAGAGAAAAATATTTTTTCTTGAAAATTATTTTTCTCTATCTTATTGATCTTGATAATTATTATGATAAATCTACGTGTGCCATTTTGAATCTCTTGAAAGTAATGTTGAGATTTTGATGATTTTGACGATTTGAATTTGAATGAGTTTTATCAAAATCACGATCTTGGTTTCTTGGAATTACTTGAGATTTTTTGAATCAAGATCCCTTCTTTGTATACTTACAATTTTTTTTTATATTTTATTTAAAGAAGAGATTTACTATATGAATCATGTCTTTTGGTATTCAAGTGGTCTTATCCTTGATGACATGATTTCTTTGTATTTATAGCTTGCATGGCTTGAAATGTTTTAAAAAATGCATGTAACACTATGATTTTTTTTAAATAATATGAAAATCAATCATAATCATTTTCTGAAATATTACTCTAGAATGATGATTTGGAATCATGCATATAATGATAATTTTAATATGTTATATATATGATGATTTGGCATTATGCATACAATACTTTAACTTATGATAATGATGCATGCAATGATGAAATATTCAAGATAAAATAATTGTTTTAACATTCATAACTTGAATTTTCATCAATACTATTTACCTTTGTCATGATTTATAAATTGATGTAAAGAGTCTTCCCTTCTTTTTGACAATGACAAAAGGGGAGCAAAACTTGCTAGATAGCAAATTTGCTAGCTTGCACAATTCGAAAAGAGGCAAACTTACTAACTTGCTAATCTAAAAAAGGAAGCAAGAAATCCTATTTTGTAAATCTCAAGAGAAGCAATGGTTGCCAAGTTACACATTTCAAAAAGAGACAAAATAGTCCATCTTGCACATCTCAAAAGATGTAAAATTTTGCTAACTTTTTATTTGTAAAAGTTGATAGCTTGTATACTATAAATTTGCATACCAAAAGTGCAATCTTGCCTATCTCAAGATGCAAAACAAGCTAACTTGTACTTTGCAATGGAAGCAAAATTGCTAGCTCAAACATTGCAAAGGAAGCAAAAATTTGCTAGCTTGCAACTTACATATTTCAAGAAGCAAGAGTTGCTTTCTTAAACATCTTTAATTTGCTAGCTAGCATGATGTAGAACTTGCTATATTGAACATTACAAAGAAATGCTATCTTGCACATCGTAAAGAAAAGCAAATATGCCAACTTGCACATCTTTAAATTTGTGGTATCTTTAAACTTACACATCTTTAAATTTGCTAGCTTATATGTTGTAAAACTTTCATATCTACAACTTAATAGCTTGAATGTTCTAAACATGATGTAACACTTGCTAAATTTTCAAGCTTACAAATTGCATGATGATAAAACTTGATATTATGTTTTTCATGCAATATGTTGAACGTATACTTAAACACATGAAAGTTGGAACTTCTCCTTTTTGTTGATGACAAAGGGGGAGAAGTATGTTGATGACATGTATAATTTGATCATGACATATTGCTTAGATTTTTGAATCCAAGAGTTTCTATCATTATGGCATATTGATAGAGGGAGTTCGTTTAAACTCCGGGAGTTAAGGTTAACTCCGTCATCAATTGGTTGTCATCATAAAAAAGAGAGAGATTGTTGAATCTCGTATTTTGATGATGAAACCAATCGATATGTGTTTATGTTTTAATCTATGTTTTGAGTGACATAGGATGCTTCGATCAGGATGAGACACTTAAAGCAGGAAAATCATGTTGTGCTGGAGGAACATGTCAGAAGATTGGACGTCGGGTCGGTAGATCAATCGACGTATCGATAGAAGGCTTCGAGCTATGGATTTGGGCATCAGGCCAAGAAGAGCAGAGATTATGCCAAGGATATCGGAGTTGCGGAGTCAACTAGCCAATTGGGCAATAGGCCGTAAGAGAGGATGATGCGCTGAAGAATCGGATGAAGTGTCGAGAGACCAATGACATGCCGGACAACTTGATTAGATGCTTATGATTAATTATCTAGATCGAAGTATGTTTTATATGTGTAGGATTAACTACAATTGCTTGAAGACATAAAGCAAGTTTACCGAAGTCAAGTTCGATGGGTGTTCGAGAGTCCGCTAAAAGTCCGAAGAATTGTCGGAAGTGCTGCCGGAACCAACCGAGAAAGAATCGGGGACTTGCCGAAGTTTTCGGAAGTCCGCCGGAAAAATTGTCGGAGGTTCGCGGTGATCACCGAGAAGGTTCGGAGATTTGCCAAAGACTCGTTGAACTCGCCACAAGACCGAGAGCCTATTGGAAGTCCGTTGGAAGAAATCCGAGGGTGTATCGGAAGTTCGCCGGAAAGCTCGCCGAAAGGAAACTCGATGTTGCCGGTTATAAATTTGCTTAGGGCTATGTCTTAATTTCGTAGTTTGCATGTAATTTGGGTTAGAATTAAGGGTTAATCCTATAACCCGATTAGGGGCCAATTGGGTCTTAATTTGGACTGGTTTGGGCCAAGTTTGGAGCCCAACCAGTGAGCTGAATTAGTCCAGGCAGTGGCACCGCTGGGCTAGGTGGTGGCACCGCCCAGAACCCGAGAGGTCCGACGGTGGCACCGTCAGGCTGGGCGATGGCACTGCTAGTACACTATCTGTCAGACACTAACAGGCGGTGGCACCGCCAACACTAGGAAACCCAAAATAATTCAAATTTGGAGCCTAAATTTGAATCCTCTTGAGGCCTATAAATACGCCTCAATTCTCAACAGAGAAGTAACCTTTTTGAGAAGTTAGAAAGTGAGAAAAAGTCTAGCAAAGTCTTGTTTTCAATAGCTTAAGTGTTCACCTCCCTCTTTCTCTTTGAAAAATCTATAAGAGTGTGAACCACTTGTAAAAAGGTTGTAAGAGGGGTATTTGGTTCTTCCCCTTCAAAGTGATTTGCTAGTGGAAGTTGGGAGTCTCATCGAAGAAAGTTTCGCAAGTGGATGTAGGTTATTTGATCGAACTACTTTAAATTGTAGTGTTCCTTGAATGTGTGAGTGTTTAATTTTCTGAAACATTTATCTACTTAGCAGCAAACTGTTCGGTTCTCATCTCTCTATTCTTGACTTCCTTTACTCGAGCAATTTTAGCTAAGTTATCCTTCGTCGAATTGAAATCTCTACACATTTACGAAATCGATTTCAAACTTACGAGTTTTAATCCGCTGCACTAATTCACCCCCCCCCCTCTTAGTGCCGCTCCGATCCTAACAGCTCCCCCTTTGTCATTGTCAAAAAGAAGGGAAGACCCTTTACATCAATTTTTAAATTATGACAAAGGTAAATAGCATAGATGAAAATTCATGCCATAAATTTCAAAACAATTATTTTATCATGAATATTTCATCATTGCATGCATTATTATCATAAGTTAAAGTATTACATACATAACACCAAATCATCATGTATATAAAATATAAAATCATCATTACATACATGATTCCAAATCATCATTCTAGAGTATTATTTCAGAAAATGATAATTATTGATTTTCATATTATTTAAAAAATCATAGTGTTGCATGCATTTTTATCTAAGGGAAAAATCATAGTGTTGCATGCATCATTCCAAAACATTTCAAGCCATACAAGCCATAAATACATAGAAATCATGTCATGAAGGATAAGACCAATTAAATACCAAAAGACATGATTCATACATTAAATCTCCTCTTTAAATAAAATACCAAAAAGAATCGTAGGAGAACAATTAATGAAAAATCTTGATTCATAATAAATCTTAATTTTAAATATCAAGGAATCAAGATCATGATTTGGATAAAAAATTATTCAAATTTAAATCATCAAAATCATTTTCAAAGTTCAAGAGATTCATAAAAATGATGCAAATGGATTCATCAAAATCAATAAGATAGAGAAAAATATTTTTTAAGAAAAATATTTTCCTCTTTTTAGTTGTTTTAATTCATATGATTTTCTTTCATTTATGCCAAATAAAAATATGTGTCAACGTTTAGGATCGAAAAATGAATTTCGTCATAAAAACCATCAAAACCAATAAATCACAAAAATCATCATGTATAACTTTAAACTCTCATCATCAATCATGGTATCAAAACATTTAATATTTTCATCATTATGTATTACTTCAAATCAAATATGATTTCATTTAATTAAAATCGAGAAATAACAATAGAAATCAACATGATACACATTATTACTTCTTAATCACATATAGCATGATTTCATAAGGTATTTTTAATCAAAATTAATTTATTTATTAAAACATATAATTTTCATTGTCATTTTCGAAATTACTAGCATGATCATGATTTTTGCATTTTTCCTTATTAAACATATAATTTTCAAGAAAATTAATTCTAAACTAAATTAAAAAAAAGAAAATACATCATGAAAAGCATCATGTAATTTCAAAGTAATTTAAAGGCATTTTGATTACCTCAACGTCGAAAGCCGTTAAGGCGTAGTTTGCCACCTCGCCTTTGTTGATTTTCTCCTCGTCTTCGGAGGAGCTCGATTCATCCCAATTTTTGTTCTTCTTCTTGCGTTCAAAGCAAGTAGTTACATTTTTTTTGTTCTTAAAATTTTGTTTTATTAACTTTTTAAATTTCTTAGTGAGTTTAAGTTTATCATAACTTGAGCTTATGCTCGAGTGGTCTTTAATTGTTCTATGTCCCAAATCCTTCCTGTTCTTTGGAAGGTGGTTCTCAAGTTCTTTACGTGCATTGCATGTCATTTCATAGGTCATCAAGGACCCGATATATTCTTCGAGAGGGAAATGGTTCAAATCTTTTGATTCTTGTAAAGCCATTACTTTTGAATCCCAAGTTTTAGAAAGCGATCGTAAAATCTTGTTTACAACTTCAAATTCCGAAAAACTTCTACCAAGAGTTTTTAAACCATTGACGACATCCGTAAAACTGTTGTACATGTCTACAATGGTTTCACTTGGTTTCATATGAAATAGTTCAAAATCATGCATTAAAAGCTTGATTTTAGAATCTTTAACTTTATTTGTGCCTTCGTGTGTGATTTCAAAAGTGTGTCATATGTCGAAAGTCGTTTCGTACATAGAAATCCGATTAAACTCAGTTTTATCCATAGCGCAAAAGAGAGCGTTCATAGCTTTAGCATTTAACAAAAACGTCTTCTTCTCCAAATTATTCTAATATTTCATTGGAAGAGAAGACCTTTTAAAACCGGATTCGATAATGTGCCATAAATTCAAATCCAACGAAAGCAAAAAAACTCTCATTCGAGTTTTCCAATTAAGTGTAGTCCGTCCCATTAAAAAAGAGAGGACGAATGAGAGAGTGACCCACTTGAAAGCCGAATAGAGCTATTTATCTTGGGTGTTAAAGCAAATGAGAAATCACAAAGCTCTAATACCAATTGTTAGGATCAAGAGAGTCGGGGTCGGCACTAAGAGGAGGGGGGGGTTGAATTAGTGTAGCGGTAAAAATTACGTCTTCAAAAACTTCATTGCGATAAAACCATTTCTGACGAAAATCGATTTCAGAGGCTTAATAACTTGGAAGTGTATGGAAGCGTAGTGACTAAGTAAAGTAGTTTACAGTATGTAAATGGCAAGAATAAAATGCAAACCAGATAACACGGCAGTTTTAGAGTGGTTCGGTCAACGTGACCTATATCCACTTTCGGCTTTCTCCTCCGATGAGGTCACCGGCGTCCACTAAAGATCTTCCTTCAATAGGCGAAGACCAACTCCTTCTTACACCCCTCTTCTCTTTTTCACGGGTTTAGGAGACAACCCTTATAAGCACTCACACTCCTCATATAAAATTGTAACACTTCAGCTTGAGGAGGATTCTTACAAGGGATTTCTACAACATTTTTCTACTTTTAATCTCTTTGTGCTTGTGTGCTTTAACCAAGGATGAGAGAGGTATTTATAGGATTCAAGTTAATTCAAACTTGGAGCCTAAAACTTTCCCATCCCAGGTTCCCCGGGCATGGGCGGTACCACCGCCTAGTGTTAGTTTGGCTGACACTGCCTTGGGCGGTACCACCGTCGTGGTCTAGCGGTACCACTGCATGGGGGGCAGTGCTAGGTGGTACCATCACCTGGCACCCTGCCAAGGGTGGTACAACCACCCAAATTAGCGGTACCATCGCTTGACACAGTCTCGAAGATTGTGCCACGATGGTGAGACTTCTTGGGGCACTATTTGGGCCTCTTATTGGGCCCAACACAGTCCTTACATGGGTCTAGCTGGTCCTTAATTTGGTTGGCCCAAATCCAAGCCCAATTATGTGCTAGCTATGAAATCCTAAGACATTTGCTAAACTAAACAAGTCCCTAAGTATAATCTTCCGACGAACTTCCAATGAACTCTCGACAATGTTCCGGCGGATATCCGACAAGCACCCGAACTCCACGATGATCTTCTTGGCGAGTTTCGATGAGCTTCTCTGGCAAGCTCCGAGACTTCTCGGCTGGTTCCTCCAAAACTTCCAACGAACGTCCGGACTTCCGACGAACTCTCGAACTCCTAACGAAATCGCGTCCTTGACTCCGGGACTTTATTTTGCTTCATGTCTTGCCATCGTAGTTAATCCTGCACATGTAAAATCACACTTTGATCTAGACAATTAATACTAAGCATTTAATCATATTGTCCGGCATGTCATTGGTCCCTCGACTCTTCGTCCGATTCTTCGGTGCATCGTCCTCTCTTGCGGCCTATTGCCCAATTGGCCAATTAACTCTGCAACTTCGATATCCTTGGCACAATATCCACTCTTCTTTGCCTGATGCCCGAATCCATGGCCCGAAGCCTTCTATCGATACGTCGACCGATCCATCGGTCCGACGTCCAATCTTCTGACATGTTCCATCGGCACAACATGATTCTTCCTACTTTAATTATCTCATCCTGATCGAAGCATCCTGCATCACTCAAAACGTAGATTAAATCATAAACACAATTATCAATTGGTTTCATCATCAAAATATGAGATTCAACATATTGCATGAATCCAAGATATTTCTCAACAAGAACTTTAAGATGGTTGATATGAATGAGATAGCCTATGTTATTGGCATTGAGATATTTAGGGATAGATCTCAAGGATTATTAGGACTGTCTCAGAAAGAATATATTAATCATATCTTGGAGGGATTTAATATGAATTTTGATCAGCCAATGATACACCTATTACTAGAGGTGAAAATTTCAGTCAAAATTAGTGCCCAAAAAATGACTTAGAAAAGAATCAAATAAAAAATATTCCTTATGGGTGCATAGTTAGAAGTCTATTATATGTTCAAACATGTATAAGACCATATATCAATTTTGCAATTGCAATATTGGGAAGATACCAAAGCAACCCAAGAATAGAATATTGAAAAGCTGCAAAGAAAGTAATGAGATATCTATCGGGGACGAAAGTTATATGCTAATATACAGAAGATCATATTAGCTTGAAGTGATACGATATTTAGATGTTGATTTTGTAAATTGCCTCGATTGTAGGAAGTCTACTTCAGGATTTGTATTCATATTAGCTGATGGGGCAATTTCATAAAAAAGTACAAAGCAATCGCTTCTTGCATCATCAATAATGAGAGTTGAATTTTTGGCATGCTTTGAGGCCACAAATTAAGCTTTATGGCTGCGAAATTTTATCTTAGGACTTGATGTGGTTGGCTTAATTGTCAGGCCGCTGAAGATATTTTATGATAATATCGTAATAGTTTTCTTCTCTAAAAATAACAAGTACTCTAGTGGTTCCAAGCACATCGAGATAAAGTACTTAGTGGTTAGAGAAAGAGTCCAGAAACAACAAGTATCAATTGAGAACCTAAGCATCACTATAATGATTGTTGATCCATTTACTAAAGCTTTACAGTGTAAAATATTTAAAAAACATATTCTTGGAATGGGGCTTGTGAGATATGGTAATGCATATTTAGGTGGATGTTATTATTGTCATTTTTCTTGCTTAATTAAAGTAATTTGTTTTTGCTATCCTGTTTACATTTATGTTTATACATATTATAATTGAATGTAATAACATGATTATCTTAACAAGACAAATTATATTAGTCATTATTGACTATATTAGAAAAGACTAACAATGTTATGATACATAGAAGGGAGTATGACATTGATGATATACAATCGCTATGATTCACATTGATAGTTGGACTTAATATAGTATTATTATGTTTATTAGACTTATTAGCTTTTTTTTAATATTCATGATTATGTATAAATTGCTTTTCAAAATTCTTTTGGAATCCAATTAGGTAAAATAATTTTTTTTAAAAAATTATTTTATTTATTTTAATTTTAAGAATAAGAAGAAGAGGAAGAAGAGTAAGGAAGGATTTCATTCATCACAAGAAAAATCAAGAACCAAATCCATGAAAGTATTTGAACCAAATCAAATCCATAAAAAAATTTCATTGAATCAAAGCTTCTATTTTTGCAAAGAGAAAGGATTTATCATAAAAGATTAAAATGTGTATACTAAAAATCCATGAATCAAAACTCTTCTTTGGTAAATTGTAAGAAGAAGAAATGATGGAAATGATCTCGATTTAAGAGGAAAATTTAAGTTGTGAAAAAACAAGAAATCAAAAAAATATATAAGAGGAACTCATGCATTCAGAAGATTTAACATTCCTAATTCTCTTATAATAAAATCAAATTGTTCCTCATGGTTTTGTAAAGATATATGCTAATTAATGCTTTCATGATTATTAACATGATATCTATGAAAATGATGCCTCATGTCAATATGTTTAGTTCTAGAGTGTCAATATTCTTAGTTAAACATATTGCACTAGTGTTATCACATTTTATAAAAATATTTTATAAATAAATTTTATAATATTTTAAAATATTTTTCATCTATATAACTTGTGCACAATATGCATCTGCTACTATATACTCAGCTTCAGTTGTAGATAATGCAATCAAGTTTTATTTCTTGGAAGATCAAGAGACAAGTGCATGACTAGAGAGTTGACATGTTCCTGATGTGCTTTTTCTATCCATTTGACAACTAACAAAATCAGCATTGGCATAAGTAACTTAAAGTTTTTAGAATTTGGATACTATAGTCTCAGATTAGGAGTTTCGTTTATATATCTAAAAATCCTTTTAACAGCTTTTAAGTGAGATTAATTGGGATTAGATTAAAATCTAATGCACAGTCCAACACTAAATATGATATCAGGTCTAGTTACTATAATGTATAATAAACTACCTATCAGACCCTTATTAGTCTTTTAATCAAAACATTATCCATTAGTGTCCATATTTAGTTTTGTAGAAATGCTCATTGGTGTATTAATAGCTTTAGCACTATCCATATTAAATCATTTTAATAGATCTAAAGCATATTTAATTTGACTAATAAAAATTTTATCACTTAGTTGTTTAATTTGTAATCCTAAGAAAAAAGTTAATTCACCCATTAAGCTCATTTCAAACTCTTGACTTATACTTTTGGCAAACGATTCACACAAAGATTCACTTGAAGAATCGAAAATAATATCATCAATATAAATTTGGATAATGAGAAAATTATTTTCAAAATATTTAATAAATAATGTAGTATCGACCTTATCTTTCATTAAATTATTTTGAATAATGAAAGAACTAAGCCTCTCATACCAAGCCCTAGGGGCTTGTTTTAATTCATAGAGAACCTTAGTGAACTTAAACACATGATTCGGAAAGTTAGCATTCTCAAATCTAGGAGGTTGTTCAACATAAACTTCTTCATAAATAAAACCATTAAGAAAAGTACTTTTAACATCCATTTAAAATAACTTAAAATTATTACAACTAGCATAGGTAAGGAGAATCCTTATGGTTTTAAGTCTAGCCACAGGAGCGAAGATTTCTTCATAATCGATACCTTCATCTTGGTTGAAACCTTTGGCCACTAATCTAGCCTTACTTCTAACCACGATACCAAATTATCTTGCTTGTTTCTAAAGACTCATTTAGTACCAATTACTAAATGATCACTAGATCTAGGAATAAGCTTCCACACCTCATTTCTCTCAAATTGATTTAATTCCTCATGCATTGCAATAACCCATGAATCATCTTTTAGGGACTCTTCAATGCATTCAGGTTCAATTTAAGATAAAAATGCTGCATTCGTATAAAAATTTTTAAGAGAAGAATAAGTTTAAACATTTTTTGATGTATCTCCAATGATTAGCTCTTTCGGATGAACATCTACATATTTTCAATCCTTAGATAAGGAGTCTTTGGAAGAAGATGCATCCAAGTTGCTAGTGGAAGGAGAGGTTTCATTCAAATTTAAAGTGTCAAAAATCAAAATCATCATCAAAATTATTTTTCTTAAATTCGGAAACCTCATTCAAAACAACATGAATAGATTCTTCTATGACTAAATTTCTTTTATTAAACACACCAAATACTTTAGAAGTAGAAGAATATCTAAGAAAAATACCTTAATCAGATTTTGTATCAAATTTTCCTAAGATATCTTTTTCGTTTAAAACAAAACATTTATAACCGAAAACTTTAAAATATGAAACAATGATTTATTTGTTATTCTATAATTCATAAGGAGTTTTAGAAAGTAATGGTCTTATTAGAACCCTATTTATGACATAGCATGTCATGTTAATGGCTTCGGCCCAAAAATATTTGGGTAGGCTATGTTCGTTTAGCATTGTTCTTGTCATTTCTTGTAAGCTCCTATTTTTTCTTTCAACTACTTCATTTTGTTGTGGGTTTCTTGGAGTAGAAAAATTATGGTTACACCCATTTTATTCACAAAAGTTTTGAAAATCATGGTATTGAAACTCACCACTGTGATCACTACATATAGATGCAATCATAAAGCCTTTTTTATTTTGAACAAATTTACAAAATTTTGAAAAATATTTAAAACAATCACTTTTATGTGCCAAGAAGTATGTCTAAGTGTATCTACTATAATCATCAATAATTATAAAGGCATATTTGCTACCTCCTAGGTTTATTGTATCAATTGGTCCAAATAAATCCATTTTGATCAATTGCAATAGTCTAGAGGTGCTTGTTTAATTCTTTGACTTAAAACCACCTTTTATTTGCTTTGCTAGTTGACATGCATCACACATTTTATCTTTGACAAACTTGATGCTAGGGATTCCTCTTATAAGTTCTCCAAATAAATTTGGAAGATTAGTTTTATGCTAGCTTAACCTAACCTCCTATGCCAAAGCCAAGCATTATCGCTTAAAATCGAAAAGCATATTTCATTACAAAGATTATCAATGTCAATAGCAAACATGTTATTATATTTTAAGGCAATCATAGATGTATTTTTATGTGGTCTTTCAATAATGCAAGTATTAGATTCAAATCTTATGATATATCATCTATCACATAATTGACTAATTCTTAGAAGATTATGCTTTAAACCATCTACTAATAATATATCTTTAATCAAGAGGTTTGATTTATTACATATGGTTCATTTGCCAATGATTTTATCTTTGTTGTTGTCTCTGAAGGTGATAAACCTTTCATCTTAGCTAGTGAGCTTAGAGAATTGAGTTGGATCTCCGGTCATGTGCCTTAAGCATCCACTATCAAGGCACCATCTCTTGCTCCTAGCTTATGGTTGTAAACATATCTATAAGAAAAGGGATTTTCTTTTAAGTACACATTTGATTATGGGTGTCTCATTAATCGATCTACCTAACTTATCATTTTGCATTGAGTCATTTAATATTCCTTTAGGGACCCAAATTAACTTATATAGACTATACCTCTTAAATGGATATTTACGAGCATAATATCTAAATATGCAACAAAAGTTGCATTTGCATCGGGGTGTAACATGCAAAGTTGGGCCTTTAAAAAAGATGGTTGGCTTTTGATGAGTGTTACTAAAAAACTGATTCTATCTCTTCTATGAACATGATCCTTATCAGCAAATATCATGTTTAAAGATTTGCTTCCTATTTCAAATTTTTCTAAGGTTTCATGTAGTAATAAAATTTTCTTTTTAAGTATCTTTAATTCTTCACATTTTGTGCAAGGAGGTAATATTTCATTATCATGCTTAATCTTTAATCTATCAAATTCACTAACAAGAGAGGCATACTTCTTTTTTAATAATTTATATTTTTTACTAACTAATTTACATTCATCAAATAAATCTTTATCAAATGATAAATGGGCTTCGGTTGAGTTACTTACCTCATTGTCAAGCATCATTAAAGCGTAGTTAGCAACTTCTTTATTAGTTGGCTCCTCGTTTTTTAATGCGCTCGAATCGTTCCAAGTAGCTTTTAGCGCTTTCTTCTTCTTCAGTTGCTTCTTTTTCACTTAAGGACATTCACTTTTGAAGTGTCTTGGCTTCTTGCATTAATAGCAAATTATTTGATCCTTTTTAAGTTCATTTTTATTTTTAATGTCATGTTTAGTTTTGTTCTTTTTTATGAATTTTTTAAATTTTCTTGTTAGAAGTGCCAAGTCATCATCATCACTTGAGTTTTCTCTCGAGTGGTCTTCTTGAGTTATAAGTGTCAAATCTTTCTTGTTCTTTGGAAGGTTCTTCTCAAGTTCTTCATTTGTATTGCATGTCATCTCGTAGGTTATCAAAGACCCGATAAGTTCTTTAAGTAGAAAGTTGTTCAACTCCTTAGCTTCTTGAATTGCAGTTACTTTAGGATCCCAACTCTTTAGAATGGATCTTAATATCTTGTTAACAAGTTCAAAATTAGAAAAACTTTTACCCAAGTGCTTTTAGACCATTGACGACTTCCATAAACCGAGTGTACATGTCTCAAATAGTCTCGCTTGGTTTTATGCAAAACAACTCATAACTATAAACCAAAAGATTGATTTTTGACTTCTTAACCTTACTCGTGCCTTCATATGTGATTTTAAGTGTATACCAAATGTCATAAGTCATTACGCAAATAGAAACTCAATTAAATTTATTTTTATCTAAAGCACAAAACAAAGCATTCATAGCTTTGGTATTCAAAGAGAAAGTCTTCTTCTCTAAATCATTCCAATTGTTCATTGGAAGAAAAGACTTTTGAAATCCATTTTCAATGATATTCTATAACTGAAATCCATATAAATCAAGAAAACCCTCATTCTAGTTTTTCAATATGTGTAATCCGTTCCATTGAACATGGGAGGACGTGTGATAGAATGACCCTCATGATTGTCGGCAAAAGCCATCTCTATTAGGTTTTAAATCAAATTGAGAGTAACCTTGCTTTGATACCAATTGTTAGAATTAAGTTGGCACTAAGAGGGGAGGGGCGAGGTGTGAATTAGCACAACAATAAAAATTACGTTTGCAATTCCAAATCTTTCCGAGTTGATAAAAACATAACAAAGAATTCATATTGAGAAAATGTCAACTTGAAGTAAATGAACAATGTAGAGTGCAGCTAAGTAATGAAAGTAAGCAGTAAGGAAAGAACACACCAGATTTATAGTGGTTCGATCGTTATGACCTACGTCCACTTTCGATTCCTTCTCCGTCGAGGTCACCAACGTCTACTAATAGTCTTCCTTCAATAGGCGAAGATCAACCACCTTCTTACAACACTTTCTCCTTTTTCGGGTTTAGGAGGCAATCCTTACAAACCTTATACCTCACTTGAATTATTACAAGACTTAGAAAGGGAGGAGGATGACACTTAGCGCTTTTACAACACTTTCACTCCCCAACACTTCAAGATTTTGTTCACACTTTCTTTTTTTACCTCATGCAAAAAAGAGTGGGGTATTTATATGCCCCAATGGCTTCAAAATTGGAGTAAAAAAGTATCTTATTCTGGGTTTCTAGGGTACTAGTAGTACCACCACCAATATTGGGTGGTACCACTGCTTGACACTCTAACACTGGGCAGTACCACCACCAAGTCTAGCGGTACTATCGCCTGACAGAGCCTCGAAGGCTGGGCTCTGACGGTACCACCACCTAGTCTGGGCAATACCACTGCCTAGACCACTTTGTCAGGGATTTAGTTGGTTTTGCATAAGTCGTGCGGCACCCTTGTGTGTCCATCCGCAAAGGTCAGCCTCCCCGAAACCTCTCATGGTCCCTTAGGACCTAAAAAAGAGAAAATGGATTAGAGAAAGCGCCTCACTCGGGATCCACAAGCAAACATCTCAGAAAACACATCAAAGCTAATGCAAATTACAAACAAACTTTACAAGTTATGAACGGTTACACAACAAAGGGTCAAAACGGTCCACTATAAATCAAAATCTCTTACAAGTGTCCACATGACATAACCTTTATTTAGAAGCCTAAAACGACCACCAAACCCAACTAAAATGGGGCTATTAAGCCTTTGACCGTCCCTCTACATGCTGCGCAAAGCATGAACAAACCAAAAGACATGGACATACATAAGCATTACATCAAACATCATGTTTAGAAGTTTGTCCGTGACATTCTCCCCCATCCATTTCTTCGACGTCCTCATCGAAGCCTTTGCCGACACTACAACTCCTCGCCTTTGCTAAGTCTTTAAACTTCTGCTCCAGCTGTAATATGCCTCTTGGCTCCCAATTGCTCTCCGCTACTGTTGTTAAGTAGTCGAACTTTTGATCCACTATACTGCTTCAACTCACGAATGACTCTTGTTAGGATCGGAGCGGCACTAAGAGGGGGGGGTGAATTAGTGCAGCGGATTAAAACTTGTAAATTTGAAAACGATTTCGTAAATGCATAGAGATTTCAATTCGTCAATGACTTGGAGAAAGTAGCTCGAGTAAAGTGAGAAGATGAAAACCGAAAGCTTGCTGCTATGTAAATAATGGTTTCAGAAAAGTAAATACTCATACATTCAAGGAACACATCAATTTAAAGTGGTTCGGTCAAAATGACCTGCATCCACTTGCGAAGCCTTCTTCAATGAGGCTCCCAACTTCCACTAGCAAATCACTTTGAAGGAGAAGGACAAATACCCCTCTTACAACCTTTTACAAGTGGTTCACACTCTTACAAATTTTCAAAGAGAAAGAGGGAGGTGAACACTCAAGCTATTAAAAACAAGACTTGCTAAAGACTTTACTAAGGCTTTATCTCAATCTCTAACTTCTCAAAGGTTGTGTACTCTACTGAGAATTGAGGGGTATTTATAGGCCCTAAGAGGATTCAAATTTGGGCTCCAAATTTGAATTACTTTTGGGTTTCCCAATGCTAGCTTTACCACCGTCTGTTAGTGTCTGACACTGACAGTGTATTGGCGGTGCCACCGCCTAATTCGGCGGTGCCACCGTCGGACCTCTCGAGTCCTGGGCGGTGCCACCGCCCAGCCCGGTGGTGCCACCATCGGACCTCTCAGGTTCTGGGTGGTGCCACCGCCCAGTCCGACAATACCACTACCCGACCTTTTGGGTTACTGGTTGGGCTCCCAATTTGACTCAAACCAGTTCAAATTCAGGCCCAATTGGCCCCTAACCAGGTTATAGGATTAACCCTTAATCCTAACCCTAATTACATGCAAACGATAAAATTAAGACATAGTCCTAAGTAGATCTTTTAACCGGCAACGTTGAGTTTCCTTCCGGTGAGCTTTCCGGCGATCTTCCTACGGACTTTCGATACACTCTCGGATTTCTTCCGGCGGACTCCCAACAGGCTCCCGATCTTATGGTGAGTTCAGCGAGTCTTTGGCAAATAGCCGAACTTTCTCAGTGATCTCCACGAACATCCGACAATCTCTCTGGTGGACTTCCAAAAGCTTCAATAAGTCCCCGATTTCTTCTCGATTGGTTCCGGCAGCACTTCCGACGAATCTTCGGACTCTCAGCGGACTCTCGAACACCCATCGAACTTGACTCCGGTAGACTTTGCTTTATGTCTTCAATCTATCGTAGTTAATCCTGCACACTTATCTCAATAATATGGATTAGATCAATTAACCCATCAATAGATTTCATCATCAAAATCCGAGATTCAACAATCTCTCCGTTTTTTATGATGACAATCAATTGATGACGGAGTTAAACATAACTCCCCCTATCTAAATGTCATATAATGAGAAGATAAAAATACTTGAATTCAATCTCTTTAAATTCAAGCCTAAACCGATAAGTTCTATTCGTTGAACTTATCGTTATTCTCAATAAGCATGAACAAATACGGAACTTCATATTTCTCGTAATTTCAAGCTATAAAAATTATTTTCAAGTCGAATGATAAAATATAATTATCATTTCAACAAGAGATATGAACTTTCAACAAGAATTTCATGATATAAATGTAAGGCATGATTTTATATGATCAACCAGTCTAAGAACTTGCGATATTCTCAAAGAGTTTTACGATGCATATAAGACATTTTCATTGCACAAGTTTTTACAATTCATATTAGTCATGTCACATCCCATATTTATAAAAAGAATAATAAATCAGTAATTTATTATCCATAATTTACATAATAAACTCCATCCCCTTTTCTTTTTTTTATTCGTCTTTGAATTCAAATCATTGTCTTTACAGTAGTAAATATTCTATTAAAATGACAATATCTTCTTCAAAGGGTCACAAGTCTCTTCCACCCAAGCTTCAGATCTATTACACAGTAGTAAATTACTCTGAAAATAAATATAAAATAAAAATAGATCAGCAACCACACATGCTGATAGGAACCTCGAAAAAATTATAAAAATAATCTTCAATATTCATGAAATATAAATAAATATTAATAATTCAATATAAAAATATATCTATTCATCATAAAACTTATGCATCAGAAAAATGATGATAATTTCTTACATAATAAACAAAATGATGCATCAGTCACATGCAACACATACATAATAACAAAGGTGTACATCACCCAATGCACTCTCCCAATAGCGGATGGAGAGACATTTTCCATGGTATGGATTCCTCCCAACAGCGGATGGAGATAATCCATATTGCACTCCCAACAGTAGATGGAGTGGTATCCCTCACCCGCCCAAGTGGGGATACATTCCTCCCAACAACGGATGGAGGAACCGTCTAACCATCACGTCTGACGACCTACTAATCCCCAAAGGGAATCGTCATACCTGCCCTCGGTAGGGATACATAAACATCCATAATCATTCATTACACTCATACATTCACTCACACATACATCAAGAAATCAATATAATTAAATATTATGAGAAACCATACTTGATGTAAATCTGCTAGACTGTGTTCATTGGTGGCTCCGCACTGTGATGGGCCCGCAGTTCCTATCATAGGTTGCACTCCTAATATGAACTACTAGTCTAGTCACATCTATTACATGATACTTATCATATCAATATTATAAACATAAGAAAATAGAAAACCAATAATCATTTTCAAATGACGTAAAATCTTTAAATTAATCAAATCATAAAAGCATGAAACATCAATATCTCAATAGTCCTCAATCAACCAAAACCCTAATTGGAATGACTCAATTGACTTAAACCAAACTCAATTCGATTATGATCTAACGGAACCAACATCAAATCCTTATAGAACCGGTCTGGAATCACCATAGATTGGTCTAATTTAGATTTGATTGATCTCAATTAGATCAAATAGGTTTGAACTAGTCAAGTTAGTCTGGAATCACCCTAAACCGGCTTTAACTGATCAAACCTGTTTGATTTAGTCAATTAATGAGCTCAACCCTATAGAGAGGAAATTGGACTATGTCGTATAGTGCTAACCCAAATCGAACCAACCCACCTGAGTCTTAGACAGATCACAGACACTGCATATACCTATTCCAAGTACTAGGTTGAGTTGAGATATGATGAGCTATATAAAAGGAGCGATGATATGTCTAATGCCAATCGTGTAGTTGGGCAGGCTTAACTTCATGGACTAAGCTAAGCCTCATTTATAAGTTGGGCTAAGTTTTACTATTGAACTAGGCCTTGCTTGGCTCACGAATTGATCATATACACTTGAGTTGGGGTTATATTTGACCACATGAACTGAGTCGTACCTAGCCGTATGAGCTAGCTCATTGTTGGCCACATGGTTGGGTCGTACCTTACTATATGAGTCAGGTCACACTTGGCAACATGGACTTGATCGTATCTAGCCACATGAGTTGACTCATGCCTAACCACATGGTTGGGTCGTACCTTACCACATGGGCTGGGTTATAGATAGCCACATAGACTAGATCATACTTAGTCACATGGGTTGAGTCATGTCGGGTTACATAGGCTAAGTTGTGTTGAATCTCGTATTTTGATGATGAAACTACTTAATATATATTTATGATTTAATCTGCGTTTTGAGTGACGCAGGATGCCTCGATCAGGATGAGACAATTAAAGCAGGAAAATCATGTTGTGCCGGAGGAACATGTCAGAAGATTGGACGTCGTGCCGGTGGATTGGTCGACGTATCGACAAAAGCCTTCGGGCCATGGACTCGGGCATCGGGCCAAGAAGAGCGAGTATTGTGCCAAGGATATTGGAGTTGCAGAGTCAACTGGCCGATTGGGCAATAGGCCGCAGGAAAGGACGATGCACCGAAGAATCGGACGAAGCGTCGAGGGACCAATGACATGCCGGACAACTTGGTTAATTGCTTAGGATTAATTATCTCGATCGAAGTTTTATTTACATGTGCAGGATTTACTACGATGAAAATAAGACATGCAGTAGGAGTTGCCCCGGAGTCAAGACAATGATCACGTTGGGAGTTCGAGAGTTCGACGGAAGTTCGGACAGTCATCGGAGGTTCTACGGGAACAAATCCGAGAAGTCCATAAGCTTGCCAAAGAAGCTCGTCGGAACTCGCCAAGTGGATCGTCACAAGTCTAGGAGTTTGCCAGAAGTCTGCAGGAGCATCACCGAGGGTTTATCGGATCATCGACGGAAGTTCGCCGAAAACTCGCTGGAAGAAGCGATTGACGCACCGGAGCAAGCTGCAAAAATTGTCTTAGGATTTATCGTAGTTAGCATAATGATTAAGTTGGAAATGGGAGGTGATCCCATTAGCTTAATCTTGGGGCAATTGGGCCCTTGAAAAACCCAAATTGGGTCGAATGGATCTACCCATTCGGACCCTGATTGTTGTGGGAGGTGCAACCGCCCAAGCCAGGAGGTAGCACCGCCTGGGCTAAGTCTCCCAGGGAGAGTGGGCGGTGTAACCGCCCTAGCCAGGAGGTAGCACCACCTGGGCTTAGTCTCCGAGCGAGACTGGGCGGTGCAACCTCCCCTGACAAGAGGTAGCACCGCTTGAGCTCGGTCTTCGAGCTCTAGCAGGCGGTGCAACTGCCCCAGTCAGGAGGTGCAACCGCCTGAGCTCGGTCTTCGAGCTCTGGCAGAGAGGTGCAACAGCCCCTGACAGAGGTGGCACCGCCCAGAGGCTCAGTCTTCGAGCTCTGCCAGGCGATGCAACCGCTCCAGTCAGGAGGTGCAATCGCCTGATCTCGGAATTCCGGGAATTGACAGTTTTAAGCTCCAAATTTGAATTGGGTTGGGGCCTATAAATACCCCACCCATTCAGCACTGAAAGGGTATGAACTAACACCGAAATCTTGATCTTGTTCAGTGATTTTTAGAGCTCAAAATTGTTGTAAAGGTCAAAAGTTCTTCTCCCTCTGTTCTTCCAAGTTCTGAGTTGTAAAGAGAGGAGAGAAAATTCTATAAGGGTTGTCTCCTAAGCCCGTCAAAAGGAGTGAAACTGTAAAAGGGTGGTTGGCCTTCGCCTATTGAAGGAAGGCCTCTAGTTGACGTCGGTGACCTCGTCGATGGAGGAAGCCAAAAGTGGAGTAGGTCAAGATTGACCGAACCACTCTAAATCTCGGTTTGTATTTACTTTGAGCATTTTATCTTTACTGCAAACCTCCTAAATAGCTACTGCCTTCTGCGCTTTTATGAACGAGTTTCTAAGTTTAGAGCTTTCCGAATTTACGTTTAGACGTAAATCAGCTTTTTCGCACGATCATTACATTTCAGTTTACGTTTACGTTTTGATTTCAATCATAACTGCAAACTGCCTTCTGCACATTTATAAAACGTATTTCAAAGTTCAGTATCTTCAAAATTGGCACTTAGACGTAAATCGGTTTTATCGTACGAACGTTGCATTTCAGTTTGCGCTTGCATTCTGATTTTCATCATAAACTGCAAACTGCCTTCGTAGATTTACTTTAACGTCATCTCGCTTAATCTTAAGTTAAAGTAATCTTAGAATCGGCTTTTACATCGAAATCGTTTTTATCAAACGAACGCAGCTTTCGATTTTAATAGTGAAAGATTTCCGCTGCACTAATTCACCCCCCCCCCCCCTCTCTCTTAGTGCTCTTGATCCTAACAAGTTGTACTTGGTCACATAAGCTAGGTCGTACATGACCACATGATCTGAGTCGATTTGATCTGATCGATCAACTTAACTCAAGTTAGACCCTAATCAGACTTCTTTTATCAAATTATATTTCAATATTTAAAATTATTAAAGAATGACTCAAATATATTAATTAAAACTTTAAATTAATGATCTTAAATTTAAAACTAATTATATTATATAAATTCACACATAATTCTTGAAACATAGATATATCTAATTAAATAAATTACAACTATTATACGAATCCAAAAATAAGAATTTTAATAATTAAATCAATATTAAAATTTATTTAAACTTAAAAGATCAATATAAATCAAATAATCATTCTAACATTACAAATCAATTATTATTATTTATAAATAATAAAATTTCGAAATTAAAACATCATCATTCATTATAAAATTATAACAATCTCAACATCAAGATTTCAAAACATAAATCAAAACTAATTAAAAAGAAAGGATCCTACCTCTTTTCGATTAACCCTTCCTCGATATCATCTCCCCGGGAAGTTCTCTCCTCAATCCTCCCATTATTAGGCTTAGTGAAAAATGAGGGAGGAGTAGCCCCTTTATATAGAAGAAGATAAGATCTCCCCAAAAGGTAAGTAATAATTTAATTTAATTTTTAATTTATTTTACTTTTGCTTTCACACACAAAGAAAGTAATATAATATTCATTTCTTATAGTTCACACACAAAAATAGAATGTAAACTATTTACTTCCTAAATATCAAATTACTCATTAAGAAATAAATCAATTAATAATTTAATTGATTAGTAGAATTCCTAACTTATCCGTATGATTAAAGAAACCAAATTTAATCATTTCCTTAACTATATACACATATATAGAAGTTAATAATAAAGTAATATATCATTTATAGTAATTAATTGATGTGAATGGAGAAATTATCGGTGATTACAAGTCATGCTATCGATGCATATAAAACACAAGCTTTTGCAATTCATATTAGTCATACTATCGATGCATATAAGGCATTTGCATTACACAAGCTTTTACAATTCATATAAGTCATGCTATCGATGCATATAAGACATTTGTATTACACGAGCTTTTGCAATTCATATAAGTCATGCTATCGCATTGGCACAAGTCATCAATATTTTACTCATTCTTCTCCCCCTTTGTCATCAACAAAAAAAGGAGATAGAGACTTTTGAGCATACAATTTATGATTAAAAAATCACCATTAAGATCGATCATTCAGCATTCATAAGATTATACAAAATTCATCTTATAACAACAAGTTCAGCATTCGTCCAAAATTCATATTATTAGAAAGAAAATCAGCATTTATCCAAACTTCATATCATTCGTAAGAAAATCAACATTCATCCAAACTTCATATCATTCAAAAGAAAATCAGCATTCATCCAAAATTCATCTAAAAAAGAATCAGCATAGCTTTTATACAAAAAGAACAAAGATGGCAAAGCTTTAGCTTGGTATTAAGAGTAATTATACAAGGATCGCACGTCAAGGTAATAGAATAAGAAGACATATCGATTAATCCTTAGAAGGAAATCCATAGTTCTTATACATGACATCTATCTTTTGATTCATTTATCTTAGTTCCCTCAAAATTTCAACTTGCTGAGATTGAATTTGCTCTTGTTGTGATTTGAGTTGCTCTTGTAGTGATTTGATCTGATGCAATTCTGCCATAATGAGATCTTCAGAGGATAAAGCAGGAGCAGATTTTGAAGGTCCTGTACCAAAGGGACTAGGAGGAGGAGATTCATTTCTCCTAAAAATTGATGTTTCAGGGTGTTTTACTGATGGGGGAATTGGATCAGTCCTTCTAGGTTGCCTAATCCATATACCATTGCTAAAAGTGTACCTTAGTCTTTTGAGTAGGTTTTTATTGATGATATTAAATCGATCAACTTGAATTATTTCTTCATCGGGTGAGACACAAATATTATGGGCAAGTATTAATCGAGTGACTAACCCCCCATATGGTAACATTGTGTCTTTAGCTATTATATCCTGCATGTGTTACTGGATTAAGTATCCAAAATAATTATGTTGTCTAGTTATAATCCAATACGTGGTGCTTAGCTCTATTTGACTCATTTCATTAAGATGAAATTGCTTAGGAAGTAGTATGCTAGTCATAATGTGATGAAGAATTTTAGAGTTAAAGGGTTGTAAGTGCTCGCAACTTTTGAGTATCATGCCTAGGTTCGGATTTGCAAAAATAGTTTCTAAGGCTTCGGAGTAAGTTGCTCCGATTATATTGACATCCCATTTATTTCTAAAATAACAGTCCCTATCTTTTTTGGTAATTTCAATTAGTTCACAAATAGTGCTATCAAAGATTTGAATTTGTATTCCTAAAAGGTAGGTTGTTAAGCTATCGTTGTTCACACATAGGTTTGTGTAAAATAACCTAACTAACCTAGGATAAATTGGTTCATTGAATTGTAGGAGAGGTAAGGCATCTAAATCTGCAAACCATCTAGTGGGTTCTAGGTTTCCATGTTCATCTAGATCAACATGTTTGCCCTTATGTATAGTTCTTGTTTCGAAATTAGGAAACCTAAGAGCTACTTTATTAGATCCAAAAAGGTTATGGTCATAGGAATCTCCTTCCACCCTCTTCCCTTTTGTTCTTGTTGATCTCTTAGGAGCCATGTCTAAACAAGATGATAAATCAAAAAAAAAACTGTGAAGACTAGGCAAAATAATGAGAGGAAGAAGAAAAAATTTTAGATTTTACCTTATGGAGAATTCCTTGTAAGATAGAGAGCTTGATCAAATAAGAATCCCTCTCTTAGGCTTCTAAAGGTTAGAATGAGGGTGAGAGAGGTTTAGAGAGTTTTGTGGGAGTTCTAGGGAGAGTTCTCATGGGTTGGGGGTGGTTCCACCATCGGCCCTAACTCTTCCACTTATATGTGGTTTCTCGAGCGGTGCCACCGCCTGGGGACCGAGCGCCCAAGCGGTGCTACAGCCGGTTCTAGCGGTGCCACCACTGGCGTGCCAAAAATTTTCTTTCCCTCCCCCTTTTTTATTTTCAGAGGTGTTTGATTCAAGATAGGATAGGATCTTGGATTGTTCTTTAAGATATCATTTGGAATCGAAAAAGAAGGAAGAAGTCAAATCCACGAAAATCGAAAAAAAAATTCAAAAAATACATACAATCAAGTTTATTCACAAGGACAATTTAACATGCCTAGTTCCCTTCTAATAAAGTCAAATTGGTCTTCATTTAAGGCTTTTGTAAAAATGTCTGCTAATTGATTCTTTATATCAATAAACTCTAGAATAACATTATCGTTAAGGATATGGTCGCATATGAAATGATATCTAATGTCGATATTCTTAGTCCTAGAGTGTTGAATTGGATTTTTGGTAAGACAAATAGCACTTGTATTATCACGTTTTATGGGAATGTTCTTTAAGTAAATTTCATAGTCTTCCAATGTATTATTCATCCAAACAACTTGTGCACAGCATGCACTTGCAGCAATGTATTCGGCTTCCATCGTAGATAGTGCAACTAAATTTTGTTTCTTAGAAGTCCAAGAAACAAGTGCATGTCCTAAAAATTGGCATGTTCCGGATGTGCATTTTCTATCTATCCTGCATCCGCCAAAATCGGCATCTGCATAAGCTATTATATTAAATTTGTCGGATTTCGGATACCACAATCCTAAATTGGGAGTTTCTTTAAGATATTTAAAAATTATTTTAACACTTTTAAGATGAGATAATTTCGGATTGGATTGAAACTTAGCGCAAAGTCCTACACTAAACATGATATCCGGTCTAGTCGCGGTGAGGTAAAGTAGACTACCTATTGTTGGAAAATCTTGAGGCGACATCATATGCGCAGCAAAAGAACAAGAAAACAAAATCTCCGATTCGCAAAGAGATGTTCGTCGTCATGCGAAGATTGGTGCACAAAATCCGTGATACATAAAACTGCATATAGAGTAGATTGTGTTACCTAGGGAGATCGTATATCCCTATTTCCTTGCAGATCCTTAGGAGAGGGTGAAGGAGGTCAAGCGTCCTCCTCTCTAGCGGTGATCCACACAGCAGGGTTGTGACGACGATCCTCAAAACTCCAGGCCTCCTCTGAGGTGGAGAGGGAGAGGAGAATAGGAAAGGCAAGCAAAGGCTCTAGCCTATGAGGTACTGAATCCCTCCTATTTATAGAGGTCCCCTATCAAACCCTAATGGGTCCTCCCCTAGTGGGTATTGGATCTGCATCCAATAAGACAAGGGCTCCGTCGGATATCTCATATCCGAACCTCTACTCATCGTAATGCCTACCATATGTGTGTGACCCTCTAGGCCCAATATCAAGCTGGTCGTGAGTCATACCTGTCAGAACTCCTTCTAACTCAGTGAATTATTATCTCTATAATAATTCACTCGACTCATCGACTACGGACGTACTAGGCCACTACGCCGTAGTCCCAAGACGATACAGGGGAATCCAATCCATTGGACTTGTCTATCCTCAGTTACCGTGTACCTATAGTCCCTCATCCCTCTAATATCCCAGAGACCGTATATCGAGCATGGTGCTGTCAGACCCATATGGTTTCTACTCGAGTCTCGCTCTAATCGGATTCTCCCAGAGAACTCTTTCTCTCTCAACCCGAATGACCTTGGCCAGGGATTTGTTTGAGCAAGAACACATGAGATATTCCTCTCATGACGCCGAGAGTGGATGATCCTCTATCGATACTCAATAGCCCTCGTAAGGTCGACTACCACTCCCAATGACCAGCTGTACTAGATCTAGGATAGCCAAACCTATAAGTCTGGTATCAAAGAGTGGAGCACTCATACAGGACATCCTTGGTGTCTCAAGTCTAAGGACCAGATACACCACTAGGACTACGAAATCGCTGTCTGACAATAAGGCATCATCAACCATCCAGCATTCCGTAAGCGGATCAATCAGTGAACTCATTCTCCAATGAGCACCTGTACTATATCCCTAGTGTCCCTACACGAGCAGCTATGAGACCAACTGCATTCATCATATGGATGGGTATACAGCACACCAGTCTGTTCGGTTATCACGATATCCCTCTCGAGTAACCTATGACCGGGATTATTTAGGATATGTGTTTAAAAGTGAATCGATCTCATTATCGTGATCTCATCACGATCCAATTCTCATTGCACAAATCCAAGGACATTACAATATATATATGCACATATGCAATAGTTATAAAGTGATATACGCCAAAATATAATAAGCAAAAAGATTCTGTATCAAGTCACTCGTGCTATCACTCACGTGATTGGCTTGTTGGGCACCTATGACTAGCAATCTCCCACTTGACCTAAAGCCAATCACCTATATGTCTGATCCCCATTAGACCCCTGTGACGCTCAAAGACAAAATGAGACAACGGCTTTGTCAGTGGATCTGCAATGTTATCTTCGGATGGAACATTTTTCACTGCTACATCTCCTCGGGTTACGATATCTCTGATAAGCTGGAACCTCCTCAGAACACTTCTGATGAGACCCGGGTTCCCTTATTTGAGTAATCGCCCCATAGTTGTCGCAATATAAGGAAGTCGGCTCCTCGTTACTCGGCACGACTCCCAAATCTGTGATGAACTTCTTCACCCAGACTCCCTCCTTTGCTGCATCTGATGCAGCAATGTACTCCGCCTCTGTGGTCGAGTCAGCAGTGGTATCTTGCTTGGAACTCTTCCAGCACACTGCTCCTCCATTCAAGGTGTACACATACCCTGAATTTGACTTGCTATCATCGACATCAGATTGAAAACTTGAGTCAGTGTAGCCTTTGTTGAATCTCGGATTTTGATAATGAAACTAATTGATTGTGTTTAGATGTTTAACTGCATTTTGAGTGATGCAGGTCTACTCGATCATGATTAGATAGTTAACGCAGGAGGAATTGACGTTGCACCGGAGGAGATCACATTAGGATATTGGATGGCAAAAGGCTTTGGACGTCGGGCATCGGGCCAAGAGCGAAATTGTGCCAAGGATATCGGGGTTGCGGAGGTCAACCGTCGATTAGACAACAAGCCGCAAGAGAGGACGATGCGCCGAAGAATCGGACGAAGTGCCAACCAATGACGTGCCGGGCAACAGAATGTCAATTCGCGTTGTAATAATTGTCTAGATCGGAGTAGAGTTTTAGCTTGTGTGTGCAGGATTAACTACGATAACGAAGAAGACATAAAGCGAAACAAAGTGTTAGAGTCAAGTGCGAAGGATTTGTTGCGAGTTCGAGAGTTCGACGGAAGTCTGAAGGTTCGTCGGGAATGCTGCCGGAACTAGCCAAGAATGAGTAGGGAGCTTGCCGAAGGGTTTTTCGGAAGCTCGCCGGAAGGTTCGTTGGAAGTTCACGGAGCTCACCGAGAAAGATCGGAGCTTGCCGAAGAAGCTCGTTGGAACTCGTCAAGATCAAATCGTGAAGTCTAGGAGCTTGCCGGGAGTCCGCAGAATGGTTTCCGAGAGTTTATCGGAAAATTGTCGGAAGTTCGCCGGAAGCTCGCCTGAAGAAGTCTTGACTTACGGACTTTGTAATAGCTTAGAAAATGTCTTTAAATTCATATTTAGCACGTTACTTAGGGTTAGGATTATGTGTTGATCCTATAAACCAAGTAGGGGCCAATTGGGCTCTAGTTCGGACTGGTTTGGGCCAATTTTGGAGCCCAACCAGTGAGCTGAAATAGTGTAGGCGGTGGCACCGCCTAGCACCCGAGAGCCAGGCGGTGGCACCGCCAGCATTGGGAACCAAAGAGAATTCAAATTTTGGAGCCCAAATTTGAATCCTCTTGAGGCCTATAAATACCCCTCAAATCTCAACTGAGATAATAACCTTTTGAAAAGCAATAGTTTGAGTTAAGAGCCTTAGAATAGTCTTTGCAAGCCTTGTTTTTCATATTGCTTAAGTGTTCACCTCCTCCCATCTTGTTGAAAAGAATTGTAAGAGTGTGAACCACTTGTAAAGGTTGTAAGAGGGGTATTAGTCCTTCCCCTACAAGAAATTTGCGAGTGGAAGTTGGAAGCCTCTTCGAAGAAGGCTTCGCAAGTAGATGTAGGTCATTTTGACCGAACCACTTTAAAAACTGCTGTGTTATCTGGTTTGCATCCTACTCTTGCCATTTACATACTGCAAACTTCTCTACTTAGTTACTACGCTTCCATACATTTCTAAGTTATCAACCTTCTAAAATCGGTTTCCATTGATATTGCTTTTCATCGTACGAAAGATTTATCAAAACCGAAGTTTTAATCCGCTGCACTAATTCACCCCCCTCTCTTAGTGTCGCTCCGATCCTAACAGCCTTCAACCTTAAGGCTATTACCTCCATAGTAAAAGATCCTTAGTCCTTTTCAAGTACTTAAGGATACACTTTGCTGCTTTCTAGTGCTCCAAGCCTAGATCCGCCTGATACCTGCTCGTGACCCTTAGAGCATGTGCTATATCAGGCCTAGTACATAGCATGTCATATATGATAGACTTTATTGCTGAGGCATAAGGTATCATATCCATGTTCGCCCTTTCTTGAAATTTTTCATGCCAAACCTTTTGACAATGGTTTCTTTGTACCTGGACTGGGACAAGCCAAGCATCCTCTTGGATCTATCTCTATATATTCTAATCCCTAAGATATAGGATGCTTCCCCTAAGTCCTTCATGGAGAAGTGTCTAGATAACCAAGCCTTTACTGTGGATAGCATTCCTATGTCGTTCCCAATGATCAGGATATCATCCACATATAATACCAAAAAGGTGATAGCACTCTCACTTACCTTCCTATACACACAAGGCTCATCTTCGTTCTTAACGAAGTCATAAGATCTGATTGCCTCATCAAATCTTATGTTCCAACTTCGGGAAGCTTGCTTTAGTCCATAAATGGATCTAAGCAACCTACACACCTTATCTGGGCAGTTCTTGGACACGAATCCCTCAGGTTGCATCATATACACCTCCTCCTTGAGGTTCCCATTGAGGAATGCGGTTTTCACATCCATCTACCAGATCTCATAATCATAGTGTGCTGCAATAGCCAATAGAATTCTGATGGATTTTAGCATTGCTACGGGTGAGAAGGTTTCGTCGTAGTCAACACCTTGCCTTTGACGATACCCCTTAGCCACTAGCCTTGCTTTATAGGTCTCTGCCTTTCCATCTACTCCGATCTTTTTCTTAAAGATCCACTTGCAACCGATGGGTACAATACCTTCGGGCGCATCAACTAGGTTTCAAACCTTATTGGAGTACATAGAATCCTTCTCAGAATTCATGGCTTCTTGCCACTTCCCGGAGTCTATACTCATAATAACCTCTTCATAGATCTGAGGATCAATATCCTCAACATCCTCTCCTCTAATATGTCCCACATATCTCTCAGGAGGATGGGATACTCTATCAGACCTGCGTAAAGTTGAAACTTGTGTATTATGTACCTGAACTAACTCGGGCTGTAGAGTGGTGCTTGAGCTTGGTTCTCCAACCTCTCTCAACTCTATCATTCTCCCACTATCTCCGCCAAGAATGTGTTCCTTCTCAAGGAACACTGCTCTCTTAGCTACAAAGACCTTTTGGTCCTCGAGATGATAGAAATAATACCCACAAGTTTCCTTGGGGTATCCCACAAATTTGTATCGCTCTGTCCTTGATTCTAACTTATCGGGGTTGTGTCTTTTAACGTGGGCAGGGCAGCCCCAAATCTTAACAACCTTAAGATCAGGCTTCTTCCCTTTCCATATCTCATATGGTGTAGATACTACCGACTTAGTTGGAACTCTGTTCAGAAGGTAAGCTGTGGTCTCTAGGGCATATCCCTAGAATAAAATGGGTAGGTCAGCGAAACTCATCGTGGACCGTACCATGTCTAATAGCGTACGATTCCTCCTTCCAAAGACACCATTGAGCTAAGGTGTATAAGGAGGTGTCCAGTGGGATAGTATCCCATGGTCCTTGAGGAACTGTGTAAACTATATACTTAAGTACTCACCTCCTCGATCTGATCGAAGAGTTTTGATACTCTTTCCAATCTAGTTCTCCACCTCATTCTTATACTCTCTGAATTTCTCAAAGGCTTCAGACTTGTACTTCATTAAGTACACATATCCATACCTTGAGAAATCATCAGTAAAGGTAATGAAGTAGGAGTAACCACCAATGGCATGAGTTGACATGGGTCCACATACATCACTATGTATGAGTTCCAATAGCTCAGTGGCTTTCTCTCCAGTTCCACTAAATGGAGAGTTGGTCAGTTTTCCACGAAGGCAAGGCTCGCAAGTTGCATATGACACATAGTTGAATGGATCTAGATATCCATCATTTAGCAACTTTTGAATCATTCCCTCATGGATATGACCTAGCCTACAATGCCATAGGTATGCACTGTTCACCTCATCTCGTTTCCTCTTAAACACTTACATTCATGATATGTGGAGTAGTGTCTTACATAAACAAACCTTTATGCAATATTCCTCTCATCAATCTCCCCTCAGCTTTGCTAGAATTTACAATAAATTGTAGATGTAATAAGCAATACTGGTATCCAATACCAATGCACTATCACAAAAATCTGACAATTAGAGATTGATCATGAATGTACCTGAAGCTTCTCCAAGCTTCTATTTCGCCCTTTCTGCAAGGTACTCTTTGCAGTTCCTCTTCTAGTGCCCATCTTTACCACAGTGGAAGCACTGGCCTTTGTCCTTTGCTGGGTCTTTCTTAGCATCCTTTGCTTTACCTGGTCTGCCCTTGCCCTTTCCCTTCTTAAGGGGCCTTTCTACTTTCCTTTTCTTTCTAGTCTCACTAGTGTAGAAAACTGGCTTCTCTTTCTTAATAGTACTCTCTGCCTCCCTCAACATATTGAGGAGCTCTAGGAGAGTCACCTCAAGCTTGTTCATATTAAAATTCATTATGAACTATGAAAAGGAATCTGGTAGAGACTGAAGCACAATGTCCACACACAAGTTATCCTCTAGGACCATTCCTAGACCTGTGAGTTTCTCTATCCACTCAATCATCTTTAGGACATGGTTTTGAACCGGTGTCCCCTCAGTCATCCTAGCGCGGAAGAGGCTCTTGGATATCTTATATCGCTGAGTCCTTCCCTGTTCCTCAAACAATTTACGGACATGTAGGAGAATGGATCTGGCATCCATCTTTTCATATTGTCTCTATAACTCAGGAGTCATAGAGCCCAACATATAGCACTGAGCAAGAGTGGAGTCATCAATGAACTTCACATAGCGAGCGATCTCATCCTCGCTTGCCCCTTCTTCAGGCGTAGGCATCACTATATCAAGGACGTACACGATTTTCTCCGCTGTGAGAACAATTCTCAAGTTACAGAGCCAATCCATATAATTTGGACCAGTGAGGCGGTTGACATCAAGTATGCCACGTAAGGGATTTGAAAGCAACATTTTCTAAAATAAAGATGCAGTAGAAATGAATAACATGCAGATTTTGCAAGAAATAAACTATCAAGATATGGACTTCTATCTTAATATGCTCCCACTATTTTACTAACGAGTCACGCGACACCCTCAGTACATGAAACGGAAGTCTCCGACAGACTTCTAGTGGGGATCAGGTTCCAATCAGCGTCTTAGTGTAACCTCGAGGGACTCAACCAATCACATAAGCCTAAAAGGTAGGCAACTCTTGTCGATCACAACTCCTTGTGATTCCCATCATATTCGGCCTCCGAATCACCATGGCCTCGAGGGACTCGACCAACCATGATACTTGGTTAAGTCAACACATTCGTTACAAGATGAGTCTGATTTGATGATATACCTTCAAGGGACTCGACCAAGCATACCATGCCCTCAGGTCACCGGTGACATCTCTATGTCATAAGCAAGATAGCGAATCGCGATATAGGTAAGTCCCGAGGGACTCGACCAACTCAACCTACATCGGGAATCGGTTCCTACTTATAACGATGGAAGGCCACGTGGGTCAATCTAATTGCCTCACGTTTACTGACTTAATATTATCGAGAGATGTTTTTATGATTTGGTCTCCTAATATGACATGTCACACATATACATATTTAATATATATCTACATCGCATACAAATATATATACATATCTAGTATGTGTATAAGCAATCACACCAGATGATCATGGACCACAACCTAATATGATTGGCCCAAGCTAGTAGGCCTAATCACTCATATCAAGATCTATCTGTGCAACGGTGCATCTCCATGCCCTGTGATCGTCCATCTCGTCCTTGTCGGTTCCGTCGACATCTTGATGCATCTTCAAGCATCACGATCGTCCGTCTCGTGGGTCCCGCTATCGCATCCACGCTCCCGCTGCGCCTTCTCATGTGATTACAACTTAATCATAGGCACGCAACTACAATAAACGAGAAATATAATGGAGGCTCGCAGACCTCAATAATAATAATCATAAGTACACACATCACACGGTCCATGATCATCCGTCCACACATCATACATCACATGTATAAATAATCATCATCATGTAAGACTACTAGATAATAATAAAAATAATAATCAACTAAACCTTTTAATTAATTAATATTTTCTGAAATCATGGACATGTAGGAAATTTCTCAATTCCTAAGGGTATTTTTATAATTTGGACAAAAGACAGAAACTAAAATTTCTCAAATTCACAAGGGCAAAATTATCTTTTTGCCCCAAACCCTAATTCCCTCTAACTACTGCCGCCGCCGCCACCCTGCTGGTGGCGGCCTGTGCGGCGGGGCGAGGGCGCTACCCTCACCTGCAGGCGACACGCCCACTGGCGGTGCTGCCGCTGCGGGTGGGCGCCCCTGCGGGCGGTTCTACCGGCGGGGCAATGCCCGCAAGCGGTGCTGCCCCTGCAGGTTCGTGCCCCTACGGGCGCCGCCGCCTCCGCGGGGCAACGCCCGCAAGCGGTGCTGTCCCATCGGGAGCCCGCCCCTGTAGGGGGGGTTTCGCCCGCGGGAGCAGCGACGGCAGGCGCCGCTGCCCTGCGGCGCCTCACCCCGCGGGAGAAGCGACCGCAGGCGCCTCTGCCTGCGGGCTGCCAGCCCCGTAGGACGCAAGCCTACTGCAAGCAGACCGCCGGCCGGCTGCTGCAGACGCAGCCCTAGTGCTGCCCGCCTTTGGCTACGCTGCATGCACGCAGATCGAGGGCAGCAACTGTTGCTGCCCTTTCTCGCTTTTGCGTCAACGATTTTGACGTCAAAATTCTTCCTAAACACAACACACACAGTTCAAAACCAATTATTCGAACAAACAACCTGGCTCTGATACCACTGTTGGGAAATCTTGGGGGCGACATCATATGCGCAGCGGAAGAACAAGAAAACAAAATCCCCGATTCCCAAAGAGATGTTCGTCGTCATGCGAAGTTTGGTGCGCAAAATCCGCGAAATTTAAAACTGCATATAGAGTAGATTGTGTTACCTAGGGAGATCGTATATCACTATTTCCTTGTAGATCCTTAAGAGAGGGTGAAGGAGGTCAAGCGTCCTCCTCTCTAGCAGTGATCCACACAGTACGGTTGCGACGACGCTCCTCAAAACTCCAAGCCTGCTCTGAGGTGGAGAGGGAGAGGAGAATAGGAAAGGCAAGCAAAGGCTCTAGCCTATAAGGCTATGAATCCCTCCTATTTATAGAGGTCCCCTGTCAAACCCTAATAGGTCCTCCCCTAGTAGGTATTGGATCTGCATCCAATAAGACAAGGGCTCCGTCGGATATCTCATATCCGAACCTCTACTCATCGCAATGCCTACCATATGTGTGTGACCCTCTAGGCCCAATATCGAACTGACCATGAGTCATACCTGTCAGAACTCCTTCTAACTCAGTGAATTATTATCTCTGTAATAATTCACTCGACTCATCGACTACGGACGTACTAGGCCACTACGCCGTAGTCCCCAGACGATACAAGGGAATCCAATCCATTGGACCTGTCTATCCTTAGTTACCATGTACCTATAGTCCCTCATCCCTCTAATATCCCAGAGACCGTATATCGAGCATGGTGCTGTCAGACCCATACGATTTCTACTCGAGTCTCGCTCTAATCGGATTCTCCCGGAGAACTCTTTCTCTCTCAACCCGAATGATCCTAGCTAGGGATTTGTCTGAGCAAGAACACATGGGATATTCCTCTCATGACGCCGAGAGTGGATGATCATCTATCGACACTCAATAGCCCTCGTAAGGTCGACTACCACTCCCAATGACCAGCTATACTAGATCTGGGACAGCCAAACCTATAAGTCTAGTATCAAAGAGTGGAGCACTCATACAGGACATCTTTGGTGTCTCAAGTCTAAGGACCAGATACACCACTAGGACTACGGAATCGCTATCTGACAATAAGGCATCATCAACCATCCAACATTCCGTAAGCGGATCAATCAGTGAACTCATTCTCAAATGAGCACCTGTACTATATCCCAAGTGTCCCTATACGAGCAGCTATGAGACCAGCTGCATCCATCATATGGATGGGTATACAGCACACCAGTCTGTCTAGTTATCACGATGTCCCTCTCGAGTAACCTATGACTGGGATTATTTAGGATATGTGTTTAAAAGTGAATCGATCTCATTATCGTAATCTTATCACGATCTGATTCCCATTGCACAAATCCAAGGACATTACAATATATATATCCACATATGCAATAGTTATAAAGTGATATACATCAAAATATAATAAGCAAAAAGATTCTGTATCAAGTCACTCGTGCTATCACTCATGTGATTGGCTTATTGGGCACCTATGACTAGCACCTATCATTCCCCTATACATTTTTTTATCAAAGTTTTCATCGTTTTGATCCATATCTAATTTAGTAAAGGTACTCATAGGAGTGTTTATCGCTTTTGAACCATCCATGTTAAAATATTTTAGCAATTCTAATGTATATTTAGATTGATTAAGGAATATATCATCACTAAGTTGTTTAATTTGTAATCCTAAAAAGAAGGTTAATTCACCCATTAGACTCATTTCAAATTCATGACTCATACATTTGGCAAATGATTCATATAGTGATTCATCCGAAGAGCCAAAAATGATATCGTCAACATAAATTTGAACAATAAGAAAATTAATTTTAAAATATTTGATAAACAATGTAGTATCAACCTTACCTTTTATAAAATTATTTAAAATAAGAAAGGAACTAAGCCTTTCATATCAAGCTCTAGGAGCTTGTTTTAAGCCATAGAGAGCCGTAGTCAATTTAAATACATGATTAAGTAGAAGAGAATTTTCAAATCTGGGAGGTTGTTCAACATACACTTCTTCGGAAATAAAACCATTCAAGAAAGCACTTTTGACATCCATTTGAAATAGTTTAAAATCATTACTACTAGCATAGGCAAGGAGCATCCTAATGGCTTCTAATCTTGCCACAGGAGCGAAGGTCTCTTCGTAGTCGATACCTTCTTCTTGGTTGAAACCTTTAGCCACTAGTCTAGCCTTGTTTCTAACCACGATACCGTATTCATCTTGCTTGTTTCTAAAGATCCATTTAGTACCAATGACTAAATGGTCACAAGGTCTAGGAACAAGCATTCATATCTCATTTCTCTTAAATTGGTTCAATTCCTCTTGCATTGCAATAACCTATGAATCATCTTTCAAGGCTTCGTCAATGCATTTAGGTTCAATTTGAGAAAGGAAGGCGGCGTTAGTATAAAAATTCTTGAAGGAATAACGAGTTTGAACCCCTTTTGATGTATCTCCTATAATTAGCTCCTTTGGATAAGCATCTATATACTTTCATTCCTTGGGTAAGGAAATTTTGAAAGAAGATGCATCCAAGTTGCTATTTTGAGGAGGGAGTTCATTTAAATTCAAATTATCAAAACCAAGATCTTCATCAAAATTATTTTTCTTTAACTAAAAAATTTCATTAAAAACTACATAAATAGACTCTTTTATAACTAAGGTTCTTTTGTTAAAAACACGAAAAGCCTTAGAAACGGAAGAGTAACCAAGAAAGATGCCTTCATTGAATTTAGCATCAAATTTTCCTAAGGCATCATTTTCATTCAAAATAAAGTATTTGCAACTGAAAACTTTAAAATAAGAAATGTTTGGTTTTTTGTTATTCCATAATTCATAGGTTGTTTTTGATAGAGATGGTCTTATTAGAACCTTATTCATGACATAGCAAGCCGTATTAACGACTTCGACCTAAAAGTACTTAGGTAGGCTATGTTCATTTAACATAGTTTTTGTCATTTCTTGTATATTTCTATTTTTTCTTTCAACTACCCCATTTTGTTGAGGATTTCTCGGAGTGGAGAAGTTGTGGTTATATCCATTGGATTCACAAAAACTTTGGAAGTCATGGTTTTGAAATTTGCCATCGTGATCACTCTGAATTAATGAAATCATGAAGCCTTTTTCGTTTTGAGTAAGTTTACAAAATTTAGAAAAACATTTTAAACAATCACTTTTGTGAGCCAAGAAATAGATCCAAGTGTATCTACTATAGTCATCTATAATTACGAAGGTATATTTGCATCCTTCTAGACTCGTTGTGTCAATTGGTCCAAATAAGTCCAAATGGATCAATTACAATGGTCTAGTGGTGCTAATTTGATTTTTTGGTTTGAAACTAGTTTTTATTTGTTTTCCTAGTTGACAAGCATCACACACTTTGTCCTTAACAAACTTCATATTGGGAACCCCTCGTACTAACTCTCTAGATGAAATCTTAGATATTAGTTTCATACTTGCATGGCCTAATCTCCTATGTCAAAGCCAAGCATCTTCATTTAAGGCGGAAAAGCACATTTCATTACTAAGTTCATCAAGGTTGATGATGTAGACATTATTTTATTTTAAGACAATCATTGATATATTATTGTTTGGTTTTTCAATAATGCACACATTAGATTCAAATCTAATGATGTAACCTTTATCGCATAATTGACTGATGCTTAAGAGATTATATTTTAATCCATCAACTAGCAACACATCATCAATTGAAAAACTTAATTTGTTACCTATGGTTCACTTGCCAATGATTTTACCTTTGTTGTTATCTCCGAAGGTGACGTACCTTTCTTGTTTGCTAGTGAGCATAGAGAAATGAGATAGATCTCTGGTCATATGCCTTGAGCATCCACTATCAAGATACCATCACTTGCTCATAGCTTATGAGTTTGTCTACAAAAGAGGATGGTTTTTAGGTACCCATTTGATTTTGGGTGCCTCAAAAATTGATCTACTAATTTTGTCATTCATTATTGAATTATTTATAGTTCCTTTATGAACCCATATCAACTTATATGGACTAATTTTCTTAAATGAAAATTTGTAAATAACATGTCCGGATTTACAACAAAAGTTACATTTCAAATGAGGTGAAACATGTAATGTGGGTCCTTTAATGAAGGTGGTAAGATTTTGGTGAGATCCTCTCACAAAACCAATTCCACTTCTATTTGCAACGTGACCCTTGTTTGCAAGGATCATGTCCAAGCCTTTGCTACCGACCTTAAACTTATTTAAGGTCTCTTTAAATAGCAAATTCTTATTTTTTATTACTTCTAAGTATTCACACTTAGAGCATGGAGGAGTTTGAAGACTATCAAACTTATTTTGTAGTAAGGCATGCTATTTCTTTAATAGATTGAACTTCTTACTAATAGTTCTACACTCATCAAGTAATTCATGAAAAACGATAGAAAGTTCATCGAAAGATAAATCTTCATTAATTAAATCACATACCTCTCCTCCTAAAGCCATTAGGGCGAAGTTTGCCTCCTCTTTGTTGCTAGCTTCTTCATTCTCAGAATCACTTGAGTCGTCCCAAGTTGCTTTCAAAGCTTTCTTCTTCTTCGGTTGCTTCTTCTTGGCTTGGGGGCATTCATTTTTGAAGTGCCCCAGCTTCTTGCATTCGTAGCATATTACTTGGTCCTTTTTATGTTCAAGTTTGTTTTTGGTGTTATTTTTAAATTTGTTCTTTCTTATAAATTTTTAAAATTTTTGAGTTAAAAGTGCAATGTCGTCATCACTGTCCTTATCACTTGATGTTCCTTTCAAGTGGTCTTCTTATGATGTAAGCGTCATATCCTTTATGTTCTTTGGAAGGGGGTTCTCGAGCTCTTCATGAGCATGGTATGTCATTTCATAGGTCATTAGAGACCCAATAAGTTCTTTAAGAGGAAATGTTTTAAGGTCCTTGGCCTCTTGAATGACTGTAACTTTTGGATCCCAACTTTTTGGGAGGGGTCTTAAGATTTTAGTTACTAGTTCAAAGTTAGAAAAATCTTTACCAAGAGCTTTGAGTCCACTGATGACATCCGTGAAACGGGTGTACATGTCTCCGATGGACTCACTTGGTTTCATTCGGAAAAGTTCGTAAGAGTGCACAAGAATGTTGATTTTGGACTCTTTCACTCAGCTAGTGCCTTCATGAGTGACCTCAAGAGTTCTCCAAATATCAAAAGCTGAATCACAAATTGAAACACGATTAAATTCATTTTTGTCTAGTGTACAAAATAAGACATTCATAGCCTTTGCGTTTAAAGCAAAAACTTTCTTCTCCGATTCATTCCATTCGCTCATCAGAAGAGAAGATTTTTGAAATCCATTTTCGACAATAGTCCAAAGCTCGAAATCCATGGAAATGAGGAAGATCATCATACGAGTCTTCCAATACGTGTAATCCGACCTATTAAACATAGGTGGACGTGTAATAGAATGACCCTCATGCATGCCGGAGTAAGCCATCTCTCTTAAGTATTAAACCAAATATGAGAGTGAGCCTCGCTTTGATACCAATTGTTAGGATCAGAGCGGCACTAAGAGGGGGGGGGGGTGAATTAGTGCAGTGGATTAAAACTTGTAAATTTGATGATTTTATAAATGTGTAGAGATTTCAATTCGTCAATGACTTGGAGAAAGTAGCTCGAGTAAAGTGAGAAGATGAAAACTGAAAGCTTGCTTCTATGTAAATAACGGTTTTAGAAAAGTAAATACTCACACATTCAAGGAATACATTAATTTAAAGTGGTTCGATCAAAATGACCTACATCCACTTGCGAAGCCTTCTTCAATGAGGCTTCCAACTTCCACTAGCAAATCACTTTGAAGGAGAAGGACAAATACCCCTCTTACAACCTTTTACAAATGGTTCACACTCTTACAAATTTTTAAAAAGAAAGAGGGAGGTGAACACTCAAGCTATTAAAAATAAGGCTTGCTAAAGACTTTGCTAAGGCTTTATCTCAATTTCTAACTTCTCAAAGGTTGTGTACTCTGCTGAGAATTGAAGGGTATTTATAGGCTCCAAGAGGATTCAAAATTGGGCTCTAAATTTGAATTACTTTTGGGTTTCTTGATGCTGGTGGTGCCATCACCTGTCAGTGTCTGACACTGACAGTGTACTGGCGGTGCCACCGCCCGACCTTTTGGGTTACTGGTTAGGCTCCCAATTTGACCTAAACCAGTTCAAATTCGGGCCCAGTTGGCCCCTAACTAGGTTATAGGATTAACCCTTAATCCTAACCCTAATTATATGCAAACTATAAAATTAAGACATAGTCCTAAGTAGATCTTTTAATCGGCAACGTCGAGTTTCCTTCCGGCGAGCTTTCCGACGATCTTCCTACGGACTTCCGATACACTCTCGGATTTCTTCCAGTGGACTCCCAACAAGCTCCTGATCTTATGATGAGTTGAGCGAGTTTTTGGCAAATAGTCGAGCCTTCTCGGTGATCTCCGTGAACCTTCGACGATCTCTTCAGCGGACTTCCGAAAGCTTCGACAAGTCCCCGATTTCTTCTCGATTGGTTCCGACAGCACTTCCAACAAATCTTCAAACTCTCAACGGACTCTCAAACACCCATCGAACTTGACTCCGGTAGACTTTGCTTTATGTCTTCAATCTATCATAGTTAGTCCTGCACACTTATCTCAATAATATAGATTAGATCAATTAACCCATCAATTGATTTCATCATCAAAATCCGAGATTCAACAACTCTGACTCTAGTGTGGGGTTAGCTGAGTTGTTTTGATCCCTGTTGGTTCCTGCGGATCCTTCAGATTAAGGAAAAGACCATCCTTACTTTGCGTCAGTCTCTCAAATGCCTCATGCGGCTTGAACTAGGTGGATGTTTGTTGGAGCTTTAACGAGCATCGTCTCGTAAACTTTTGAAGTTTTGGGTCCTTCCTCCACAAAATTTGCCCATTGACTCTTCTTTCACTTAGTGTCACTTCCAAGTAGATTCACATCACTTCCGCTTTCGATTGACATTCTGTTGGGAAATGAAGCGGATAATCTGCTCTCAATAGCACTGATCACCATTGGTAAGGATTTGACAACTATTATCTTCCATTATCTTCGAATGATCTTTGAACCTGTGTAAAGCTCCTCTACTGAATAGATAAGAGAATCGGGGTACTCAGTTTCACTCATTCTCTTAAGAGTTGAGAAGGCAAAGGTTACTTGGCTTCGCCCGCCTCCTCAAGGGTTGTACTCCATGCATCGAGCTGGTTACTGGCCTTCGCCTGCTCTTTGCTTACACTTCTGAAGCACTTGAAGTGTTTGCACTCCTTACGTTGAGTTAGCTACTGTGATTCACCTTCTCAATGCCATCGAACTTCTAGCATGTAGGAAGTTTTCACCCTAAGTTGGAGTAAGTCTTTAATAGTTCTGGTCGCCTCTGGGATTATATTGTCTTCTCCGTCAACCCTGTCACTTACTCCATAGAGTAGCAAAGGTACAGCACCGCGTACTGCATGCTTCGTTCCTTGGTAGTGCACTCTTGCATGACCCGAAGTCCTTCACTTTCGGCTATCTTGATGAGAAGCTCGTTGATACTAGTCTTACGAAGTTCCTTGGCCTTTGCCCTTCAACCTTGTCTTGGTACTTGGAGTTTGCCTCTGCATGCTCCACCTCCTTGGCTCCTTTCACGACCAAGTACTCTCCCTCCATGAAAGTAAAGGATCGATGACTTCACGAAAGTTCCGCCTCTACGGTACCATGGCGCTGCCATGCCCATGGCCCTACTATTCGTCACCTCGCATCTGCATCTCTTTTCTTCACGATCGGTAGATCTGCCTCTGTGGTACTCCTTCGAGTCTACCTCCATTTTGACCGATGCTTTGTTTTGGATAGCTAAGTCCCTCTAGACTTGTCGTCGCTTCCTCGCCCCTTTCGACCCCTTGCTTCAACACCTTTGTGTTCTCCAAGCAGTTCCCCTTGGTCGATGGAAAGACAAACTGCAACTCTCATGCATGGCCTCTGCCATTATGTTATAGGGTTTGCACTAATTCTGTTCTCTTTAGCTTCCTTGGTAGCAACATTTGCTTATTCGACCTTGTCCTCTGACTCATCGGGCTCCCTTAAGCAAATATAGACTCTGGAGCAGTCCAACTCTCCAACTGCTTTGATCATACCTCTGTATGATCAAGTCCCTCCCATGGGACTCACTAGTACTTGCATTTGAACTTTTCCCTTGGTGGTATACAGCTCCCCCCCATATGTTGATGACCAAGGCTTTCATCCGATGCAAAATTCGATACACGCATGGAAGACCCGCCTCTACGGTACCATGGCTTTCACTCCTTGAATCCATAACCCTTCTTGCCATCGTTTTATTCACCGAAGTGGAGCTTCCAGTAGCTTCCAATCATACCTTCGTATGATGTAGTCCCTTACGGGACTATATTCATATGTATTACATTGCCATGAACTATTCCACCACGATCCGCTGCACCATGTCGCCTCCTGGTGACATCTCTATTGTATTTTGATCCTTGTGGGATGAACTTGGATTGTGATCCCTCCATGTGTGGCCTTTGCCAAGTCATCACAGGGCCTTTTCCACATTCGATTTTGTTCGTTCCTCTAGCAATCGCCTTCATCCACCTGCTCTCGGGTCACACTCAAACGAAACACAGCTCTAGGATAGTCCATCGCCTAGTAGCTCCCGAAGTCCACCGACTTCGCTGAAATTAGTATGCCATTGTCTAGATCCTGGGTCTCTACCCCTACTAGCATAATCTCTGATGTGCATCACTCCCTTCATGGCAACTTGAATGGCAGTACTATAGCATATTCTTCAAGAGTACCCGCCTTTGTATCCTCTTGCCCCATGTTAAGGCCTTTTGAACTCAACTTCGCCTTCGCAAGTTGAGTCACCTCAGTTCCTGCGTCAAATGCTTCTCTGATATAAGGTGCATGTGTCCAGAAGCTCCTTTTGTCTTTGGCACTATGTTAGATGAGTCCGCTCCATCAAAATGAAAGACCCATAAAATGACATGATCCTGCTCTTGCCTCTGCAAAAGTTCATGTCCTTGGCCTCTATCCAAGGAAAGCTCTGTGCCTTCGCTCCATGTTCCATCTTCTATGCTGGCTCTCTTCATACGACTTGAGTACTTCGCCAAGTTACAACCAAGTTGCTCCACTCCTCGTTTTGCATTGAGTTGAAGGTGGCCCTCGCGCCCACCATTCCATGGGTCAGCCCACCATTAAGTCTGATCTCTATATCAACTCCAAGTGTGTCTTCATTTGTGTTGTTTTTTATCGATCCCCCACTTGATCTAGCAATGCATTCCCTAATGCATTATCTTAAACAAGATCATGCGATGACTGTTAGGATCGAGAGCACTAAGAGGGGGGGGGGGGTGAATTAGTGCAGCGGAAATCTTTCAGCGATTAAAAACGAAAGCTGCGTTCGTTTGATAAAAACTATTTTGATGCAAAAGCCGATTCTAAGAATACTTATGATTAAGTGCAGTTTATGTCTAAACACAGTTTGTGTCTAAGCGTAATTTACGCAGTTTGCAGTTTGCGTCTAAATGCAGATTACGTCTAAGCGCAGTTTGCATCTAAGCGCAGTTTGCGTCTAAGCTCAGATTGCGTTTAAGCGCAGTTTGCGTCTAAGCGCAGTTTACGTCTAAACTCAGATTGCATCTAAGCGCAGTTTGCGTCTAAGCGCAGTTTGCGTCTAAGCGCAGATTGCATTTAAGCGCAGTTTGCGTCTAAGCGCAGTTTACGTCTAAAATCAGATTGCGTCTAAGCGCAGTGTAGTTTTACAGAATCAAAACGTAAACGTAAACTGTAATGTATGAAAACACTGATTTACGTCTAAATGCAGATTCGGAAAGATCAGCACTTAGAAACTTGTAAAGGCGCAGAGAGCAGTAGCTATGTAGGAGGTTTGCAGTAATGATAAAGTGCTCAAAATAAACACAAACCAGAGATTTAGAGTGGTTCGGTCAGTCTTGACCTACTCCACTTTTGGCTTCCTCCACCGACGAGGTCACCGACGTCAACTTGAAGCCTTCCTTCAATAGGCGAAGGCCAACTACCCTCTTACAGATTCACTCCTTTTGACGGGCTTAGGAGACAACCCTTACAGAAGTTTTCTCTCCTCTCTTTACAACTCAAACTTGAAGAATAGAAAGAGGAGAACTAGCAGTTTTGAGCTCTAAGAAACACAGAAAGATAGCAAGATTTCGAGTGTGTGTTCTATCCTTTCAATGCTGAATGGGTGGGGTATTTATAGGCCCCAACCCAGTTCAAATTTGGAGCTCAAAACGATCAAATCCCGGAATTCCGGGATCAGGCGGTTGCACCTCCTGACTGGAGAGGTTGCACCACCTGGCAGAGCTCGAAGACTGAGCCCAGGCGGTGCCACCTCTTGACTGAGGCGGTTGCACCTCTCTGCCAGAGCTCGAAGACCGAGCTCAGGCGGTGCCACCTCTCTGTCAGGGAGGTTGCACCGCCCAGTCTTGCTCGAAGACTGAGCTCAAGCGGTGCCACCTCTCTGTCAAGGAGGTTGCACCGCCTAGTCTAGCTCGAAGACTGAGCTCAGGCGGTGCCACCTCCTGGCTGGGGAGGTTGCACCACCCAGTCTCGCTGGGAGGCTTAGCCCAGGCGGTGCCACCTCCTGGCCTAGGCGGTTGCACCTCCTGGTGCAATCAAGGTCCGAATGGTTAGCTCCATTCGGCCCAATTTCAGTCTTTCAGGGGCCCAATTGCCCCAAGATTAAGCTAATGGGATCACCTCCCATTTTCCAACTTAATCAACGTGCTAACTACGATTAGATCTAAGACAATTTCTGCAGCTTTGCTTCGGTGCGTCAATCGCTTCTTCCGGCGAGTTTCCGGTGAACTTCCGTCGATCATCCGATGAACCCTCGGTGATGCTCCTGCGGACTTCCGGCAAACTCCTGGACTTTGCGACGATCCACTTGGCGAGTTCCGACGAGCTTCGCTTGGCAAGCTTCTGGACTTCTCGGATCTGTTCTCGCAGAACCTCCGACGACCGTCCGAACTTCCGTCGAACTCTCGAACTCCCAACGTGATCATGAACTTGACTCCGGCGCAACTCCTGCTACTTGTCTAACTTTCATCATAGTTAATCCTGCACATGTAAACAAACTTCGATCGAGACAATTAATCCTAAGCAATTAACCAAGTTGTCCGGCATGTCATTGGTCCCTCGACGCTTCGTCCGATTCTTCGGCGCATCGTCCTTTCCTGCAGCCTATTGCCCAATCGGCCAGTTGACTCCGCAACTCCGATATCCTTGGCACAATACCCTCTCTTCTTGGCCCGATGCCCGAGTCCACGGCCCGAAGCCTTCTGTCGATACGTCGACCGATCCACTGGCCCGACGTCCAATCTTCTGACATGTTCCTCCGGCACAACATGATGTTCTTACTTTAATTGTCTCATCCTGATCGATGCATCCTGCGTCACTCAAAACACAGATTAAATCATAAACATATATCAAGTAGTTTCATCATCAAAATACGAGATTCAACAATCTCCCCCTTTTTGATGATGACAACCACTTGATGACGGAGTTAAACTTAACTCCCGGAGTTTAAACAAACTCCCCCTATCAATATGCCATATTGATAGAAACTCTTGGATTCAAAAATCCAAGCAACATGTTATCATAAACTTATGCATAACATGTCATGTTATCAACATACTTTGCTGTCATGTCATCAAATACTTCTCCCCCTTTGTCATCAACAAAAAGGAGAAGTACCACAATCAAGTGTTTGTGATATTGGTTCAACTCATTGCATGAAAAACATAATATCAAGTTTTATCATCATGCAATTTTGCTAGAAAATATAGCAAGTTTTATAGCATACAAGATAGCACTTGGTATGAAAATTAGAGATGTTCAAGATAGCAAGTTCTACATCATGCAAGCTAGCAAATTAGAGATGTTCAAGAAGGCAACTCTTGCTTCTTGAAATATGAAAATTTTGTCCACTTTGCTAGATGCGCAAGTTAGCATGTTTTGCTTCTTGAGATAGGCAAGATAGCACCTTTGTTCTTTTTGTTTCTTAAGATGTTCAAGATAGCAATTTCTTCTCTTTTGAGAAGTGAAAATTTGCTTTCTTCTTGAATTGTGCATGCAAGTTATCTCCTCCTTAGTCATTGTCAAAAAGAAGGGAAAACCCTTTCTGTCAATTTCTAAATCATGACAAAGGTGAGTAATCATTCTTATTTCAAAATTCCATAATTGAGATAAACCTTGAATTCAAATCAAGGCAATTTTAATCAAGGTTCATATCATATGCAATACATTACGTAGAAAGCATAAGTATTGCATGCATCATTTTAGCAACAAATCGTAGCATTTCATCATATGGCAAGATATCATCAAGTAGAATTACGATGCAAGTTCTTGATATCTTAACATGATGAAAATTCAAATATGGCTCTTATAGTATCAATTTATATATTTCTCCCCCTTTATCAACAAAAAGAGAAGTAGCTCTAGCTATTTTAAAATATATGCAAGTTTTTATAACATGAAGCTATATTTTCATCACAACATATAAGCACAAAAGCATAGCAAGATTCTTAGGTTCAATCATGGCAATTCAACACTTGCTTCATGTGCAAGATTGCACTTGCTTTTCTTTGTATGTTCTAACTAGCAAAAGCTTTCTCCCCTTTGTTTTTGTCGAAAAGAAGGGAGAAATTAATGGCCAAAAATTTTTAATTATTATACAAGCCATATTACAAAATCGTGTCATGATATCAAGAAAATTCAAGAAGGACATGATCCATTCAATAAATCCTTTTAATAGGGCAAAGGAATTATATAACCAAGAATCATGATTAAAATATTTCAATATCATAGATCAAGTCATGATTCGTGATTCATCATAAAGCAAATTAATTTTCAGTCATCACATAAGGCATTTAAAGAATTTTTGAAACATAGAAGAATGATTAATTTAAGCATGTAATGTTTCAATCAAAATCAAGTCATGAATACCAATACTTTCATATTGTGAGTATCAATTCATGAATACCAAAAGATATTATTTGTAATTTCAATTTTGCAAGATCATGATTATGATTTAGACATAACTTATTCAAATCAAATCGTCAACTTGAAACTCATAATCAAGTCATTAAAATTAATTTCGAAATTCACAAAATATCATGAAATCAGAAGACAAGTTGCATTTCATTTGAAGAACTCCTTTTTGATAAATGTAGGGAGCATAATGAACGATCTTGATTTATAAAGAGCTTCATGTTATAATTATCAAGATCATGATTTTAATAATTATTCTCTTTAGCAAAGAATCACAAAAGCACTTTATTTTTTCATAAGAAATCTCATTGTATTATGATTTATAAATTCTTTTTCTGCACATGAATCATAGGAGATATGTATGTGAAACAAATCTTTGCAAGCAAAGACACTATCATTCATATTTCAAGATGGAATTTATAAGCAGGAATCATTTCATCAAATCCATTTTAGAAAAGTATTTTTCAAAAGTGTATGAGAAAATCCGATTGTTAGGATACCAATTGTTAAGTGAATCCGAAAATGAAATTAGTACTTTCATGCATTCGGATAGGATTTTGCTATAGATTTTCAAGTTCAATTATGAAGATAAAACATGCTCATGATCATAAAAATTTATGTATCCAAAACATATAATTTCCAACATGTTATAGTGTAAAATCATCATGGCAATTAAGTATTTTGAACATTGAATCAAGAATGTCCGAAAAATAATCTTAACACGTTCATGCATTCGAGCACATTTTTGCCATAGTTTTTCAAATATACTCATGAGAATAACACATGCTTATCATCGGCTTAAAATCTCATGCATAAAATTATTAATCAAAATATTTAATTTCATCATTATGCATTTCTTCAAATCAAACATGATCTTTAATCAAAATCGAGAAATAACAATGGAACTCAACGTAATACACATTATTACTTCTTAACCATGATTTCATATTTTCAATCAAGATCATTTTATTTGTTTATCATAAAATATGTAATATTATCATTTTCGAAATTACTTAGTATGATCATAATAATTTTTTTTTTTAACATGTAATTTTTAAGAAAATTAATTCTAAACTAAAAGAGAAAAATACATCATGAAAGCATCAAGTAATTTCAAAATAAATTAGGGGGATTTCGATTACCTCATCATTGTAGGTTGTTAAGGCGTAGTTTGCCGCCTTGCTTTTGTTGACTTTCTCTTCTTCGGAGGAGCTCGATTCATCCCAATTTTTGTTCTTCTTCTTGCGTTCAAAGCAAGTAGTTCCGTTCTTTTGTACTTTTTAATTTTTGTTTCATTTGTAGTTTAAGTTCACCATCACTTGAGCTTATGCTCGAGTGGTCTTCAAATGTTCTATGTCCTAAATCCTTCCTGTTCTTTGGAAGGTGGTTCTCAAGTTCTTCACGTGCATTGCACGTCATTTCATATGTGATCAATGAACCAATTAGTTCTTCAAGTGGAAATTGGTTCAAGTTTTTCGATTCTTGAATAGCAGTTACTTTTGAATCCCAAGTTTTAGAAAGTGAGCGCAAAACTTTGTTAACGAGTTCAAAATCCGAAAAGCTTTTACCAAGTGATTTTAAACCATTGACGACATCCGTAAAACGGGTGTACATGTCAACAATGGTTTCGCTTGGTTTCATATGAAAAAGCTCGAAATCATGTAGTAAAATATTAACTTTCGAGTCTTTGACTCTACTAGTTCCCTCGTGCGTGATTTCAAGAGCGTGCCAAATATCGAAAGTCGTTTCGCACAAAGAAACCCGATTGAACTCATTTTTGTCCAAAGCGCAAAATAAGGCATTCATAGCCTTTGCGTTTAAAGAAAAATACTTCTTCTCTACAACCGACCATTCGATCATCGGTTTAGAGGGAAGTTGAAAACCGTTTTCAACGATATTCCATAAATCCAGATTTAGAGAAATCAAGAAAACTCTCATTCGAGTTTTCCAATAAGTGTAGTCGAATCCGTTAAAGAACGGTGGACGAAAGACCGAAAAGCCCTCTTGAAGAGCCATTTCTCTCGGGTGTAAATCCGAAATGAGAAATACCCCGCTCTGATACGAATTGTTAGGATCGAGAGCACTAAGAGGGGGGGGGGTGAATTAGTGCAGCGGAAATCTTTCAGCGATTAAAAACGAAAGCTGCGTTCGTTTGATAAAAACTATTTTGATACAAAAGCCGATTCTAAGAATACTTATGATTAAGTGCAGTTTATGTCTAAACACAGTTTGCGTCTAAGCGTAATTTACGCAGTTTGCAGTTTGCAGTTTGCGTCTAAATGCAGATTGCGTCTAAGCGCAGTTTGCATCTAAGCGCAGTTTGCGTCTAAGCTCAGATTGCGTTTAAGCGCAGTTTGCGTCTAAGCGCAGTTTACGTCTAAACTCAGATTGCATCTAAGCGCAGTTTGCGTCTAAGCGCAGATTGCGTCTAAGCGCAGATTGCGTTTAAGCGCAGTTTGCGTCTAAGCGCAGTTTACGTCTAAAATCAGATTGCGTCTAAGCGCAGTGCAGTTTTACAGAATCAAAACGTAAACGTAAACTGTAATGTATGAAAACACCGATTTACGTCTGAATGCAGATTCGGAAAGATCAGCACTTAGAAACTTGTAAAGGCGCAGAGAGCAGTAGCTATGTAGGAGGTTTGCAGTAATGATAAAGTGCTCAAAATAAACGCAAACCAGAGATTTAGAGTGGTTCGGTCAGTCTTGACCTACTCCACTTTTGGCTTCCTCCACCAACGAGGTCACCGACGTCAACTAGAAGCCTTCCTTCAATAGGCGAAGGCCAACTACCCTCTTACAGATTCACTCCTTTTGACGGGCTTAGGAGACAACCCTTACAGAAGTTTTCTCTCCTCTCTTTACAACTCAAACTTGAAGAATAGAAAGAGGAGAACTAGCAGTTTTGAGCTCTAAGAAACACAGAAAGATAGCAAGATTTCGAGTGTGTGTTCTATCCTTTCAGTGCTGAATGGGTGGGGTATTTATAGGCCCCAACCCAGTTCAAATTTGGAGCTCAAAACGATCAAATCCCAGAATTCCGGGATCAGGCGGTTGCACCTCCTGACTGGAGAGGTTGCACCGCCTGGCAGAGCTCGAAGACTGAGCCCAGGCGGTGCCACCTCTTGACTGAGGCGGTTGCACCTCTCTGCCAGAGCTCGAAGACCGAGCTCAGGCGGTGCCACCTCTCTGTCAGGGAGGTTGCACCGCCCAGTCTTGCTCGAAGACTGAGCTCAGGCGGTGCCACCTCTCTGTCAAGGAGGTTGCACCGCCTAGTCTAGCTCGAAGACTGAGCTCAGGTGGTGCCACCTCCTGGCTGGGGAGGTTGCACCGCCCAGTCTCGCTGGGAGGCTTAGCCCAGGCGGTGCCACCTCCTGGCCTAGGCGGTTGCACCTCCTAGTGCAATCAGGGTCCGAATGGTTAGCTCCATTCGGCCCAATTTCAGTCTTTCAAGGGCCCAATTGCCCCAAGATTAAGCTAATGGGATCATCTCCCATTTTCCAACTTAATCAATGTGCTAACTATGATTAGATCTAAGACAATTTCTGCAGCTTTGCTTCGGTGCATCAATCGCTTCTTCCGGCGAGTTTCCGGTGAACTTCCGTCGATCATCCGATGAACCCTCGGTGATGCTCCTATGGACTTCCGGCAAACTCCTGGACTTTGCGACGATCCACTTGGCGAGTTCCGACGAGCTTCGCTTGGCAAGCTTTTGGACTTCTCGGATCTGTTCTCGCAGAACCTCCGACGACCGTCCGAACTTCCGTCGAACTCTTGAACTCCAAACGTGATCATGAACTTGACTCCGGCGCAACTCCTGCTGCTTGTCTAACTTTCATCGTAGTTAATCCTGCACATGTAAACAAACTTCGATCGAGACAATTAATCCTAAGCAATTAACCAAGTTGTTCGGCATGTCATTGGTCCCTCGACGCTTCGTCCGATTCTTCGGCGCATCGTCCTTTCCTGCAGCCTATTGCCCAATCGGCCAGTTGACTCCGTAACTCCGATATCCTTGGCACAATACCCGCTCTTCTTGGCCCGATGCCCGAGTCCACGGCCCGAAGCCTTCTGTCGATACGTCGACCGATCCACCGGCCCGACGTCCAATCTTCTAACATGTTCCTCCGGCACAACATGATGTTCCTGCTTTAATTGTCTCATCCTGATCGATGCATCCTGCATCACTCAAAACACAGATTAAATCATAAACATATATCAAGTAGTTTCATCATCAAAATACGAGATTCAACAATGACTCCCCGTCGCTCGCTCAGTCTGTTGAGCTTTGTGAAGTTGTTTTTGAGGTACACCTCCTCAACATGTGCGGTCCGTTGCACTTGGTTCTCCCTCTGAAGAGCTGATACTTATCCCTCCTAGATATCTATCCCGTTAGAGCAACTTCTCTCTTCACTTCTCTTTGAATGTTTCGGAGACCACCATCCCCTTGGACTACTTTGCCTTACTGAACAAACTATGCATTGTTCTGCCTCCTATAAATGTACTTACTAGATTGCGACTCCATGTCATTACAGTCCCCGCTGCACCCCTCAAGGTCTAGCAACATGCTGAACTTGCTGCACACTTCAGCCTCCTATAGACGTATCCTTTTCATACCAAAGAGAAAGTTTTAATGCTCTATGGCATCAAGCTTCGGTCGCCTTGGGATGGCCACAAACATTCCATCGTTCACATATAAGCCCTTGCATGAGTATCAAATCCTTCGATTTAGCAATTCCCCTCACCTTTGTGAGCTTTGCACAACTCTTTTGGTCGTTGAACAACCCATTCCGCCTTACATGGTCTCATCCTTTACCAAGCACCTCGCTTGCCTTGAGCACCATCAAGTATAGTTACCAACGTTGAGCAATAGCTCAAACTCAGCCATCCCAACCTTTATGCGCTACGTATTCTTCCTGTCTTACTTGTCCTCGTGGTGCCTCTTGCGCAAAGGGTTGGCCATTCCTCTAAATGTCAATCTCAAATGCCCGCTCCTCTAAGCGATTCCATTTCCCTACATCTCTATGCCTGTTTTCCCCAAAACGGTCGCGCATGCTGGCTGCCCTCAACACAGCCCTGCTAGGTCCCCCACGTTTGCATGCCAAGTGTTTCTATGAGTGCTTGTCCCACTCTGATACCATCTGTTATGGACTTAGCTGGTTTTGCCTAAGTCATGCAGCACCCTTGCATGTCCGCCTACAAAGGTCAGCCTCCCCAAAACCTCCCATGGTCCCTTAGGACCTACAAAAGAGAAAACGGATTAGAGAAAGCGCCTCACTCGGGATCCATAAGCAAATATCTCATAAAACACTTCATAGCCAATGTAAATTACAAACAGACTTTACAAACTTTGAACGGTTGCACAACAAAGGGTCAAAATGATCCACTACAGATCGAAATCTCTCACAAGTGTTCACATAATACAACCTTTATTTAAAAGCCTAAAACGACCACCAAACCCAACTAAAATGGGATTATTAAGTCTTTGATCGTCCCTCTACATGTTGTACAAAGCATAAACAAACCAAAAGACATGGACATTCATAAGCATTACATCAAACATCATGTTTAGAAGTTTATCCGTGACAACTTGGGAGGTTGTGCCTCAAGCGGTTCCACCGCCCACCCTAAGCGGTGCCACCATTTGGCATGGCTCCAAGTGGCTAAGTGGGCCATCTATTCAGCCCAACTCAGCTCTGTTTTAGGTCCAGTTGGCTCCTAACTGAGTTAGTGGGATTACATCTCAATCCTAACTCAACCTAAGTTCTAACTATGACAATTAAGGCATTAACTAAGCAATCTTTGTCCAATATGCCAATTGTTCTTCCGGTGAAGTCTCAACGAACTTCCGATGAACTCTCAACAAGCTTTTAGCGAACTCCCGACGAACTCTCAATGAACCCCCAACGAACTCTCGGCGAGATCCCAATGAACTCTCAACAAACTTTCAGCACATCATCCGAATCTTTGACGTATCGTCCGATCTTTGACTCCGACCTAACATCTGCTTTATGTCTTATCGTAGTTAAACTTGCAATACTCTTCTCAATATAATTTATCAATTGATTTCATCATCAAAATCCGAAATTCAACCGTTGATAGTACCAATTTTGATAACTTTTGTAATGAAATATGGATATACAAGCATAATTTCTTTACTCAAGGAGCTTCCAACATACCACACAATATTTGAATGCAATTGGAAATTTTGATGACATAGTTTAATTTATGGTTAAATTTTTAGGAAAAAATAGTATTGTAAAAGAGATTATTCATATTTTTGGTATACTCCTCAATTACATATAATAATTTTGATGATGAAACAAGAGAAAACCATAGCATGGAAAAGTTACAATTTAATACCATGATATCAAGTTTGAACACTCAATAATGGCTTATGATACCATGATATCAAGTTTAAAAATTTTATTGGATCATTTGAGTACCCTCCTCTTTTTGTTAATGACTTATTGATGACTTATAGGTTTGGTTACTTACATGCTTAAATTTTCTTGGCTACTTGAGTTTTATTGATATTTTAGTTGAGCTGGGTTGATTAGTTGAGTTTTATTAATATCTTACTTGAGTTGACTCGCATGTTATTTACGTTTGCTATAGTTATTGTTGTATTTGTTGAATATTTAACCTATTTGATGATTATGGTATGCATAAAAAATTTTATTATACTTTGAGTAGCTTAAAAATTGTGATATCTTTAATGTCTTGATATTAAATTTGCATCCTTCCAAGCGAGGCTAAGAATGTGGCGTATCTTAAATCCTTTAAAGGATTTAAAAATTTATGAGCAAATGGACACGAGTCTTTTAATCTCCTTGGCCAATTGATTGTCAATATATAAAAGATAGAGTTTCATGAGAATAATGAATAATGCAATTGATAAGTTTAATGGGCTAATCCTCTCTTCAGTAAATATTTAGATAAATTGAGTTGATTTGATTTGAAGGAGTACTGTCCCGACTTTTCTAATTACCTAAAAGGGGTGCTATTACATGTCTAGGCAATGATCTTGAGTTAAGATGCAAGGCGATGATCTAGGGTGATAAATTAAGATGCAAACTAAAATTGAGTTAAAATTATGCTAGGCGATGATCTTGCTCAGTCTTGATGGTGGTATTACATGTCTTTTGATACCTTGGCCATTTTCTCACCAACTCAAATGATTTGTTGCTCCTATAACCATCCTATTAGGTTGATAGGTTGAAACAAGTGAATACAAACCTTATTAATCATTGTAAGTGCGTAAGTATGAGAATTCTCTTGTGTTTGATCCTTCTCTTGAGTTGAGTCTTGCAAAGAGAGGTGTGTTTTGAAGTGTAAAAGTTGCCTGTGTAAGGGTCTTGGTATTGAAGGAAGATTATTAGAGGTTATCATTTCAAGGGATGAAAAATTAAGAGTTGTCATAATTTATAAATCAAACCGCTAGAGATGGTTTTCTCATCTCTTCTTATTACTTATGTGATTTACTTCTCAAATTAGCTTGTACAAAAAGTTTCTTACACATACTCAGTATTCTTTCTTCCGTTTGTTATCTCACATTAGATATAATATAGTTAAGTATCAAATTATTCAATCATCAGTTGAACTAGTGGATCAACTAATCCAACTATGGTTTTTAAAAAATAAATTAATTTATATGTTTTATATATATATATATATATATATATATATATATATATATATATATATATATATATATATATATATAGGTTTAGAGTTTATAATTATGCTTAAGCATTATTTTGAGATTGAAAGCTTTTTAGATATATTTTCTATATGACGTCTGTAAAGAAAATTGAAAATTTAATGAAACTCGTGCTCAATCTATAAGCTAATAAAACATTAGAGATTCAGTTCCAACAACAAGATTAATCTATTTCTTTGGAATTGTTGATTCAAAATGTAATTGCTATTCCTTTTTATTGTCATCTTCCTCGGAAATCAAAAGATATCATGTTGCGCATCTGTTCATCAGTTCATCTTGTCCCAAAGGTATCATGATGCTTTTGATGTGCATATGTCTCCAATCATCATCATGATAGAGCATATATCATACTAATTCGACCTTCACGGGCAGCCCAAAAAATCATAATTGGATGAACACTTGTAAGTGAATCAGAGTTATAGAAAAAAATAACCTGGGTTTTCATTTGTTATCGACTCGGATCGGGTTGGGCTTTCATCAATGTGATCTTTTGGACTATCTATTAATTTCATTTGATCAATTACTTAAATATATAAAATTAATTAAAAAGTATCTAAATCTGATTTAAATTTGCTCTTGCGATAAGTATTTACTGTATAAGTATTTCTTGATAAAGAAGAAAATAATAGGCAAGTGTTAGGGTTCGACAAAGATTATATACAATGACCCTCGACATAACATTAACTTTCTTCATCACAACACACATGATAATAGTGTCTTCTTGTACACGTTGGATGTGTGTGTCACTACCAAATCTAATAATTATTTTGTTGAATATAAGATTATGAGTTATTTTGTTATATATATATATATATATATATATATATATATATATATATATATATATATATATATATATATATATATATATATATATATATATATATATATATATATATATGTGTGTGTGTGTGTGTGTGTGTGTGTTTAGAGTTTATAATTATGCTTAATCATTATCTATTAGCATGTGATATCATCATTTAGATTTAATATCTCTATAATTTAAATCATAATACCTATCTCACAATTTCATTCCTGATCATAAGTAGAGTGCCATAACAATAGAGAAATATCATCTGTCATTCATTTATAATGAATGCATAGATATGCTTCAAGAGGCCATATGAGCTAATATATTCAATCTTACCTCTAAATATATAAAAACTATTTTTGAGATTTGAATCCTAATCTCTGGAGATATTTTACTATTATATCAAGGCTTACCCTTGATAAATAAATATGCTCTACCTTCAAAAAGAAAAAAAGAAAAAGATACCAATGATGGTAGACATAATTCAAAAGGAAGAGGATCTCCACAAAACAAAATATCCGTATGATTAGAACATATTCGAAAGGTGAGGGATTCATGCTGTCTAATGTTGAAGGAAAGAAACATTTGTTTTCTAAAAAAAAACTTAAAAGGGAGGAGAACCTGCTAGAAGTATAATAAAGGTTAACTTATCTAGGAAGATTTGTTGTCTTTTTCCAATTTGGAAAGAATTAGAAGCTTGCTTCCCATAAATGATGCAAATGTACATTTTGATGCGACATTTAAACCATTACATCCTTCTCCCCAAGGGAAGAAAGGAAAATGTAAGACCTGATCCATTTCATTTAGCCAACTCATTATGTGCATGTAGAGATTTATCTCTCTCTCTCTCTCTCTCTCTCTCTCTCTCTCTCTCTCTTTCTCTCTCTCCATAAATACCGGCACGTTGTTGTTCTGAGCATCAAAAAATGAAGTCATTTTTGGGAATCATGTTCATCGCTTTCCTGCTCTTTCACCCCAGCGAGGGTACTCTTCATATATATGATGATCTCTCTACTTTTTTATATGTGCACTTGGGTGTATGTTTGATATTGTTCATTATACTTTATTGTACCAGCTTACATTTAGCTTTTGCACGCATGATTTAGTTTTTAGGGTTTTGTAGAACTCAAAGCTGAGATTTTGCTACAAGTTTGCAATCAAGATTCATACGGTATAATCTAATCTGTATAAGATAGACATTTAGTTTACACACTCCAATCTCTCTCTCTCTCTCTCTCTCTCTCTTCTTTCCTTGTCTCCATTTCCTTTCTCTTAGTACAGATGTATCGGATAAAAGAGCTTTTATTCTTTCCCTCCGATTGTTTGAATCTACTGGAGACACGATCAATGAATCAGTAACGTTGTTTTAGAATCAATTGGTAATAAGATGAGATGGAACTGCATAACCTATGATAACTTCTTCTGATCCTTCAATTTATCTTTCTTGTGATCCGATTGTCATCGCAGGTGATGAGCACACGACGTGCAAAGTGGACATGTACTCCAGGGATGAATGCAGTCCTAAGCGTTGCAGCTTCTTCTGCTCGCATTATGATCATGGAGTAGGATCCTGCCACCCAGAGAACGTCCACGAGTGCAGCTGCACTTACTGGTGTTGACATGCCTTGGCATGGTAGCAACTCATGTTGGAATATAACGTTTGATTGCATCTAAATATGGGTTGTCTTCCTAACTCTTCCTCAGCACCCACATGATAAGTCTGGGCATACAAAAACTATATTTTCAATCTCTCTCTCTCTCTCTCTCTCTCTCTATATATATATATATATATATATATATATATATTCAAAACTAATTGTTTGATGGTATAATTGACTTCTATCTTAGGTTAAGGGTTTCGATCTAAAATTTCTATGCCAACGTGAACCCAAATCCAACAAGCTATTAAAAAGCTAGTTAAAGATTACTAAAATCCAAATTATATGGGTCAAATAGATACGAATACCAATATAAAAATCTGAATTACTGCTATTTCATAAAAATTAAGATACCAATGAGTTTTGTCATACTCGAATCCAAACCCGAATCTTAACCTAAAAATAACTTTGGAATTTTATCTTTCCCATGATCCATCTCAAATTCGACCGGAAGGTAATTGTGAGTGTGTTGGATCGATCTATGCATTCCGGAAATTTCTGACTGTGCGTGATATTTTGCTGCGAAACAAAATGTATTGTTACTACTTACTTATTGACTAATCTTAGATTCGCGTATAGTCCGCCGCTATGATCCAGGCATCAATCAAGACAGCACTACTCTCAAAGCACAATGGACTCGGTCAAAGGCTTGGGTTGGGAAATAATAGACATGGCACTTTTAGATTTTACATTCTGATGACATTTAGGAAAGATAACGAATGATTTGATCTGAATATATTTTGTTACAGATTTACAACAATTGGGTGTAAGAAATTTTAATGAAGCCAACTTGTGTTTCTAAATTATTGTAATAGAAACACAATAAAACTAATGCGAAAACGAAATAGCGTACCTCCAGCCATTGTCGCCAAGAATTTCTGTAGAGGTTTCTTCTTGAACTTTGGTTCTTCTCGGCTCAGAACTCTCGCTTTAGATGGTGTAGGAAAGCCTTTCGCTTCAAAGAGATGATTGAGCCAAGGGACCAAAATCCTCATGTATATATAGATGTTCTCCCATCAAGAACATTTATCATCACCAACTCATAACGTTTAAAAATTAATTCAAATTTGTAACGTTTAGACCATAATGAAGAACTTAATGATATTAAATATTTAATTTAATAATAACGGTTTCAAGCATAAAGAATAAGAAACTGAAATCATTTAAACCATAATAAATGAAGAAATTCATGATAATGAATTATGAATCTTAATAAGAACGGTTACGTTATTATTAAATAAGATATTTAATAATAACCGTTACATTCTCCCACTTGGTCCATACGTTTATCTTAATAATTTGAATTAATCTTTCTCGAACAACTTTCTTAAGAAATAAATACATGAATCATAGCGATAAGTCCTCTAAGAGCGAGTATTATCATCCATGTATTACGATGTATTTAGTTTCTTAATCTTAATGTGGTAATATTACTTTATGAATAAACCTTATGTTTATTCTTGGTCCAACAACAATATATTTTCTCAAAATAATGTGCACATGAATGAGAAAATATCACAATATATAAGAGTTTCAATATCATTACAAAGTGGAACTAAGTCCCATTTTCTTTACATGATCCTTGAATTTTAGAGGTGGCATGCCTTTAGTCAAAGGATCAGCAATCATCAATTCAGTGCTAATGTGCTCAATGACCACTTTCTTTTCTTTTACACGTTCTCTTATGGCTAAATACTTAATGTCGATGTGTTTACTTCGACTTCCACTTTTATTGTTTTTAGCCATAAAGACAGCAGCTGAATTGTCACAGAAAATTCTTAATAGCCTAGAAATAGAATCCATGATTCTAAGCCCAGAAATGAAACTCTTAAGCCATACACCATATGAAGTAGCCTCAAAGCAGGAGACAAACTCAGCTTCCATGGTAGAAGTAGCAGTCAAGGTCTACTTAGCGCTTCTCCAAGAAATAGCTCCACCATCCATCATAAAAATATATCCTTATGTTGATTTACGAGAATCAACACAACCGGCGAAGTCTGAATCTGAGTAACCAATCACATCCAGATTGTCTGTATGTCTATACATAAGTATGTAATCTTTGGTTCCTTGTAGATACCTCATCACTTTCTTTGCAGCTCTCCAATGGTCCATACCTGGATTACTCTGATATCGACCTAGCATCCCCACAATAAATGCAATATCAAGTCTAGTACAGACCTGAGCATACATAAGGCTTCCTACGACAGAAGCATATGGGATGTTTTTCATTGATTCCCTTTCAAAATTGTTCTTTGGGCATTGGTTCAAATTGAACCTATCACCTTTCACAATAGGAGCAACACTTGGTGAACAATCCTTCATCCGAAATCTTTCTAAAAGTTTATCAATATAGGTTTCTTGTGATAGACCTAAAATGCCTCGAGGTCTATCTCTATAGATCTTAATGCCAATGACATAAGATGCTTCACCCATATCCTTCATGTCAAAATTTTTAGAAAGAAATTGTTTCACCTCATGCAGCAAATCCTTATCATTGGTTGCAAGCAAAATATCATCTACGTATAAAACAAGGAAACATATTTTACTCCCACTAACCTTCTGGTATATACATTGATCCATGAGATTTTCAACAAATCCGAATGAAGAAATCACTTCATGAAATTTAAAATACCATTGGTGGGAGGCTTGTTTTAAGTCGTATATAGACTTCCTAAGCTTGCAAACCAAGTGCTTACCAACACTAGAGGAGAAACCTTCAGGTTGTTTCATATAAACCTCTTCCTCTAGATCTCCATTAAGAAATGCTGTTTTCACATCCATTTGTTACAATTCAAGGTCAAAATGAGCAACTAATGCTAAAATAATACGCAGAGAATCTTTCTTAGATACAGGAGAAAATGTCTCCGTATAATCGATTCCCTCTTTTTGAGTAAATCCCTTTGCAACAAGTCTTGCCTTGTATCTCTCAATGTTGCCTAACGAATCTTTCTTAGTTTTAAAGACCCATTTGCAATCAATGGCCTTTGCTTCATTAGGCAACTCTACAAGATCCCAGACTCCATTGCTCATCATGGAATTCATCTCTTCTTTCATAGCATCATGCCACAAATTTGACTTTTTGCAACTCATGGCTTGTGAAAATGTTTCAGGATCATTTTTGGCTCCAATATTATAGTCAGATTCTTGTAGATATACAACATAATCACTAGGAATTGCTGATCTTTTATTTCTAGTAGATCTTCTTAATGTTGTACCAATGGTTCCTTGAGGAACTTGTGGTTCAACTAGTTGTTCAGGAGCTTGTTGTAATTCCTGAACTGCTTGATCTATTAGAATATTATCAACAACTTGTGGAATTTCAATGATTGGTTGTTCAGCACTAGTTTGTACTTGAGGAGTGCTATGAACTATAACCAATCTATCATTTGATGTGGAAGGTTGAGATTCTATATGATCATGTGTAGAACCTATGTTCCTGAAATGATCGCTCCCACTAATCACATCATCCTCAAGAAATTTAGCGTTTCTTGATTCCACAATCCTAGTTGTGTGAGATGGACAATAGAACCTGTAACCTTTGGACTTTTCGGCATATCCAATGAAATACCCACTAATAGTCCTCGGGTCCAGTTTCTTCTCTTGTGGATTATATATCCTGACTTCAGACGGACATCCCCAAATGCGCATATGTCGCAAACTCGGTTTCCAACCTTTCCATAGTTCAAATGGTGTCTTTTGGACAGCCTTGGTTGGAACTCGGTTTAATATATACACAGCCATTTTTAATGCTTCAGTCCATAAGAACTTAGGAAGATTGGAGTTGCTAAGCATACTCCGCACCATGTCCAATAATGTTCGGTTTCTTCTTTCTGCAACACCATTCTGGTTTGGAGAACCAGGCATAGTGTATTGGGCAATAATCCCATGTTCTTGAAGAAACTTAGCAAAAGGACCAGGTGCTTGTCCATTTTCAGTATATCTACCATAATATTCTCCACCCCTATCTGATCTCACAATTTTAATTTGTTTACCACATTGGTTCTCAATTTCAGCCTTAAAGACTTTGAAGGCATCCAATGCTTCATTTTTATTATGAAGCAAATATATATACATATATCGTGAGTAATCATCTATAAAGGAGATGAAGTATTTCTGACCATGTATGTCCATGTCTGGACAACATATATCAATATGAATTATTTCTAATAAGTCTGAACTCCTATTAACACCCCTTTTGGACTTATTGGTCTGTTTTCCTTTAATACAGTCCACACAAGTCTTAAAATTAGTAAAATCAAGAGTACTAAGTATCCCATCTTTAACTAATCTTTTAATTCTCTCTATGAAGATATGTCCTAATCTCCGATGCCATAATATAGAGGAGTCCTCATTAATATTACACCTCTTAATGCCAGCGTGAACATGCATTGAACCTTGAGTATTATCATAAAATACGGTAAAGACCGTCAGACAAAATATCATTCCCAATACAATCAGATTTATATAATAAACAAAATGATGTGTCTTTAAAATTAAAGGAATATCGAAATGGTACAAGTCTGAAACAGAAATTAAGTTTTGTGAGAAACTTGGTACATAAAAGGTTCTTTCCAATTTTAAAACAAAACCACTACTTAAAGTTAAAATGCATGTTCCAATTGCTTCCACATGTGAGCCCATCTTATTTCCTGATAAGATGCTTTGCTCACTTCCCACTGGCTTCCTTAGGTTTTGCATACCCTGCAAAGAGTTTGCAATATGGATTGTTGATCCAGAGTCAATCCACCAGGTGTTAATATTAACATTGACCATATTAGATTCATAACATACATATGAGGTTGGTTTACCTTTCTTTTCAAGCCATTGTTGGAATTTCGTACATTCCTTCTTCATGTGTCCCTTTCTTTTACAAAAGAAACACCTTGCTTCTTTCTTGATATCAGCTTGGGGTGGTATTTTACCTTTTCCCTGCTGATAAGCTTTTTGATTGGCTTGATGTTTGTCAGTTTTGTTCTTCCCTCGAGTGGTTACCATCAATGCACTCTCACCCAATTCCATTACTAGCCTCTCTTCTTCTTGAACACACATGGTCATTAATTCATTAATTGACCATTTGTCCTTATGTGTATTGTATGAAATTTTAAAAGGGCTATATTGAGGTGGAAGGGTGTTCAGAATATAGTGCACCAGGAAGGATTCTGACATATTAACCTCAAGTTTCTTAAGTTGAGCCGTAATATCTCGCATTTGCATTATGTGCTCACGCACACCCTTTATGTTGGTGAGTCTAAGGGATGAAAATTTCATTATAAGGGTGCTTGCTAGTGCCTTATCCGAAGTGATGAATTGTTCATCGATAGCCTTTAGCAAGTCTCGGACATTTTCATGCTGGTCAACAGAACCACGTATGCCAGCAGTTATCTTAGTTTTGATAAACATCACGTTGAGCCGATTGGATCGCTCCCATCGCTCATATAACGTGATCTCAGTTAGAGTGCTGGTATCAGTGACTATAGGTGGTTCGTCTTTTCTAATAGCATAATCAATATCCATCCACCCTAAATGGAGGAGAACCCTCTCCTTCCATATCTTATAGTTATCACCACTAAGTTCGGGAATATCACATCGAATATCAGAGAAATTAACAGTTTGAGAAACTGCATAAAATCAAACATGCTTATGTCAAAATTTGAAGCTTATATCAAAATTTGAAGCTTAATAGACTAAATTACATGTTTTACCAATGTGAAACATGCCAAAAATATGAATCTCATGACATAAAAATTGTCTGTAGGCTAAATTCTTAATTCAAATAGATTCATATGGTCTTTATGATAAAACTATCAAATTATATTCCAATTCATAATCCCTATGGGTAAATTATGAAAATAATCTGATATTTTATCCTGATTAATTATATTAAATATAATAAAAGATCCTGTGGGATAACAATTATTATACGAAATATAATCAATCACAATATGATGTCTAATTACTTATGTGATCCTTATTTTAACTTTATATATAATTTTAATTAATTAAGGATGCTGTGGCTAATTCTTAATTAATTAAGATTATATGGATCACTAGACATTTTAAACATAAAAAAATTTGCTCATAAACATAATTTAATATAACTAAATATGCATACATAATATGAGCATTTTATCGACTAAAAATGTTGAAAATGATATTTCCTCATAATTTTCAACAAAATATATCAACAAGTTTCCAAGAAGAAACCAAAATCAAATCATTTTCATGGCATAAAAATGAAAACTTTTTCATATCAAGGCAGAGGTCATTCGGCTCTGATACCAAATGTAAGAAATTTTAATGAAGCCAACTTGTGTTTCTAAATTATTGTAATAGAAACACAATAAAACTAATGCGGAAATGAAATAGCGTACCTCCAGCCATTGTCGCCAAGAATTTCTGCAGAGGTTTCTTCTTGAACTTTGGTTCTTCTCGGCTCAGAACTCTCACTTTAGATGGTGTAGGAAAGCCTTTCGCTTCAAAGAGATGATTGAGCTAAGGGACCAAAATCCTCATGTATATATAGATGTTCTCCCATCAAGAACATTTATCATCACCAACTCATAACGTTCAAGAATTAATTCAAATTTGTAACGTTTGGACCATAATGAAGAACTTAATGATATTAAATATTTAATTTAATAATAACGGTTTCATGCATAAAGAATAAGAAACTGAAATCATTTAAACCATAATAAATGAAGAAATTCATGATAATGAATTATGAATCTTAATAAGAACGGTTACGTTATTATTAAATAAGATATTTAATAATAACCGTTACAGGGAGACCCTATAAAATATTTGGTCGAACGTATTAATCCTTCTGCATATGGTTCTTCTTACTGCTAACTTTTATGATCAAATGAGTTGATATAGACTTGCAAACGAGAGGATAAGACTATACATACGTATATTTATCTTTTTTTGTTTTGTTTTGCTTTGAAGTTAGATGTACCACAAGAGGCAGCACAAGTGGCACCACAAGAAAAACCTAAGTGTTTGCTTTGGTTTAAGTCCATACTAATTTAAATAGTTTGGACTTATAGTTTGGTTTTTCTTGTTTAGTATTTTCGGGTGTTTTATGGCCTAGGAACATCTTCCTAAGGCATTTGTAATTGTTCCTCTTTTGCAGTAGCAATTTGCTCCTCTTTCGTCCGTGGATTTAGGTCAAAGTCAATTGATCGAACCACGTATATCTGGTGTTCTTGTCTCACTTTTATTCTTTCCGTTTTATTGTCTTGTTGGGTTGCCAAAATTACCTTGTGGTAAATTTCCTGGGGCTAGCTCTAACAAACTGGTATCAGAGCTTGGTTCTGGGATCTTTTGGTAACGATAATAATAACAAAGATTATTGTCGAGAAATTCGATAGAAATGTCAACTTCGGCTTGTGGCAACTCAAGATGGAGGCCATTCTAGTTCAAGACGGGGTTGATTTGGTGCTATAGGGAGCCGAGAGCATTCCATATGATATGTCAAAAGAAGAACTTGCGGGTATGGATAAGAAGGCCTGATCAAGCATCATTCTAAATCTCTCTGACGATGTTTTACGGGAGGTAGCTACGGAGACTACGGCTAAGAGCATGTGGGACAAGCTTAAAGCCTTGTACATGAAGAGGATAGTGGAGAATCGTCTCTACTTAAAGCAGAGTCTATATATGCTTCGGATGATTAAAGGTACATCTATACTCTCGCATCTTGATAAGTTTGATTCTTTGGTTATGGATTTGGAGAATATAGATGCAAAAATTGATGATGAGGATAAGGCTTTGTTACTCTTGTGTTCTCTTCCCCAATCTTTTAAGCATTTCCGTGATACTTTGATTTATGGAAAAGAAATAGTTTTGTATCAAGAAATTAAATCTGCACTGAAATCTAAGGAGTAGATAGATAGGAATATCACTGGGGAAAGTAGAGAGAATCAGGCTGAGGGTCTGGTTGTTAGGGGGAGAATGGATAAAAGAGAATTTGACAGTAGTAGATCTAAATCTAGATCTAAATCCAGACATAGAAATTTAGAATGCAGATATTGTCATAAAATGGGGCACATTAAATCTGATTACTTTAAATTGAAAAATAAATTTGTTGAAAAAACTACTGAATCCGCTGAAGTTAGTGTAGCAACTGATGAGATTGTTGGAAATATTTTTTCTGCTATTGATGATAGGACGAGGTCTAAAAATGAATGGATTTTAGATTCAGGTTGTTCTTATCACATGTGTCCCAATAGGGATTTGTTTTCCACATATGAATCTTGTAATGATGGAATTATTTTGATGGGCAATAATGCCGCATGTGATGTTGTTGGTAGAGAAACAATCCGAATTAAAATGCATGATGGTATTGTGAGGACGCTCACTAATGTTAGACATGTTCCTAATTTAAAAAAGAATCTCATCTCTTTAGGCACTCTAGAGGCCCTTGGGTGTAAATACACAGCTGAAGGTGGAGTTATGAAAGTTTCTAGAAGTGCTCTTGTTGTTATGAAAGCTTGTAGGTCTGGTAGCTTGTATATTCTGCAGGGAACTACTATCACAGGTTCGGTTGCAGTTTCGTCATCATCATTGTCTGATTCTGACTTCACCAAATTATGGCATATGCGTTTGGGTCATATGAGCGAAAAAGGTTTGAGCATATTGAGCAAAAGGGGTCTACTTTGCGGACAGAGTATTGGGCCACTTGACTTTTGTGAACACTGCATTTTTGGAAAGCAGAAAAGAGTCAGCTTCACTTCTCCGGCAGTTCACAAAACGAAAGGTACTCTTGACTATATTCATTCAGACCTTTGGGGTCCAGCTCATGTTCAATCTAAGGGTGGTGCCAGGTATATGTTGACTTTCATTGACGATTATTCCAGGAAAGTTTGGGTTTATTTTCTGAAGCATAAAAATGATGTTTTTCTAACATTTAAATAATGGAAGGCTTTGATTGAGAAGCAAATAGGTAAATAGATAAAGCGGCTTCGAACAGATAATGGCATGGAATTTTGTGAAGGTGATTTTGAAGAATTCTGCAAAAATGAAGGAATCGTTCGGCATCGCACTGTTAGGATGATGCCTTAGCAAAATGGTGTGGCCGAACGTATGAACAAAACACTCTTGGAGAGAGCGAGGTGTATGATCTCAAATGCAGGGTTGACAAAGGACTTTTAGGCAGAGGCGATTAATATGGCCTGTTACATTGTCAACCGCGCTCCTTCTGCAGCACTTAACTTTAAAACTCCGGAGGAAGTTTGGTCAGGTACTCCTGCTGATTACTCTGATTTAAAAATTTTTGGGTCTCCAGCATACATGCATGTAAATGAAGGAAAATTAGAGCCTCGGGCTAAAAAGTACATTTTCCTTGGGTATGCTTCTGGGGTGAAAGGATAGTGTTCTGATCCCAAATCCCCAAAATTTATAATCAGTAGAGATGTTACTTTTGATGAATTATTTATGTTATCTTCCAAAGAGGATTCTACTAGTTGTACAAATGATAGTGCGTAGAAGCAGGTGGAGCTTGAGATTGGTAGTTCAGATTCTTTTAAGTCGAACTCTTCTACTCAAAGAATGCCAATAGGTGGTCCCGAGTCTACTGACGCAGATGATCTAGAGGAAGAGCAATATTCCATAGCCAAGGATAGACTACGGAGAGATATTCGACCACCACAAAGATATGCAAATTTGGTTGCATATGCTTTGTCTATTGCAGAAGACACAAGTGAAGTTGGTGAGCCTACTTCCTACTTAGATGTAGTTTCTTGTGATAATTCCGCTAAGTGGTTGATTGCGATGAATGAAGAAATTGAGTCTCTCCATCGGAATAGAACTTGGGATCTTGTGAAGCCGCCTTTGGGTAAGAAAATTATTGGATGCAAATGGGTCTTCAAAAGGAAGGAAGGTATTCCAGGGGTTGAAGATGCAAGGTACAAAGCATGATTGGTTGCAAAGGGCTATAGTCAAGTACATGATGTTGATTTTAATGACGTATTTTCACCTGTTGTTAAACATAGCTCTATTCGTGTTTTGCTTGCTTTAGTTGCCATGTATGATTTGGAATTGGAGCAACTTGATGTCAAGACAGCTTTCTTACATGGTGAACTTGAAGAACAAATTTATATGGAGCAACCTCATAGATTTGAAGTTGATGGTAAGGAAGACCATGTTTGCTTGTTAAAGAAATCCTTATATGGATTGAAGCAGTCTCCAAGACAGTGATATAAGAGGTTTGATTCTTTTATGTTAGGTCATTGTTACACGAGGAGCATGTATGATAGTTGTGTTTACTTTCGGAAGTTAACTGATGGCTTTTTTGTATATTTGTTGCTTTATGTTGATGACATGCTTATTGCAACTAAGAATTTGTCAGAAATTCACACTTTGAAAATGCAACTGAGTAGTGAATTTGAAATGAAAGATTTGGGAGCAACTAAGAAAATTCTTGGCATGGAGATCAAAAGAGATCGAGGAGTTGGAAAATTATTTCTGACTCAGAAAAATTACCTCAAGAAAGTCTTAGAGAGGTTTGGCATGAAAAATGCTAAGCCAGTGAGTACTCCTCTTGCTAGCCATTTTCGGCTATGTGCTGCTCAATCACCACAGTCAGTTGAAGAGGAAGAATATATGGTGAAAGTTCCATATTCTAGTGCCATCGACAATATTATGTATGCAATGGTTTGTACTCGTCCAGATATTTCACAAGCAATCAGTGTGGTTAGTAGATATATGTCTCACCCAGGTAAAACACATTGACAGGCTGTGAAGTGGATTCTCAGATACTTGCAAGGGACTTCAGATGTTTGTTTGGAATTTGGAAAAAATCGTGACACTTTGGTTGGTTACGTCGACTCTGATTATGTTGCGGATCTTGATAAACGAAGATCTTTAACAGGCTATGTATTTTGCATTGGCGGTTGTGCAGTTAGTTGGAAAGCTTCCTTACAACCTGTCGTAGCTTTATCTACTACAGAGGCAGAATATATGGCAGTGACAGAGGCGATCAAAGAAGTTTTATGGTTAAGAGGATTGTTCAGCGAATTCTGTCTACATCAAAGTGTTACTACAATTTACTATGATAGTCAAAGTGCTATTCATTTGACTAAAGACCAGATGTATCATGAGAGGACAAAACACATCGATGTGAAGTTTCATTTTATTCGGGATATCATTGCTGAGGGAAAAGTCCTTGTTCAGAAAATTCATACGAAGGACAATCCAGTTAATATGTTTACGAAGCCTCTTCCGGTTTACAAGTTCAAGTAGTGCTTGGACTTGGTTGGTGTTCATTGTTGGTGATTGCCCGTTGGGGCTTTTATGAAGAAGGTGGAGCAAGTTATGTTGGAACATGCCAATGTGGAGATTTGTTAGTTTGGCAAGTCCCATAGTCTCACATCGGGAAAATCAGACTTGTTGTCTCGTCTTGAAACTATAAATAAGGGCCTGAGCTTTGAAGTTAGATGCACCACAAGTGGCACCACAAGAAAAACCTAAGTGTTTGCTTTGGTTTAAGTCCATACTCATTTAAATAGTTTGGACTTATAGTTTGGTTTTTCTTGTTTAGTATTTTCGGGTGTTTTATGGCCTAGGAACATCTTCCTAAGGCATTTGTAATTGTCCCTCTTTTGCAGTAGTAATTTGCTCCTCTTTCGTCCGTATATATGGTGTTCTGGTGTTCTTGTCTCGCTTTTATTCTTTCCGTTTTATTGTCTTATTGGGTTGCCAAAATTAACTTGTGGTAAATTTTGGCAGAAGCCGTTCAGAAGACATGTACAGTGGATATGTTCTCCAGAGATGAATGCCATCCCGTGCGTTGTAATATCTTGTGTGGAAAATACGATCGTGGATTAAAATACTGCTCCTTTTGAGGACTTTCACGAGCGCACCTGCACGTATCGTTGAGTATTTCCTATCTACCTATTACTCTCTTTCATCAAAATGTCAATGTCTCTGGGGAAACAATAAGTAAATAAATAAATAAAATGACCCTTTTATTAAGCATTGGTTGAGTTCTAAGACGCAATGTGTATATCTTTCAAGCAACAAGATTTTATTCGAACAAGCCAAGTGATTTGGGTAACTACCCACTTTTACAACAATTTTGTTGTCGAAAAATGGGTCTACACAGACAACAACAAGACCCCTACATGTGGTCAATGGGCTTGCCATTTGGAACGCCACATGTTGCATATGCTACAAGTCAAAAATTGGATTTGATTACCCACTCCATCCCCTCACACGTTGTCTCAGCATACGTCGGCGGGCCCCTCCCCCCCTCTCTTCTACTTTAATCCGCAGGCTCATCTCTTCTTTCCACTCCAAGCACCAATTATGTTTTATCTTGTGCAACTAACATGAAAACAATTATACGTGCATACCATCTAAACGGCTCCACCGACAAGTGCTACTTCCAGCATTTACTTTTTACCTGAAACTACTGCCTGTAAACATTCTCAACTGCAGACGATCACCATGCCCGTTTAGGCTACAATTTGTAGTTACAATCTTAACTTTGTTGCGTGACTTTAAAACACTTTTGATGGATTGTTCTTTGTTCGATGAACATGCTGCTTTTATCTTTATCTCATTCGGTTCAGAGCACATGCATCTAAAGATTAAGTTACCAGTATCCTGTGCAACAAATTCTGTCGGTTTAGTAAGATAAGTAGAACTCCTTTGGTCTCAAGCAGTCATGATCACAGCAAATTCCTTGTGTCACAGGTAATCAAAATTAAGCGTACACTGCCAAGTCGTGAACCAAGCAAATAAACAGGGGAAAGAACAATGAATTAGTCCCCCTTGGTAAATTCACAAAATGTGGATCAAACTAGTTGGATGCTACAGTAGGAAGCATCTATAGGTAATAAAGTAATAAAAAAGATGATGGGAAATGTCATGTAAATTGTATTACTTTTTCTCCAGGAATCAGAGAGGAAGGAAAAGAAGATCCAAAAACCAGACCCGATCAAGTTACCTTGCACTAAAAATAGGCTCAACATCTGCACTTGGTTGCGATCTTCGAGTATACTTGATAAGCAAACCTTCTAAAGAGAGCCCTGGTACATGCAAGTCCCTGCAAGAACAGAAGACAAAAATTGTATATCTCAGCCGCTGAAACATTTCATATTTGGAATATGAGATTAACAAATTTAAGCTATTGGGACCTGATGTAGGGCTCTAAGTCTTTCCAATTCCATCTTGGACGCTCTATGAAGAGAGCTGCAAACCGCTCGGCTGGCGTCGATGGAAGAGCTGAGACTCTGAAAGCACGGATCCAAGTTTCAAAGCCAAGCTTTTCGTACAACACTTCACCCTCAAGCATTTTCAAATCTGCATGCATCCCAGAAGGAACACAGTGTCTCCATTTCTGCAAGAAAATCTCCAACTTCATCTTTCCTCCACCTAAAACTTGCAAAGCAAAGCGCAGGCAGACTTTTTTCTCATCTAAGCTCCAGAAACTGCATCCTGAACTCTCCACCATATTTCCAAATGTTTCAAGGCAGTGAAGAGTAATGTTACGAGGATATCCATCAGCTTCCAAGACTGATACTACCTCATCTTCCTCGAGTGCATTTAAAGGCCACCCGTGCAAGATAGAATTGTTCAAGACCATATTTAGGATTTCCTCCATGGTCTTCTCATCAATGATCCTCCAGAACCCATCAATCTCTGCGGCTGAGAGGGCCTTCAATCCATCCCTCAATTCTTGTTCGCTAGCTTGAATCTGCTCAAGCAGATCTTGCCATCTATATAGGCTTCTGTTGTGCTGAAAATCAGTTTCCACATCCTCATCGAGTTTGTAAGGCCTCTCATTAAGAAGGGACTTCAATTTATCAAGGTGTGGGGCAACTAAAACTAACTCCATATTGCTTGATGCCACTTTGATCACCGATGGAACCACTTCATGGGCTGCTGAAGTGTTTGATTTGCTGTCATTGCATGTATCTTCCATGCAGGGAGGAATTGGCTCCCCTGGGGGAATCAGAAATACCGAGTTGGATGTGCCGACAAACTTCATGGCATAAGTTGCCAAAGGAGTGCAAAGAACAGCTTCCTCATCTGTCTGCCCTCGTATTGTAACTCTTATTACACAGAGAAACAAGATATAAAAGATAAGCAGGAATGTGTTTGTCTGCCAAATCAAATACATATAAAGAGTAGGGATATCGCCATGGGAGAAAAAAATAATAAAAGAAAGGGAACAGTAGCTTTTGAGAATGTGGAAGCATAGTTTAGAAGAAATTACTAGATGGCAAACTTACAAAAAAGAGAACAGAAGTGAAAACTAGGACTAGCCAAAATGTCTTTCAAAGCAGAACTATGCAAGCCACTATGATTAAAGTATTATTTCAAAGCAGATTCAAACCTACCATCTCTCCCTTGATCTTATAGAATATGCTTCCAGATGAGATGCTTGAACTGATCATGATCTATCAGAAGATCATTCAGAGATTAGCTTATGTTGGGATTTATTCTGTCCATGTATCTACTACATATATGGATTTCCTCATTTTGAGTGTAGTAGACGAACTGATTCTACCAATTTGAAAAGTCATTATAATTGATTTAGGAAAGATTTATGCAGATTATAATTGTTATGCAGATTTAGGAAAGATTTACACATAAATGTATCTTTTTTCCCCATTTTTGTGGGGTTAACCAAAAGAAGTTAATTACATCAGTTTAAAATTTTTTTAATCAATAACAAGTTTTATCTTTTCTCCCACCTTCAGAAAAATCAAGCATAGATCGCCTCTATATCCTATACATATAGTGTTTGAAATTTCAGAAAGTTAACTATTTCGGTTTCATATAAGAAATTTATATAGATATAGAATCTTCGAAAAAGACTTTCCTCCATATGATAAGAAAAAAGAACTTAATATCTTTGGCATCGACCACTTTCTCGCAGGTAAGTATTACAGACCAGAAACAATCATTGGAGAGAAACAAGCTTCGCACAAAAAGTCACAAGACCATAAAAGAGACAGGTGGGTTAATTTCTTCTTTTTGTTTAATGGATTATAATTAATAAAATCCTATTATGTGTATGAGCTCAAGCTTCTAGAGAAATCCAGAATTGCTAAATCTAGCATGGTACTGTGAGGTCTTTGAGCCTTATAATAGTCATTACTATTTAATTAAAGTTCTGGGCGTTGAAAGGCCAACTTGATAACCTTTGCTGCAAAAGATTATTTGCGACCATAAAAATTTATTGAGTTCATTCTAGAATTTCTGATGGCTAACCCTTCTGGCATTTCCCTAAAACCTTGTAGAAAATTCTAAAGTTTGTTATGGAAAAACTAAGTTTGTTGCATTGAATGATAGCACCAATACAAGACAAGTATAACAATCAAGAACTGAGAATTCACAATCAACACTAGTGGATTAGGAGAAAAATTAGGGGCCTGCAGTCAAATTAAAGGGCTATATATATAAATAGGTTAATACCAAAGCCACTTGCCAGCCTGTAATGTGGCTGATGAGCAACAAAATAGCATGAAACAGCAGAATCACCCTTCAGGATGTCCCGAGCAGAGAAGTACAATGGAGATCACAACAGAGGCTGAAGTCACTAACAAAAAACCTGTTCGTTGGAAGGATAAATAAGCCTTTTTCCGAATCGGCTTTCTTACCAAAATCATTTTTATCATACGAACGCAGTTTTAATCGTCGAAAGTTTTCCGCTGCACTAATTCAATCCCCCTCTTAGTGCTCTTGATCCTAACAATTGGTATTAGAGCGGAGTTAACTCTCAATTAGATTAAAACCCAAGAGAGATGGCATACGTCGGAAACCAAGAGGGTCACTCTATTACGCGTCCACCCATGTTCAATGGGACGGACTACACCTATTGGAAGACTCGAATGAGGATCTTCCTTATTTCCATGGATTTTGAACTTTGGAATCTTATTGAAAATGAATTTTCAAAGTCTTCTCTTCCAATGATCGATTGGAATGAATTGAAGAAGAAGACTCTCACTCTTATACGACTAGTAATCCACTTCCAACATCCATAACGGAAACTACACCCAAAAAATTTGAATCAATTAAGAGCACGCTTTTGCAATTGATCATCCATTTACTCGACTTCTATATTACATCGAAGGAAGGAAAAGAAAACTCGCTATCCAAGGAGAAACAGGAAGAAGCACCATGAATGTACCAATTTCTACGACCCTAACTGTAAATTAGGGTTTAGAACAGAAACATCAAGAAGCCGCCAAGGGCTTAGAAGCAACGACATTAGGCAATACAAAGGACCGAAGGGGATTCCGGCATCGCACTACGATCTAGCCAGACAAGGACTGAAGGGGGAACAAAAGATTACCTGTTGTGGAGGATATCAGGGAGGAGCGCCTCGTCGGCCTCGAGGAGGAGGAAATCGTCGTGAGGTCCGAAGAGAGAGTGGTAACGAACGGAGATGGAGGAACCTGGGACGAGATTGAGCACGGATTCGGCTCCCCCGCCCCACCCACCGTTGGTCTCTCCTGCCATACTCCCTCGCTCTCGCTCTCTTCCCGCGCTCTTTACTTTGGGTTCACCACAAGTGACGGCGCCTCTTTACACTATTTGGGAGAACCTCGCCACCTGCCCCTACCAGGCTGTTCATCGGGCTATTGATGCATTAGGAGGTGGTCCCCGAGGGTGCGCAACAGCCAACCACAAACCTTTCCCACTGAGCCTTCCCTGTCAAAAGCAACGGCTCAAGATGACCCGGCCGAACCCCATCGATCTCAGTTGCGGAGCGATCTCGACCGTCGGATCTTGCGACCGGCATCATGGTACGCTGGGGTTTTCATAGGCCAAGAGGAGCGGGCTGCTTATAAACCCTTCTCCCCGCTTCGACGCGGCGAAGGCGGCAGCAGTAGAAGCAGAGGAGGAACAGTGCACGAGAAATGGTGAGATAAATCTGAACTCCTGTATCTGATATGTCTCCCTTGATCGACCTCTGCTTTTAGAATCGAACCAGCTTCAATTCTTTCCGTTTACCGTCATGGCCATTTATCTGTACACCGTACATTTTGTTCCGATCATGGCGGTTTAGAATAGGAACCGTTTGCGATGTATTTTTTGATGCCTTAAAAGTCTCCAATTTGCGGCAAGTTTTCAGTAATCTGCGGCAATTTGCACTTTTCTCGGTAGTGGAGTCGTCTGGTTGTTAGATTTTTGGGTTCCCAGGGGGTTTTGTATTGGTCTATTGGTATGGAGTATCACGGTACTGTTCTTGGCTGTATATCTTTAGCTGCTGTCTTTTAGCTTTGTTGATTGTTAATGCGCTTTCTTGGATTAAAGCTCATAGGCTAATATCTTTGCTTATGTTGTTCATTTAGTACGTTATAGTGGCATTGCCTATTTTCTGCCACAAACTAACCCTTTTTTGGTCCTTTACATGGCATATCATGTTTCTGCATATGTATGTTGCAAATTTCGAGTGATTGAAGTTTTGGCTTATTTTACCGTCTGTTTCCTGTTAAGTACCTTATCAATCTTCGTTGGGTCAGAGGTAAGCAGCCATTGGCATTGGTTGGATTTTTTTTTTTTTCCCTCTTGCGAACTGTGTAAGTGGTTTTTATTGAGGTTTACCAACAATGGAGGAAATGTGATCTGTTGTACAAGCATTTATGATATTTTCTTTTGGTTGCCTACTCCTTATCTTGAAATCACTGCTGAGTAAACAGACATTCATTTGATTTACCAAGTTCTGAGCTTTCCTTTTTCTTTTCCCTTTCCTGAGAACTGCAAATTCTATTTTCAAACACCTCAATTATCAGTGGCTTGTGTCGGCAGCATGTGTGGGTAGATATTCAGGATTCATTATATCTAGTGGTGTAGATTATATTGATTACTTCTGCTTCTCGCCTCCTTGAGGACTATCTTAAGAACATGAGTACAAAATAGTGTGTGTATAGTGACATTGAACTTTACCAGAAATTATATATCTCATATGACTGTTTTTTTTTTCTATCCGTAGGTTATTCTACTTTGTTGATTTGTTTGAATATCTTTTTTTGTGATTCTATTAAAAACTTGCTGTCCTTTCTGGTTGTTTAACCTTATAGTTCAGTATGTAGGAAGTGTATTTGTTTCGTGTTTATATTAAGTGTTATTCTACTTTGTTGTTTTGTCTTGCATATATTTTCTTGTGATTCTATTAAAAACTTGCTGTCCTTTCTGGTTGTTTAACCTTATAGTTCAGTATTTAGGAAGCGTATTTGTTTCGTGTTTATATTAAGTGTTATTCTACTTTGTTGTTTTGTCTTGCATATATTTTCTTGTGATTCTATTAAAAACTTGCTGTCCTTTCTGGTTGTTTAACCTTATAGTTCAGTATTTAGCAAGTGTATTTGTTTCATGTTTATATTAAGTGTTATTCTACTTTGTTGTTTTGTCTTGAATATCTTTTCTTGTGATTCTATTAGAAACTTGCTGTCCTTTCTGGTTGTTTAACCTTATAGTTCAGTATTTAGGAAGCGTATTTGTTTTGTGTTTATATTAAGTGTTATTCTACTTTGTTGTTTTGTCTTGAATATCTTTTCTTGTGATTCTACTAAAAACTTGTTGTCCTTTCTGGCTGTTTAACCTTATAGTTCAGTATTTAGGAAGTGTATTTGTTTCGTGATTATATTAAGTGTTATTCTACTTTGTTGTTTTGTCTTGCATATATTTTCTTGTGATTCTATTAAAAACTTGCTGTCCTTTCTGGTTGTTTAACCTTATAGTTCAGTATTTAGCAAGTGTATTTGTTTCGTGTTTATATTAAGTGTTATTCTACTTTGTTGTTTTGTCTTGCATATATTTTCTTGTGATTCTATTAAAAACTTGCTGTCCTTTCTGGTTGTTTAACCTTATAGTTCAGTATTTAGCAAGTGTATTTGTTTCATGTTTATATTAAGTGTTATTCTACTTTGTTGTTTTGTCTTGAATATCTTTTCTTGTGATTCTATTAAAAACTTGCTGTCCTTTCTGGTTGTTTAACCTTATAGTTCAGTATTTAGGAAGCGTATTTGTTTTGTGTTTATATTAAGTGTTATTCTACTTTGTTGTTTTGTCTTGAATATCTTTTCTTGTGATTCTACTAAAAACTTGTCCTTTCTGGCTGTTTAACCTTATAGTTCAGTATTTAGGAAGTGTATTTGTTTCGTGATTATATTAAGTGTACTGTTATATTTATTTGCTCTTTTTTATTTTTTGTTCATAAATATACTAAACTCCTTGTTACAGGTATTCTGACAAAGTCCTGATTCTTTTTCTTGGTAACATTGAATTATTGTTCTCGTTACTTATTTGTTTCAGGATAAATAAACAAACCCAAGTTTGCAGTAGCTTTATATTTTTTTGTTACTTGTTTGATGGGAAAAGCAGAGGAAAAAATTTGGCTTCAAGCTTTTTTTAAATGTATGATGCCTTGATGATGCTATATTCTGCATATTCTGCATTTATGTATGCTAGCATATAACTAATTTATGAAGTGGTTTTTTATTTTGTGTTTCGTTGATTGTTGCATCTAATAATTCGGGACAAGTGGTCAAATGCCTGAAGGTATTTGTGATTTCTTTGCTTGGTTGCTTTGCAGTCCGTTGGCATTGGTTCAGCTTATTCCCTGTTAGGCGAGTTTTATGTGGATTTGAGGGCAGTTCACTTGGGTTTTATCGAAAATTAATTCAGTACAAGTTAATCGGACCAATTCAATCAGATTTAAGCCGAACTAAGAAGGGTTGTGATGTGATTGGTACTTTGAGATCTTTTATGAATTTAATTAGTTTATCGATGCATTCGTTATGGATTTGAATAAAATAAATTTGAAGGTACAATTGGATCATGAGACTAATATGAGCAATGATATGTGATAGAGAGGACCATGGTTCTTCTCAAGGGGTAGAGCATTATATTGGTAGCAGGATTACAAAAATATTATAAGTGATAATTATCATGGTTCCTCTAAGAGGAATAGATTGCATGAATAGAAGCACCACTCTGTCATGTGTATTAGCATCTATTATTTGGAGAAATAGATGGGAGGTTATTTGCATCAAGCCATCTCTAAATTATATTTTATTATAGTGTATATGATATTATCTTTTAATTATATATTTTAAAATTAACATATAAAATACTATTAAAAGATTAAGCTAAATATTATTTTAGAGAAATAACTTAGTTAATAAGATTTTTCATAATCTTATGGGTCCTAATAAATTAAATTAGTCAGTGTACTTATAAGTTTGTAAACAAATCGAATCAGATGGATGAAAAAAAATCCTACTACTTGTGATATCTTATGTATATTAATATCTAACTATCTTCTATATCATTAGCTCTATCATCTTCCAAAAATTAATTTGTAACAAATTATGACTTCTTCAACTTGAGCTATGAGAAGTCCTCTCTTAAGTTATAAGGATTGTTCTTTATAAAGAAATGATTACTTTGAGGTTTTAAGTCTTGAAAAAAAATTGTAAAGATATTTAATCTTTGCTAGTTGAAAATAAAATCAAGATAATGAAAATCGATGACCTCGAAGGATTAGGAGAGAGTTGTGGCTCGTCTCTTATATTCTTACTCATTTAAGTACAACTTGCTTATTTTGTTCGGTACACTTGCATCTTTACTTACTTAGTATTGAAAATGTTTTTAAATGTTATGATACTAATTTACCCTAGTGCCATTAAATATTCTAACAATTAGTATGAAAATAAGTTTGTGCTACTCAAAAAGAAGTATTGATATTTTATAGAATTCAAGCTTGTTTGGTATCGATTTTAAAATATAAAAATATTAATGTTGAGAATGAATTTCAAAACTGAATTAAGTCCATGTGTTAATGAAAGGATTAAAAAAATAAAATGAAATGGAATATCTCATTTTATTCATTAAAATGAAATGAGTTTAATCAAATTTACATTTGTAAGCTTATGCATGATATATGGTATTATTATACACTTAAGATTGCTCTGGCTACTAATATTTAAATAATTATAAGAATTTTATTTTGTAGGTACAAAAGAGGCATTGTCTTTTGTAGGAAAACTAAAGCTAAAAAGAAAATATTTGCAAATAAGGGAAGAAATTTGCAGCCTGACTCTCTCTCTAAGTAACCCTTTGTCAGTTTATCCAAGTTCAACCAATAGAGATAGATGCATTAATCTCTTGCCAAAAGTGAGAAAGTTAAAAACTAGATTCAAGAGTTGTAATATGATCATTAACATAAGGAGCTGGATATCTAATGCACACACACACATATGTACACTTCCCGAATCTTGATTTATGCAAGATAGAAAAAGCTTATAGAATAAATAAAGCATAGCCAATCATCAGTATAAAAGTCCATTAACTGCTGTCATATGCTCTTTTTCTTCAAAATAAAGAGAAACTACAAAACTAATTAAACCTCCATGACTAACTAAAACACTTGTTGTTTCTTATTTCTAATCGAATTTGGAGTGAGCCAAAGCTGAAAATTTGATTTATCCGGATCTGGTTCTTCGACTATTACTTTTATGTTATGATTTTCTATAATAAACACTTGTCTTGATAATCTGTCAATATAATATATACTGTTGCCACGACATTTTGTTTCGGCAACCGAGACCGAGATCCCATACCCGTAAAAACAGGAATTAAGTAGAAATAATGCTCGATCACCCAAGCCCTTCATCTTGATCCAAGTTTTGTTCTCCAAATCAAGTTCAAACAGGTAGATCTCCTTGATCTTACTGACGTAGACCAACAATATTTTCCCACAAGATTCAACCAAAAAGACACCACCATAGTAAGGTACGATGGGAAGTTCCATCGGTGGTGCTACTCCCAAGTTCTTGATGCGAAATGGTAGAATTTGGAAACACACTAACTGTCCATTGTCACATCGTAAAGAATAGAATTGCCCTTGGAAGCGAACAGTTGACCATACAAGATATTCAAAATCCACACTTACCTCTATAGTCCATGAAATATCTCCTGGCCTCCAAACAAGTAAACGTCCAGTATCTTTTGCAAGGACGACACAATCAGAGTTCGATGGGGATGATGACATGTAAAAAAAGTAAAAAAACGCCGTTGAGGACTCGAGAGGTGGGAGGTACCGTAATGCCTTTGAGAAGGGATGATAGAGAGAGATGGTATCTTTACAATGTCGAAGTAACCAACCATCAGAGGTAAAATAATGGAGGGCACTTCGAAGGAAAAGTTTTGGAAGTCTGATCTCGAATGATGTCCCCTCATCGAGCACACTTTGTAAGATGCACGAGCATTTATTATCATGGTTGAATTTGACTAGCCATGGAGTTTTCCCCATAGTTGGGTCGTAGCTTGGGGCTGTGGTCCTCCACTTTTTACATGCGGTGCTAAGGCGTACGGCATTCTTAGGATTCATTTGCATCAATATCAACTCGATAATATCGATAGGAATGTAGGCAGTGGCATCCTCAGTCCTGTGCAATTTTTGCTCCTTGTCTTGCTTCTCGTCGCTTGTCATCATCGTATATGTGCTGTATATTATATTCGACATACCTTAGTTACGAAGAAAACAAAACAAAAACAAAACAAAACTAAAAGATTAATCTAATATGGGGAGCGGGCGGTGGTGGAGGAAGATAGAAAAAAAAAATAAAGCACATCTTCAAATTATATTTATAGTCGTTACGAGAATGTGAAAAACGTGATGCTATTTTGTCATCATGATTTTTTTTCTTCCATGCTTTTACAAATAAAAAAAAACTTATCTAAAATTTGAGTTATATAAGGAGTATTCTCATGATTTTTTCTTCCATGCTTTTACAAATAAATAAAAAAACTTATCTAAAATTTGAGTTATATAAGGAGTTGAATTTGTCTCCCATATGCTAAACTTTTAGATGCAACCCAGATTGAGGATAATGAAAATGTGAGTTCATCCACAGCCATTTATTTAATGGTCAAAACCAATTTTATTCAAAAGCTGAAATTTCAAATGTCTTAGTCAACCTAAACTATGAGCTAAGAAAGCTACAGCTTCTTAGTAGTGCCACAGAGCAGAGTCTCCAGTACTATAGGAGGTGAGGTTGCTCTAAAAAAATAAACATATTTGAAGCATACTGAACAACCTCTTACATATAAATTTTCATCTTCAACTCTATAAAAAATTTAAGTGACGAACCACAAAATAACTATCAAACAAATGTAACATTCATCATCACATATCATAGTGGTATAGGTCGGAGAATACTTTACTTATAGGATAGGTTCTTTATTCTCTCAACCTTCGAGGTAATTTTGTAAGTCTACCATTAAATAATGTCTAAAATTCAAAAAGAATTCAGGGTAATACAATAACTTTGCAATTCTAAATTTTACATCATTCATCCCATTTAGGTTCCAAAATTTTTTAAGTAATCGATGATGTAAATTCTAAAATTTACATCATGTAACTCAGTTTTTGTAAAAAAAAATATATACTATTAAATTATATTTTCAAATTAATAAAAAGATTATCGACATAAATTTATTGTTTTCAACTTAAATTAAAGAGATAGTGGACTTACATATCTCCTAGAGAAGAAATGATCACTGTCCGTCGTCCCTCGATCCTTCTCGTCCTCAAACTCTTCAGGGTCACCGTTAGAATGAATAGGAGTACATCATACCGTTTAAATAGAAGAGGAGGGAGGATGTTAATTAAGAAAGAAACTCTAATTTTTATTTTTTATATTTAATAATTAATCAAATAATTATGTTATTCCATATTTGCTCATTCAATAAAGGAAGTAGTCTTTATGATTAAAAATAAATTTTCATTTTAGGATACACTTATTAGGAAGTAAATTACACTCTCATTAGAAACTGATAGTTATGGAATTTTTTATATTTAGGAAATAGAAATAAAAATTCGGTGACTACACTATGGTGATTGCATTTAGGAAATTAAAAATAATAATAGAAAAAAAAAAAGAATTTGGGCCCCACGATTTACCTTATGGTAAAAGATGTGGTCGGTGTTTTTTTTAACATCCTTTTCCTTTTCCTAAATAGCTTATGGTCTATATATAATATTATTAGCGGACTTTTACTTAAAGAATATAACATTATTCTAAAAGACTCCTTCCCAAAATTTGGATCAATACTCTAAACGTGTGACATCATCTCTCCCAACTACAAAGGTCGGTATGTATGTGTCAATATAATTTTGAAGCATTGGTATATAAAATTATCTTTGAAGCATCCGTGCTTGTCTGAAATTTTACAGTCCTAAATGATTCTGATCAAAATGCTGAACCCAATCGGAAGGCTTTCGGTTGATGATGGATCAACAATGCAGGGGAGGATCGCCTCCTATGCTGTCATCGATCGATGGCTCCATTTACGCAGGACTCTTTTAAGTCAAGTCTTGGCATCTGTTTAAATATTCCATACTGACACACCATCAATCCTCAAGAGTTCAATTTAACTATTAGTGAGTGGTGTATTGAAACAGTAATGCTTTTCATGTTTTGGCCATCAGGTTTAAACATTAAAAAAATGACAGTAATGAAGATGGAAATAGTTATACAAAAGAGTTTAGCTACAAATGTTAGCAAAAAAAAGAATACACAAAATCCGGTTTTGTGATCAGAGCATATGAAGTATGTGAACGAGTAGATCCTTTATAAACACGATGATAAATTTGTTAGATTATATGATTTTTTATAATCAGATAAAATATATAATATAATTAATTAGATTCTAATAATAGATATTGATGGGAGGATATCCTTTGATGGGAGGAACTCCCCTAATAATTTATCATAGACTCCTTTCTCGTCTATAAATATAGATGATTTTTATAAGCTAAATTATGCATGTTACAGAAGACGCAGTTGAGAGATTAGTCTTTCAACCTTTCTAAACCATCAATAATAATGGTCTTGTGAAAAGATAGAAAAAGAGAAAAAGAAGTATCGATGTCACTATGTATTAGGGGATCTGGGGGACAGTGTGTTTGCAGATTGCACAGAAATATTTTTTCAGATGACATCAAAAGGTATGCATCGTAGATTCGATCTAATGTTATTTGATTTCAATCTTAGTATAAATTTTTTTTTGTTTTACATATAGTATATCCCAGATTTTATACTAACAAAACTAACATCATCCTAATTGATATTTCCAAAGACATGCCTTAGAATAACAACAACAAATTTTTACGAGAGCTGGACCATTGTTTCTTCCTATAGAATTTATCTTCCATCTTCCTCATCTCTCATCGATTACTAATTCAAATCACCAACAAATCTTCTCTTTTTCAACAAAAAAAAAAAAAAATGATTCATGGAAAATCAGGGATCCCACAAGAATGTACTCGTATTAAAAATTGATCGATTATTGGTTATCACTGGAAAAGCTTTCACTATAGTTTCTGCCTTACATGATAGGACAGGAAATTAGCTATTTTGTCTCGGTATTACAAAATCCTCCTAACATAATGTCATAGATATAATGTTTGGTTGTGAGTCAATCAACTTTCAACTTGTAACCAGGAAGTCCGAGAAACTTAACTAGCGGTGAACTGCTGCTCCACAACCATGTTCACCATAAGAGATGTCGAGCAACACACCAACTATCTCTTGTCCAATAACAAAATACATACCCACCGAACTTGTAATTTTCTCTCTCTCTCTCTCTCTCTCTCTCTCTCTGGTTTATCGAAACTATTTTTTTTTTGTTTTATCCTCCGGCTTAAATTTTCTGCAACTTTGACAATTAGTTTTAAAAACCTTCATAATCCTAAGCTGCAAAATGTTTCTGAAAATATATAGAATCCGGATAGATAGATAGATAGATAGATAGATAGATAGATAGATAGATAGATAAAACACAACTCCCGACCAACACATTGCTTTTCTATCTGCAGTGTATGGGTGCTTATCAAGTTGATATGGTTTTTGACTGTAGTTAGCGTATGTTCCAAGGTAGATGTGAATTTGCAGAGGAAGTTTATTTAGGTGTCAAAGAAACCAGACTGGGCCCAAATGTCCCTTTTTGGAGGGTTCATGAAGTTGACGTGGTCTTGGACGGGGAAGAGCTGCTTCTGCGCGGCTGCGTTCACGTCTTCGAGCTTTCTGCTCATTCTATCCGACACTGAGCGCTCCTCCATCGTCGCCAAGTGCTGCGTCTCTGTTTCTCTCTCCGCCTTTAGGAAGGTCGCTTTGTTTCCACCTTGGAAAGAAGAGCCCAATGGCTTCTGGTTGGAATACGACAGAAATGATTAGTTTAAATTTTTATCCATAGTGAATACAAATTTATATACATTAAAAATATTATAAAATATATACTTTTTATCAATAATAAATACAAAAAATTATCTAACATATTATTTTATAATAAATTATATTTTTAATTAATAATAAATATATAATATTCATCTAAATCATTTCATGATATAAGATATGACATTGATCCTCTTTATTTGATAGAATTATCATAATTTTTATTATTTAAAATCATGATAATATATTATCAATATATTAAGAGGATAATGATAATCAATCATGATTTATTTTTTTTAATAATGTCCTTCTTAATATATTTCCGCAAGATGATAATCCCATCAGAGACATCGATCTTCGATCGAAACAAAAAGAATTGTTGGTGAGACAAAGGCTTAGTAAAAACATATGCAAGTTGATCAAAAGATGAGACATACAAAATGCGTAGCTCACTATTTTGAACTATCATGAACAAAGTAGAAATCGATAGTTATATGCTTCGTTCGAAAGTGAAATATAAGATTAGAACATAGATATTATCATAAAATATAGATGAAAGATAAGAGAATATGATAAATAGTTCATATAGTAATAATTAAATCTAATAAAATATAGTAGTTGTAGAAACAATCGCTTGATATTCAACCCTTGTAGAAGATATTATAATAGAATATTATTTCTTGGAACTCCAAGAGATGGATTGTGATTAAGAATTACGACATAAGCACTAGTAGATATCTTATGATCATTATTTCCTACTCAATTGATATTTGAAAATGTATGAAAAACATAGCAACAAGGTGAGCATGTGATGGTGGTAACTAAAGCCAGTAGGTGGTGCAATGGGATATATGAAATAAGGTAAGTATATATAGAATAAGGTAGGTATGAAAGCTGAAACATATATGAAAGTTAGCTTGATTGTTGAGCATAAGGTGAGCATGTGACATTTCTTAGCAAAATAGCTTTGCATGTCACATATTTAATAGGTGACTTTATTATTGAATTGTTGCCTAGATTTGTTGATACTTTTGTTGTGACATAGTTGCATGTTACCCCCGAATGATTATTTGAACGGTTATCTTGTTGGTTATAGATCATGCTTTTGTTGTTAAAAATAACTTTATTAGCAAAATTAGCGATGATAAAAGCAACATCAGAATGTGGTAACTCTCAATTGAGATAAACTTCATAGTTAGAAAGCTTATCATGATATTGTTTAAAAGATATAGGATTATCATGAGCATAAATCACAATCAAGATTATCTTCATCATTAAAAGGTTCATCAGCCATAACAATTATATCTATTTGAGTTTTGATAATATATATGTAGTCAGAAATAGATTGTGTGCCCTTAGAAAGCTTAATGAGAATTTTTTTCAAGTTGCATGACGTGATCATGAAATTGATTGCCATACACTATTTCAAACTTTAACTATACTTTATCAGAGGATTTTGTAAAGGATACAAAGAAAATGATTTGAGGAGAGAGAAAGGTAATGATAGCACTTAAGATGATCTTGACAAATCCAAAAGGTGTGTTTATGATTGATAATTTTAATATTACTCTTCCTAATCGTTTGTGAAGGGCAAGTGATGATGTATAATTTTAATATTCTATATAACCCATAAGATCATAATAAATTAAAAGAGAATAAAATTGAGTATACTAAGAGGTATAGTTTGTGGGCATGAGTTTGAGAACAACTGACGTTAAAAGAGACAAGAGTATTTTCAAGAGTAAAGGAGTTGAAAATTATATGAGATAAGTAGCTAGTTTAAGAGGTATCATGGGCCATGTTGAAAAATAAAGAAGAAAAGACACAAACAAGCTTACAAGAAAGAGAAGCTTGTTAAAGCATAAGGCTTTGATATGATAAAAGAAATGAGTAACTTGAATTTTTATTGATAGTGTATATGAATTTATAAACACAAAGAGAGATTATAAAATATAATAATTTTATAATTTTAATCAATAATAAATATAAAATATTCATCTAAATCATTTTATAATGGATTACATAATTTTCTCAATCAATAATAAATATAAAATATTTATCTAAATTATTTTATAATGTAGGAGATTATGTTGAAATCATGATCCTTATTATTTGATGGAATCATGATGATATATTATCATAATTTCTATGATTTAGAATCATGATAATATATTATTAAAATATTAAGAAGATCATGATAATCTTATCGTGATTTATTTTTTCTCAATAATATCCTTCATAATAAATTCTAGTTTAGTCAATTAACTTAGAGCTAGAAAAGGCTTTCACACATACACACACATATATATTAAAGTACTATTTGAGAATAATTTTAAATATTGAATTAATCATCAATTTTTAACTTATTTATTCTTAAATTTTTATCGGTCATATTTCTAGTTACATAATTTAACTCGAACGAAATTCAAATCGATCATTCCTTTGAGATCAAAGGGTATGGTTTGGTTTGGATTCCATCCTCGAAATTAGAATTGGAATCGGAATTGAATCAGAACTGACATTTCCACGAAATCCGAACACTTGGTCTAGAATCGTGGTCAGATCTCATTTATGTCATGTATCTACTGAAAGATTTTTTAATTATTTAAATGTTTTGATATATTATTTTATTCTTAGATAAAAATAAGAGGATGATTTCATAGATTCCTAGAATATTGAAATATAAATAATGATGAGATAAGAACTGATTCAACAATTAAATGTAGGATGTACGTGACTGTCATCATCCAAGATTGGCACTGCCATTTGATGCGGTCAATGACTGGTTGATTACAAATTTCGTTAGTCGAGCAGTGTAACTCATCACCCGAAATCTAACTCTTAGTCATTTATATTAATGAATTTGGTGGTCACATCATATTTTTATTGTTTAAAACATGATGGTGGAATGAATTTAACCTTTCACTTTGAAATTTGATTAATTCAATATTTCACATTGTGTTTTCCTCATCTAATTAATTTTATTGTTTAAAACATAATTCAAACCAAATGATATAACTTTATAATTAGATGAGATATATAATAAAATTAATTAGATTCTCATGAGAGATATTGACTAATAAAAAAAAATCCATATTATAGTAAGATTCCTTAGGGGATGTTCTTAATGAGAGGAACTCTCCTAATAACTTATAGATAATTTGTTCTCGCTTATAAATAGATCGGACATCTGAGGAACTGGATGATCTAAGAAGTCCTATGAAAGAATAATAAGAGAAGGGAATGAGAGTTTAGTTCTTCTTGCAGATTGACAATGATTTTAGATATAAAGACGGTGCCTAAAATCGATCTAATGTTATTTGATTTCAATCCTAGCATAAAAAAATATTTCCACATTATATATAGCATATAGCATATATAACAGTTTTTATGCTTATAATTGATATCAGAGCTTAGGTTTTTGAAATCAAATACTTTAGATCTATTGTTTTTTGATTTACGATGCTTTAGTGATCCATATTTTATCGATCTATATTCATATCTATTATGTTTTGTTGCTCGCTTGTAGGTAATGTTAGATTTCTTGTAAATGCTATCTTCAATGATCGTGAAGCAGTAATGGCCGCTGTGCAATATTGTTGTTGGCCTTGTTACGTACGACCAGCAAATTTGTTGACAGCAACGGCTGTGCCAAGCAGCGTGCACGCCGTAGTAGCCGTGCACACTGTCGGCAGCCACATAAGCAGCTGCACGCACACACCAAGCGATGACCACGCGTAGGTAGTGGTCGGGCGTTGGTAGTAGTCACGCACACACCAACTACCCTTTACAAATCTAATTCCATTTTATGTCCAATCAACATATTTATAATTTTGACCTTATGAAATTAAAATTTTTAATTTATATCCTCAATTATAAAATTAATAAATATGATTTATTATAATTATGATTGAATTTGATCATGATTATATTTTGATTATTTTATTAGATTTAATTTTGATTTAAAAATATAAATTATGGTTTACTTTTATAGTTTTCTCATATGACTTATTGATTATATTTTTACATGTCGTAAATAAAATCCAATTATTGTTCTTAGATATTCATTTAGTTATTCATATGTATATATTTGAAATTATGAAATAATATTTATCTTTTATATGAAGGTATGATTTATATTTTATTATGATTATCATATGAGATTTTTCTTTTACTGATTAATGTTCAATAATTATTATGGTTATTATTCTATTATTGAACTGCTTAATATAAATTAAATTAAAAAATTTGATGAATATTATTTGTAACTCGTCTCCCTAAGTTTTATCTGAATTGTATCTATCAAAATGACTTAGGATGATAGACTTTTAGAATATGAATTATAATAAAAGTCTTATCATTTATAAGATATTTTAAATTATATTTTGTATTATCGTATTGGTTTTGTAACCGTCGAAGTGACCTAGATCAATAACTTATAAAATTATATTAAAGAATTAGTCCTAAATTACATTAAGGAATTAGTCTTAAATGACATTAAGAAAATAATATTCACAATGGTATACATAATTAGGATATTTAAATAATTCCAAAGGAGAATCTACTTCAAATAATTATGTGATAAGGTAAGATGATATTGTTTTGGATATCCTTGTAGTTTAGGGTTGTATACACAAAGGTAACAATATTATTCCACAAGGATAGTATTAGTCCTCCAAAAATATCTTGAGTGAATACTAAATATGTCAATACTTCACCTAAAGGTGAAATATAGATGATATCAATAGTTCATTATATTAAAAAAAAATCAAAGCATTAATGTTATTTTATATTTTACAATGGTACTTTCGTCCATACATTCTTATGCTTGTAATGTCTATGTACTCTTTGGATCAAATTATTCAGAATGATTAGAGCATGTATAATCCGTATTGGCATATTAGATCTTGACTCAGTATTGCTTGTTAAAAGACCCCTAGAATTAACCGATGAAAGTACTATGGAACAAGTTAATGAAATGAAAGCTTGGGAAAGATATAATAGACTTAGTTTAATGTTTATAAGAATGACGAACACAAATAACATAAAGACTTCGTTACCGATTGCAATTACCGCATAGGAATATTTAAAAGTTATTGAAGACAAATTTAAATCTGCTGATAAGTCATTGGTTGGCACACTAATGAAAGAACTTACTATGGCTAGTATGATGGCACTTAAGGAATTCATGATCATTCTTAATTCTCGTATAAATATTGATAAGTCTTTCCTCGTCCAGTTCATTCTCAATTCTCTTCCTTCTCAATTTGGCACATTTAAGATTCATTACAATACAAATAATGATAAATGAGACTTGAATGAGTTAACTAGTATGTGTATTCAGGAAGAATTGAGATTAAGATAGAAAAACTCATATAATATCATGGCTACTACTTAAGGAGTTAGTAACAAGAAAAGAAAATTGAAATATCATGCATCAAAGAAATTTATCGGGTTTGGAAATGTTCAACAAACTAATGAAAAGAAAGTTTCTATAGTAAAGTGTTTTTTTTGGCAAGAAAGGACATATGAAAAAAATACTGCATTAAACGTAAGACTTGGTTCGAAAAAAAATATATAAACTCGACCTTTGTATGTTTCCAATCAAACATTACAAAAGTTCTTTCTAATACTTGGTGGATTGATTCTAGTGCTTCAACTCATATTACCAATAATATATAGAGATTTCTTTCAATCAGGAAATCAAAAGAATATGAAAGATTTATCATTATGGGAAATCATCTCAAAATGAAAGTGATGTTAGTGGGGACTTATCATCTACGCTTAGAGACGAGTTATCTAATGAATTTTGCTAACACATATTATGTTCCTACTATTTCAAGAAATTTAGTTTTTTTATCTAGAATTAATGAGTTAGGATATTGTCTTTCGTTTGGTAGTGGTAAACTCAGTATATTTTATAATTCAATAAAAGTTGGTTTTGGAATTCTGTGTGATGGTTTGTATAGAATTAATTTGAATCTTGAGTTTGCAAAGATATTATTGACCCTACAATCAAGTATTGAATTGAAATATTGTTTTAATAATGAAATATCTTCTATATTATGGTATCGACGATTGGAACATATCTTTAAGGAAAGAATAGAAAGATTAGTGAAGGATACTATTTTAGAACATTTAGACTTTAATATTTGTATAGATTGCGTTAAGGGAAAGCAAACTAAATATATAAAGAAAAATACCACAAGAAGTATAACTCCTTGAGATTATTCATGCTGATATCTACGAACCACTATATATTCCTTATTTTAGTGAAAAAAGGTATTTTATTACATTTGTAGATGACTTGTCTAGATATGGTTATGTTTATCAAATACATGAAAAGTCTTAGGCTATTGGCACTCTTGAAGTGTACATAAATAAGGTCGAAAGATAATTAAATAGAAAAGTTACAATTATCATATTTGATAAGAGTGGTGAATGTTATGACAGATATGATGAGGTGTGCCATAGTAGAATGATTTTGTTGAAAGGTGAAATCGTACTCTTATAGATATAGTTAAGAGCATGATGAGTTATTCATCTGTACTTAAGTCAATATTGGGTGAAGCTCTTATGACAGCTATGTATATCTTGAATAAGGTTCCTAGTAAGTCAGTTCCATCATATCCATTTGAGTTATGGATTGGTACGAAGCACAATCTAAGACATTTTCATATTTGGGGGTGCCTTGTAAAGATAAGAGTATTCAATCAATATAAAAAGAAATTGGATCCAAAAATTACTTTTTGATATTTTATTGATTATCCAGAAAAATTCAAGGGATATAGATTTTATTGTTTAATCATAGTACGAGGATAATATAATATGATAATACAAGATTCCTAGAAAAATGGCAAAATCACTAAGAGTGAAAAATCTCGAAGGATTAATTTTAATATTGAGGAGATTCAGGTTAATTCTCTCATATCATCTCCTATTCGAGAAATTATTATTCCTCAAATCAATAAAAAAATTGACGAGGGTCAACAATAAAATAACATCGATGAACTCTCACATGACATTGATGTGATGATCTTGTAGAATAATCACAATTGATAACTTTGAGAAGATCTTAAAGGAAAAGGAAACATATCATTTTTTATTATTACGTGGTATATCTATAAGAAATATAGGAATAAAAAGAGACCCCTTATCGTTTTCACAAGCCATAGAAAGTAATAATTTTAAAAAATAGTATAATCCAATGATAAGAGTTCAAATCAATGGTCCAGGTATTTGGAAACTCATTGAATTACCTAATAATTATAAAAGAGTCGGTTGTAAATAGGTCTTTAAGATAAAATATGACTCATCGAGAAATATCGAACGATATAAAACCAGACTTGTGGCCAAAGTTTTTTTTAGAAGGAAATCATCGACGATAACGAGACTTTTTTTTTCAGTTTCTAGAAAGGACTCGTTAAAAATCGTCATGACATTAGTAACTCATTATGATCTTTAGTTACATCAGATGGATGTGAAAACATTATTTTTGAATGGGGATCTGGATGAGAAAATCTATATAGAGCAACCTAAAGGATTCATAGAAAAGGGAAAAGAAAGTTAGGCTTATAAACTTAAAAAATCTATTTATGGCATTAAACAAGCTTCTAAACAATAGTATTAGTAGCTTATTATGATCTTGAGTTACATCATATGGATGTGAAAACATCATTTTTGAATGGGGATCTGGATGAGGAAATCTATATTGAGCAACCTAAAGGATTCATAGAAAAGGAAAAAGAAAGTTGAGCTTATAAATTTAAAAAATTTATTTATGGCCTTAAACAAGCTTTCAAACAATGATATATAAAGTTTTATGATACATTACTTCATTCGGATTTAAGAAAAATATTATTGATCAATGCATATATATGAAGGTAAGTAGGAGCAAGTTTATTATATTGATCTTATATATAGATGATATTTTACTTTCTAGTAGTAATCTTTGTTTATTATACAAAACCAAGATATTTATCAATAAGAACTTTAAGATGATTGATATGAATGAGATAGCCTATGTTATTGGCATTGAGATATTTAGGGATAGATCTCAAGGATTATTAAGATTGTCTCAGAAAGGATATATTATTGGAGAGATTTAATATGCAGCTTTGCTCAACTAATGATACACCTATTACTAGAGGTGAAAAATTCAATCAAAACTAGTGCCCGAAAAATGACTTAGAAAATAATCAAATAAAAAATATTCCTTATAGGTGCGTAGTTGGAAGTCTATTATATGCTCAAACATGTACATGACCATATATCGATTTTACAGTTATAATATTGGGAAGATACCAAAGCAACCCAAGAATGGAATATTGGAAAACTGCAAAGAAAATAATAAGATATCTATAGGGGATGAAAGATTATATTCTCATATACGCAAGATCAGATCAGCTTAAAGTGACAGAATATTTAGATGCTGATTTTGTAAATTGCCTCAACAATAGGAAATCCACTTTAGGATTTGTATTCATTTGTATTCCTATTAGCTAGTGGAGCAATTTCTTAAAAAAGTATAAAGCAATCATTTATTGCATTATCAACAATAAAAGTTGAATTTGTGGCATGCTTTGAGGCCATAAATCAAGTTTTATGGCTGCGAAATTTTATCTCAGGATTTGATGTGGTCGACTTAATTGTCAAGCAACTGAAGATATTTTACGATAATACCGTAGTAATTTTCTTCTATAAAAATGATAAGTATTCTAGTGGTTCTAAGAACATCGAGATAAAGTACTTAGTGGTTAGAGAAATAATCCAGAAACAACAAGTGTCAATTGAGAACCTTAGCACCACTATGATGATTGTTGATCCATTTACTAAAGCTTTACAGTGTAAAATATTTAAAAAATATGTTCTTAGAATGGGGCTTGTGAATAAGTCATAAAAGATATGGTAATACATGTTTAGGTGGATGTTATTATTGATATTTTTTATTAATTAAAATAATTTATTTCTGTTATCCTATTTATATTTATATTTATGCATATTATAATTGAATGTAATAATATGATTATCTTAACAAGATAAATTACATGAGTCATTATAGACTATATTAGGAAAGACTAATAATATTATGGTACATAGAATGAAGCATGACATTGATGATATACAACCGCTATGACTCATATTGATAGTTGGATTTAATATAGTATTATTGTGTTTATTGGACTTATTGACTTGTTTTTAAATTTCATAACCATATATAAAATGTTTTTCAAAATTCTTTTGAAATCCAATTAGATAAAATTATTTTAAAATAAATTTTATTTTATTTATTTTGATTTTGAATATCTTTTATATCTTATCAATTGATGAGTGAGAGATTGTTAGATTTTGTGGCTCTTTATAATTGGATAAGATATATAATGAAACTAATTGGATTAGATATTAACCTATAATAGAATTCCTTAGGAGATGCTCTTGATGGAAGAAACTCTCGTAATAACTTATCATAGACCCTTTGCTCTCGCCTATAAATAGATAGGGATTGAATGATGTATTTTACGCACTTATAGAGGATGAGAGATTATAGTGTCTCTCTCAATCTCTAAACCATAAATTCAAATGATCTTGTGAAAGGATAGGAAGAGATAAGAAGGAGAGTCTAGTTTAGATTGATAGCAATTATATATATAAAGATAGTACTTTTGTAGATCAGATAACATTAAAAGATACATATCGTAAAACTGATATAATATTATTTGATTTCAATACTAACATAAAAGATGATTTCCGCATTGCTATAGTATATAACCATTTTTATATTTACAATGTTAATTACAGACTAGAGAATAATATATGCATCACAAACACAATGGCCAAGGAAACTGAAATAATTGGGATTTAATTAACGTGAGAGATGAATAATTAAGTCAGTTTGTTTTCACACTCTTATATGTATAAAAAGAGGAAACTGTCAGTGCACGAATTAATGTGGAAGATAGATTTTGTTAAGCAATCAAGTCATTCTTAATTGATCACATCAATGCGAAGATAGATTTTGTTAAGCGATCAAGAATAACTTGATGCTATGCATCACATTTGCTGTCATTTGTATATTTTAATTAATCTTGAACATGTGATGTGCTATTCTGATCCAAAGATAAGATGTCGTTGTTATCTTGTCATAATAATAAGTGAATAAATTAAATTGCATATGATGTGGTTCTTTATGTTTTGAGCTAAGATGGTGTGTTAATCTCGTGTCATCACTATATTTATTAGTTTGATTTGGATAAACTTTATGCAGTTTGGTTATATAGTGATAACCATTTGCATCATTCTTCTATGGTGATATGTTCTATTGAAATTCATTGAAGAATTATACCCACATATCACAACATGTTATATTAAAAGGAACCTCTTCCTTAAATATTGTACTATGTTAGGATCAGTAATTGGGGGTGTCCATTGATTATTTGTAGATGCTCCGTCTGTTTATTTGCATAGTATACATAATACCTAGAAGAGTCTAGAGCTTCATCACCAATTTCAGACTTTCAGACTCTGGCTGGAAGAATGATTCATGTTTTTAAATTGTCATTATGTGGAGAAAGATGATCTGAAAAATTATGAAGCTTTGATGTGTAAAACAAGTTATCCTTCAGAGCTGGTTTTGGTAAAGGGGACATCTGAGTCAGACTAAAAACTTACAAACCGCCATGATTGTGATGACACTCTTCATAAAATATAACTGCCATTACAAATTAATAATTGGTGTTATGTGCTATTTGATTTGACTCCGAATATGTTTAGTTAATGTCAATCAGATTCGATTAATACCATAGTGGGTTTGGATAAAGTATAGCACAAATTTAAAGTCAATGCTTTTACTATGTTTTTAATTCAGATGAGAAATAGAATCGGAAAGGAGTTTTTTAAGTTAACAATAGGGAAGATATGCTAATCTAATATACTCCTTAAAATGCTTTTCTTTCCCTCTTTTTGTTTTCTAGTTTACCAACTTGACAGAGAAGGCTTTTTAAAATCACTAAGAAACTAAGTTTTGAATTGGTGTGACCAGTTTAGGTGATTGTCCTTTTTGTCTTTCTTTATGTTCCCCTTCAACATGTTTTTAACCCCTCCTAGGAGGGGTAAGGGCCCCAAGATACTTAAAAAAGGAAATTTATCTTCCTTCACATGAAAACTATCACAACCTCCCCCACTTACTGATTTAGGAAAGAAGATCTCCTATTTAAATACATTAACTTTAAGGTTAGTGATCGATTCAAAGAAGTTAAAAGAATTTGAAGAATGGTACGATGAGGCTAGGGGTTGGCACAAAAACACAACAATATGCCATCAGCGTACATCAAGTGAGAAATCTTGCAATCCTTCTTAAAGGAAAACAGGGTAATGAATCTCCTATCACAAGCAGCTTTGATTAAAAAAAAAAAAAAAAGGAAAGAATTTGAGATACAAGGATGTAAAGATAAGGAGAAATCGGATCTCCTTGACCAATACCCCTACTCCCTTTAAAGAAAGTGAGATGGTTGCCCATTCACCAAGGAAGGAGTAGATATATAAGTCTCAATCCAAGAAATTAATTTGATAGGGAACTTAGCCAATTGTACGGCTCTAAGAATAGCATGCCAAGATACCTTATCATAAGCTTTTTCTAAATCAAGTTTGAGGAATGACATAAGGATTCTTACTCTTTAAATTAAATAAAGAATGTGCCACCTCCTCAACAACAAGAATATTATTATGAATAGACTAGCTAAGAATGAAAGCTATTTGTTCATGAGAGATGAAAAGAATCCAACAAAGGCCTAACGTGATTAGCCAAAATTTTGACTAAAACGTAGTACACAATGAGATCGGATGAAAATCCTTAACTTTTCTAGGGTTTTTAGACTTAAAAATAAAGACAATAAAATTCTTAGTCCACTTGTGAGGAAGAAAAGTCACATCATGAAAAGATTGAAAAGCTTGAATCAAGGAGTCAGAAATTGTTCCAATAAAAATGATAAAATTATACAGTAAACCCATATAGACCCAGGATCTTTCCCAAATCTAACGAGAGAGCATCCCAAATGTCACATCTATGATAACCCAGGAATAGATATAACCCAAGAAGGAGGGATGGGAACCTCCTTCATCGAAGGTACCTGGTTTGAGTCGAAGTACCACAGATTCAGGTAAAAAGAGAAAAACTCATCTGATGAAGACAAGAAAGGTGCAAGCTATCCGAATCAGTAAGACCAACCTCAGCCTCTCTACCGTCCAACAGAGTGATCTCATGTTGGGTGCGAGACAGGACACCTTCAATCTTACCAAGACTATACCTATTCCAAAAGGAAAGAGGACCACGAAGTTTCCCGCGAGAGAGAGAGAGGAAGAAAAAGCAGCGATCAGTGAGAGGTTATGCGAATCCCTAAAGTTCCACACACTAGGGATAATATATAATACCTAACCTCACCATACTCGGCCCCAAAACGGTGAACTTAAACAAGAAAGAAGAAGGTTTATCTCGGCCAACCATACTCAACAAAATAGAACAGTGGTCAAAGCAGGTTGCAGGCAGATGTTTAACGACAGAGTAGCCAAATAAATCCAGCCATTTACAATTGGCAAAAGCTCGGACCAAACGTACGAGAATACGGGCATTACCCCTAAGGTTATTACACCTGGTGTCTCTAGGTCCTATAAACCCTAAATCAGAGAGCAGAATCCGAACAAAAACTGATTGAACTGTGGAACAGAGGAATGAAAAGAAAAAGGGGTCACTCAGCTTGTCCTGTGCATTGGATATACAGTTAAAATCACCCAAAAGCACCCAACAAGGTAAATCGGTAAGATCAATCGAAGCAAGAGATTCCCAAAAGCAGATTACGACTCCAAATTGAAACACTAGCATTAGATACCCGAGAAAACACACACATCAAAATTTTTAAACTGAACTACTGCATGTAAAAACTTGTGTACGGATAGATAGCACCTGGGTTCCAACGAGGTCGGAGTTCCACAGAAGCACGATCCCACCCGAAGCACCCACTACAGGACACAATGCAAAAGTCCAAGACCGCCCCCCGCCCCAACTGCCTGAAGAGTCCTTGAGTCTCCTGCAAGAAGATGAAAGAAACTCGACGGATACGCACAATAATTATACAGACTGCAATCCACTGCCGGCCTTCTCCTCAGCCCATGGGAGTTATTTCCAACTAGGAATATTCATAAAAAGAGAACAGAAATTTCCCAACACGGAGGAGATTTGAGAACAGGTGAAAAGGACGTCCAGCGGGAAGATTGGGAACCGCGGCCCCCGCGTCGACTTCAACCGTGCAACCACCGCCTCTGCTTCCGGTCTCCCATGCATCACCTCCTGAACTGGGCTAGCAGAAGCCCTCGGGAGGCCATCTGTCACTTCACCCGCTCGAGGAGTTCCATCCGGCGAAGCAGGCCTCTTGACGAAGGCTAGCAGGACCGCAGCCACCATCTCTTTAAAACTGTCCCCCATTCGTCGGTTACCCAGAAAGCTTGGTCGCACGCTCAGCACTAGAAACCCTAGGGAAATGAGCAGTAACTGTCCGCTCCAACCATCGAGAAGCACCAAGCCTCACATCCGACGAAGCGGATTCAGTTACTCCCGCAGGAGCAACAGCTCATCCATTGGGCTCGTCACTGGAAGCAGCAGCTCGCACCCAAGTCCACACCAGCGGCAGCCAGATCGGACTGTGATCCACCAACGAGCAACACACCTCTTGTCGAACAGAGCCAGAAACTACCTCAGGCTGTAACGTCATATCCTGCACAATATTAATGACACCAGCTGAAATCGGTACAGTAACCGAGACGTCGGATCCCAGAGCAGTCCCATGTTTCGCACGAGAGGGAAGCATCATCTCTGGCACCGCGAAGGAGCGCCGACCCCTACGCACAAATCCAGGGCCGCCTGTTGGTTCGTGCCCTCTCCAAGGGTTGATGGTTCAATGTTCCCCGAGGGGGTTACTCCTGTTGCCAGGGATGCCAGCCATGCCGCCGGAGCACTAGTGACCCAATCCTCCAACTTAGAGGGACAATCCGCAAGCTTATGGCCAATGCACCCACAGTGAAAACAGACAGAGGAGAAGTTCTCATAAGAACACGCTTGAAAGAAACGGATTCACCAATCCACACTCCTTGCTGAAGGGGAACAGAAAGACCAATTTCTACACAAATCCGTGCAAAACGTCCACGTTCAAATTTAAGAGATCATTCGTCAATTTTGATCGGTCGACCAAGCGCATGCATAATACTAGAGAGACAGTCCTTCCGGAAACTGAATCCACACCGGGGAGGATTTGAGGGTTTCAGACAGAGGATTGAAGTTGGGACGCCATGGGAAGACATGCAAGAAGTGACCCCTCAAAGACCATGGCCCTGAAGTAAGCACAGAGACCATATCGTCTTCAGATTGAAACCGAAACAAGAAAAAGTTGTTCTGCTTATCCATTACCAAGGGAGGAGAAGAAACCTTCCGCATCTTTGTTACAAGGATGTGCGGCGGAGGAGGTCCCCCCAAAAACCTACCCACTAAACTTAAAACCCAAGGCTTACACCATTCTGAAATCTGCTTATCAGAAACAAAAATCGAAAGCATAGATGATCGCTTAATTCGATTGAAAACATCATTAGGGAAAAACGACTCCGAATCCTTCGGATGAACAAGAAAGCAAAGAAGCCCATGAAACATGTTTACCAACACCAGCAGATGCGACATTAGAGGTAGAAGACTTTGCAGCATCCTTAACCTCCGCAGGAGGAGAACCAGCAGCAGGCTCCACCTGAGAAACCACAGCCACAAAAGTCTTTCCCTCCCGGCCCGTTGGCTTCCACTAAAGGAGGCCTATCATAGAGAGATTAGAGGAGACAGCCCAAGAACCCAGACGCACAGTTCCAGGAGTCCCTGAAGTGGACGAAGGTTTGACCCGAAAAGAAGAAGCCCTTCCAGCAGAAAGAGGGCTTCGATTGAACCTTTCCAACAGTAGAGAGATTGGGCGAGGGAGGCCATCCAGCAGAAAAGGGCGTCGTTTGAAGATAAGGGTACGTGCTCGATATATTATAGATTGTTACGAAAGATACATAAGTCCGATTCTTTATAACATATTTTTGGACGGGAGAAATTTTCTTAATTACTTATCTTAAAAGATGTATGAATACAATAACATATAATAGATGTGGATATGTAATAGTTATTGAGAGATTATGGATAGTGATTTTTAAATCTAAAGGCAGTGCCGTTACAAATCCATTCTTTCCAAGTGACATTAAAATGATCTATTATTATTTGATTTCAATCCATGAAAATTATTTCGTATTACATATAGCATATTACATATTTTATGATTACAATTGATATTAGAACCAGGTTTCTTGAAATCAAATACCTTACGTCTGTTATTTTTTATTTATGATGTGCGAATTATTCGTATATTTTGTTGATCTAAACTCCTATCTAGTTTATCTTATCACTTGTGACATGAGATTTGCTTTTTGTATCATGATCTTCAATGATTGCATGGCAACGTCGATGGCTGTGTAGCACTATAGTCGTACTAATTATGGCAGGCAATTATGCCAGACAACATACGCATCACAACAGCAATAACGGTCAAGCGATGAGCTGTGAGTCGTGATTGACCACGCTGGCAACGACCGTGGGTCGAGTGTTGGGATAGTCGCACAAGCAGCATCCACGTATCATGACAGCCTTGTGTAAGCGGCAATCGCACAGGCAGTAATGCACACACGTGACAACTGCGTAGTGCCAGTCATGTGCAAGCAATAATCGCGCCTAGGTGGCGGTCGCACAAGCTGTGGCCACGCGTCGGGTTGGTAGTGTAGGCAGCAATCACGCACAAGTGATGATCGCACCAGTAGTAGTTGTTAAATCTCAGATTATGATGATGAAACTAATTGATAGTGTTTATGATTTGATTTGTATTTTGAGTGATGCAATAAGCTTCGATCAGGGAGAGACAATTGAAGCAGGAAGAATCATATTGGGTCGGAGAAAAACATATTAGAAGATTGGACGTTGAGCCGAAGGATCGGTCGATGTATCGAAGAAGGCTTCGAGCCATGGGTTCGGGCATCAGGCCAAGAAGAGAGAAAATTACACTAAAAAATCGGAGTTGCGAAGGTCAACTGGCTGATTAAGCAATAAGCCGCAAGAGAGGATGATGCATCGAAGATTCGGACGAAGCGTCGATAAACCAATAACATGTCGGATAACATTTGATTTGCTTTGTACCAATTGTCTAGATCAAAGTAGGTTTTAAGTGTGTAGGATTAACTACGATAGTAAGGCATAAAGCAGAATAAAGTCCCGAAGTCAAGAACGAGATTTCGTTGGGAGTTCGAGAGTTCGTCGGAAGTCCAAATGTTTATTGGAAGTTCTGCCAGAATTAACTGAGAAGTCCAGGAGCTTGCCAAAGAAGCTCATCGGAACTCACCAAGAAGATCATCGTGAAGTCCAAAAGCTTGTTGGGAGTCCGTTGGAACATTGTCGAGAGATCGTCGGAAGTTCGTCGGAAGCTCGTCGGAAGAAACCTAGACTTACAGACTTATTTAGCTTAGTAAATGTCTTAAAATTCGTAGTTAGCACATAATTGAGATTGAAATTGGGCTAACCCAATTGGGGCCAGTTGGGCCTGTGTATGGACTGTATTGGGACAAGTAAAAGGCCCAAACAATGACCCAACAAGTGGCACCGTCGTGGCATAGTCTCCAAGATAGTGTCAGGCAGTGGTACCACCCAGACAGGCAGTGGTACCGCTAGACTAGGCGGTGGTATTGCCCAGTGTCAGTGCTGTAGACGGTGGTACCACCCAGGTGATGGTACGGCTAAGACTCGAGAAACTCGGGATAAGATCATTTTAGGCTCCAAGTTTGAATCAACTTGAGGCCTATAAATACCCCTCTCATCCCTGGTTAACTTACACAAGCACATAGAACTTAAAGTGAGAAAAAGCTATAGAAATTACTTGAGAAATCCCCTCCTCTAGCTTAAATTTAGAATTATGTTTAGAGAGGAGTGAGTGCTTGTAAAAGATTGTCTCCTAAACCTATGAAAAGGAGAAGAGTGGTGCAAAATAGTAGTTGGTCTTCGCCCATTGAAGAAAGACCGTTAGTGGATGCCGGTGGCCTCGACGGAAAAGGAATCGGGAGTGGATGTAAGTCACGACGATCGAACTACTATAAAATTGGTTTGCATTTCATTTTGAACAATTTACCTTTACTACAAACTGCTTTACCTTCTTATTGTTTTCACTATGCTCCCTTATACTTTTAAGTTAATATCTTTCCGAAACGGGTTTAATCGAAATGAAAGATTTATAAAATCGACGTTTTTATCACTACACTAATTCACCCCCCCTCTTAGTGCCGACTCGTTCCTAATAGTTGGTATCAAAGCCTTGTTCAATGGGACGGACTATACTTATTGGAAAACTCGAATGAGAGTTTTTTTGCTTTCGTTAAATCTCGATTTATGGAACATAGTCGAATTTGGTTTTCAAAAGTCATTCTCTTCCAATGAATAATTGGAATGAGTTGGAGAAGAAGATTTTCTCTTTAAATGCAAAGGCTATAAATATCTTATTTTGCACCTTTGACAAAAATGAATTCAATCGAATTTCTACTTGCAAAACGGCTTTTGACATTTGACATACACTCGAAATCACACACAAAGATACTAGTATAGTTAAAGACTCTAAAATAAATATTTTGATATGTGATTTTGAATTGTTTCGAATGGAACCAAGTGAGACTATTGGTGACATGTACACTCATTTTACGGATGTCATCAATAGTCTAAAAATACTTGGTAAAAGTTTTTCTAACTTTGAACTCATTAACAAAATATTAAGATCCCTTCCAAAGAGTTGGGACCCTAAAGTAATAGTCATTCAAGAGGCCAAGAATTTGATCTATTTTTCACTTGCAGAACTTATTGGGTCTTTAATGACCTATGAAATGAGTTGTATAGCACAAAACAAATATAAGAACAACCTTCCAAAGAACAGAAAGGATTTGACACTTCAAATAATAGAATACCACTTGAGTGATGACTCGAGTGATGATGATGATGACCTTGAACTCCTCACAATAAAGCTTAAAAAGTTCTTAAAACAAGAATCAAAGAACAAAAATAAACTTAAAAAGAATGCAACTACTTACTATGAACGTAAGAAGAATGAAGCATTTTGGGACGAATTGAGCTCATCCGAAGACGAGGAGCAAACTTATGAAAACAAAATGGTGAACATCACTTTGGCGACTCTCAACAATGAGGTAAACAACTCAAACAAAACTCCTTTACTTTATTTCGAAACTACATGATTTTTAAATTTAGAAATAAATAAATAAATAATGTAAAAAATATCATGATTCTTTTCATTAAAAAAAAATTTAAAGAATGACAATTGCATGACGAGTTAGATTCACTTAATTGAAAACAATCAATTTGTAAATTTAAGTTATGATGATTTGAATTTATAAATCATTTTACTTTATATTGAAAGTGATTTTCAAGATGATTTTGATTAAAAAAATTTTATGTTTAATAAAATCATACTTGATGATTTAATGATTTAATTATGCATAATGATTTGAAGTAATGATGATTTGAAATCATGCTTAATAAGTTTATACTTTAAAATTATGCATGATGATCTTTGTGATTCATGGCTTATTGATCTTTATTGCAATGAAAGTTGGTTTTTCGATTTTAAACCAGATGGATAGTTTTCATATGAAAAACTTGAGCATATTTATATGAAATCAATTACATAAAATGAAACACATAAAAAGGAAAATGCATTATCATTGGAATTAAAATGATAAATCAAATCTCTTTTTTAAAGAAGTTGTATGTTTAATTTGTTATATTTTTGGTCATGATGATGAAATTTATTTTTCAGTTTTAAACGATAATGCATGTTTTGACTTGGCATAAAAAAAAAAAAAAAAACTTGGGCTTGTATGAAATAAATCAAACAAAAAAAGGAAGGAAAATATTTTTTATAAGAATTTCTCAATCCCTATCTTATCGAGTTTTCAAAAAGGAGATTGATGAATCTATTTGTATGAATCTCTTGGATTATAAAATAAAAAGAGATTTGATGATTTGAAGCTAAATGAGATATCTTTTATTTTATGTGAATCGTGATCTCTTCTTTGTTCTTTTATGTTTCTCTTTGTCATTTACGAAAGAGGAAAACAATCCAATTCATGATCTTGATTTCTCGATATTTGATACTTGAAATATTTCTATGAATTAAGATCATTTTATCCTTGTTTCTTTTTACTATTCATCAAAAAAGGAGACTTATCCTAACAAACCATTATATACTACTTGACATCTTGAAATTTTATGACTTGAGTTTTGTTATGCATTTCTTCCCTTCTTTATTCTTGTTTAGAATGACAAAAGGGAGAGAGAAAATCGCTAGGATCTCAAGACATTGATAAATCAATTAATGTCATTTTGAATCTCTTATGATTTTGATGATTTCAATCTAAATGAGATTTTTTCAATCGAATTATGAACCTTCTCTTGATTTCTTAACTTGAGATTTTTCTTTTATAAATCAAGATTTCTTACTTTTTATTTTCATATGATTCTTGCATTTTGTTTAAGAGAAAAATTTCTATATGAATAATGTCTTTTGGTATTCACATGATCTTATCTTTCATGATATGATTTTTATAATTCCTTGTATTCATGAAGTATATCTCATTACCAAAATTCTCTTGCTATTTTTCATGTGAAATTATGCATAAAATACTCATGAATTTATGTTGATGCATATAAATGAGAAGTTATGATCATGCATGGTAGGATGTAATGTAATTTGACATTTTGATATCATCATGATTTGAATTATTTATGATTTGGAATGATGCATGCAATACTATGATTTGTTGTTAAAATGATGTATCATGAATGCTTGAGTATCATGTATGATATGCCTATAGTGATGATTTATTTTTAGTATCATACATGAAGTAAGGATGAAATGTAAGGTTTTGAAATTGTCCATGTTTTAATTTGAAACTATAATGATGCACAAATATATTGAAATAAAATTGATATTTTATCTTTGTCATGATTTGAAAATTATTGTAAAGGGAAAAAATTATAAAATTATATTCTTTCCTTTTTTTTAATAATGATAAAGGGGGAGAAAGGTTGCTAGTTTCTACATCATAAAGAGAAGCAAAAAGCTTGCTAATATCAAAAGATGCAAACAATTAGCCAACTTTCATGTGTAAAATTGCTAGCTTGCATGTTCTAAAATATTATAAAATTCACTAGCTTGCATGATGTAGAACTTGCTATCTTGAACATCACCAAGAATTGCTATCTTGCAATCAGAAGCAAAACTTGCAACTCGCACATTGCAAAAGAAAGCAAGAATTGCTAGCTTGCATACTTTAACAAGAGGCAAAAATGCTTTCTTACATTCTTTTTCAAAAACTTGCTAGCTTAAACATTGCAAAGAAGAGCAAACATGCTAAACTCTACACATCTCTAAAACTTGCTAACTTGCATGATGATAAAACTTGAGATTATGTTTATTATGTAATGATTTGAAATTATGTATAAACACTTGCTAGTTGTACTTCTCCTTTTTATTGATGACAAAGGGGAAAAATTATGATGACAATCATGCATGGAATGATGTACTTGGATATTTTAATTATGCATGAGATTATATTGCATGCAATGATAATGATTATGTTGAATCTCGTATTTTGATGATGAAACCAATTGATAATTATGTTTATGTTTAACTGCATTTTGAGTGATGCAGGTCTACTCGATCAGGATTAGACAGTTAACGCAGGAGGAATTGACGTTGCGCCAGAGGAGATCACATCAAGATATTGGACGGCAGAAGGCTTCGGACGTCGGGCATCGGGCCAAGGAGAGCGAAATTACGCCAAGGATATCAGGGTTGCGGAGGTCAACCGCCGATTGGGCAACAAGCTACAAGAGAGGACGATGCACCGAAGAATCGGACGAAGTGCCAACCAATGACGTGCCGGGCAACAGAATGTCAATTCACGTTGTAATAATTGTCTAGATCGGAGTAGAGTTTTAGCTTGTGTGTGCAGGATTAACTACGATAATGATGAAGACATAAAGCAAAACAAAGTGTCGGAGTCAAGCACGAAGGATTCATTGTGAGGTCAAGAGTTCGACGGAAGTCCGAAGGTTCGTCGGGAATGCTGCCGGAACTAGCCGAGAATTAGTAGGGAGCTTGCCGAAGGGTTTTTCGGAAGCTCGCCGGAAGGTTCGTTGGAAGTTCGCGGAGCTCGCCGAGAAAGATCGGAGCTTGCCGAAGAAGCTCGTTGGAACTCGTCAAGATCAAATCGTGAAGTCTAGGAGCTTGCCGGGAGTCCGCAGAATGGTTTCCGAGAGTTTATCGGAAAACCGTCGGAAGTTCGCCGGAAGCTCACCGGAAAAAGTCTTGACTTACGAACTTTGTAATAGCTTAGAAAATGTCTTTGAATTCGTAGTTAGCACGTTAATTAGGGTTAGAATTAGGTGTTAATCTTATAACCCAAGTAGGGGCCAATTAGGCCCGAGTTCGGACTGGTTTGGACCAAGTTTGGAGCCCAACCAGTGAGCTAAATTGGCCTAGGCAGTGGCACCGCCCAGCACCCGAGAGCTGGGCGGTGACACCTCTTGGGTTGGGTGGTTGCACCGCCAACATCGGGAACATAAGAGAATTTAAATTTTTGGAGCCCAAATTTGAATCCTCTTGAGGCCTATAAATACCCCTCAAGTCTCAGCTGAGAATACAACTCTTTGAGCAGCAAGTGATTGAGAGAAAAGTCTTAGAAGAGTCTTTGCCTTTCTTATTTTCAATTTGCTAGAGAGTTCTCCTCCTTCTTTCTTGCTGAAAATTTGTAAGAGGTTGAACTGCTTGTAAAAGGTTGTAAGAGGGGTATTTGCCCTTCCATTTCAAGAGATTTGCTAGTGGAAGGTGGGAGCCTCATCGAAGAGGGGCCTCGCAAGTGGATGTAGGTCATTTGACCGAACCACTCTAAAATCGGCGTGATCTCTGGTTTGCATTTCATTATTGCTATTTACATTACTGCAAACCTTCTTACATGCTTTAGTTCCTTATTACCTTTGCTGCGTAACTTTAAGAATACGCTTTCAAGTTAAGCTTTTCAAGTTCCGTTCTTATCGTACGAAAGATTTGTCGAAAACCAACGTTTTAATCCGCTGCACTAATTCACCCCCCCCTCTTAGTGCCGCTCCGATCCTAACAGATTAATCAGGTCTTTTAATATTCATGATGCATGTAATGATGATATATTTATGATTAAATTGCTTTGACTTGAATTTAATTTGAATTCAATGTTTAACTTAAATATGTCATATTGATAGGGAAAGTTAAAGTTAACTCCATCATCAATTGGTTGTCATCATCAAAAAGGGGGAGATCGTTAAATCTCGGATTTTGATGATGAAACCAATTGATAGTGTTTATGATTTGATCTGTATTTTGAGTGACATAAGAAAGTTCAATCATGAAGAGACACTTGAAGTAGGAAGAATCATGTTGGGCCGGAGAAAAATATGTAAGAAGATTGGCTGTCGAGTCGAAGGATCGGTCGATGTAACGGCAAAAGGCTTCGGACCATGGGTTCGGGCATCAGGCCAAGAAGAGCAAAAATTACACTGAGCAAATCAGAGTTAAGGAGGTTAACTGGCCGATTGGGCAATAGGCCACAAGAGAGGACGATGTGCTGAATATTCGGATAAAGCGCCGATAAACCAATGACATGTTGGACAACATTTGATTTACTTTGTAATAATTGTCTAACTCGAAGTAGGATTTAAGTGTGTAGGATTAATTAAACAAGGCATAAAGCAAAATGAAGTCCCGGAGTTAAGAACGAGATTTCGTTGGGAGTTTGAGAGTTCGTCGGAAGTTCTACTGGAATTGACCGAGAAGTCCAGGAGCTTACCAAAGAAGCTCGTCGGAACTCGCTAAGAAGATCGTCGTGAAATCCAAGAGCTTGCCGGGAGTTTGTTGGAACATTACCGAGAAATCGTTGGAAATTCGTCGAAAGCTCACCGGAAGAAACCTAGACTTACGGACTTATTTAGCTTAGTAAATGTCTTAAAATTCGTAGTTAGCATATAATTAGGATTAGAATTGGGCTAATCTAATTATGGGTCAGTTTGGCTCATGTTGTTGAATCTCATATTTTGATGATTAAGTCAATTATAAATTATTTGATCTAATCTATATGTTGTGAAAAGTGTGCAGGATTAACTACGATAGCAGTAAGATATAAAGCAGGTGTTGTGCCAGAGTCAAGATCGAGATCTCATTGGGAGTTCAAGAGTTCGTCGGAAGTCCGGACGTTCGTCAGAAGTTCTACCGGAACCAACAGAGAAGTCCAGGAGCTTGCCAAAGAAGCTCATCGGAACTCACCAAGAAGATCGTTGTAAAGTCCAGGAGCTTGCCAGGAGTCCGCCGGAGCAATGACGAGAGTTTGTCAGATGTTCGCCGGAAGTTCGTCGGAAACTCACCGAAAGAGCAATTGATATACCGAAACAAGAGTGCCTTAGATTATGTATTAGTAATTATAGTTAGACAGTATATTAAGTTAGAATTGGGAGGTAATCTCACTAACTTAATTAGGGCCAATTGGGCCCTTAACAGGGTTGAATTGGGCCATATTGAGCATCCTATTTAGCACCTAAAAGCCTAGCCGGCGGTGGCATCGCCAAGGCCCGTGGTGGCACCATCTGGGAGACTCAGTCTCCCAAGTGATCTGGGTAGTGGTACCGCCCAAACTGGGTAGTAGTACTGTTGGTAGTAAATGTTGTCAGCGATGGTACCGTTTCTATCAGGCGGTGGTACCACCAGAGCTCGGTCTCCAAGCTCTATCAAGTGGTGGTACTGCCCAGTGTTAGGTGTCAGGTGGTAGTACCACCCAGCACCTCGGAAATCCAGGATGAGATACTTTTTGGCTCCATTTTTTAAAGTCATTGAGGCCTATAAAAACCTCACTATTTTCTACATGAAAGGGCACGAAAGCTATTGGCATAATCTTGAGTTCTTGAGCCTTAAAGTGTTGTAAAAGTGAAGAGTTCTCCTCCTTCATCTCTTAGCCTTATAACCATCCAAGAAAGAGGAGTGAGACTTGTAAGGGTTGTCTCCTAAACCCGGCAAAAGAAGAAAAAACTGTAAAAGGTGGTTGGCCTTCGCCTATTGAAGGAAGGCCTTTAGTGGACGCCGGAGACCTCATCGGAGGAGGAATCCGAAAGTGAATGTAGGTCACATTGACCAAACTACTCTAAATTCTGGTTTACTTTTCATTTGTGCAATTTATATTACTATAAATCTCCTTAGTCCTCTCTTGCACTTTTATGAAAGCTTTCAAGTTCATATTCTCTCCGAAACGGATTGAATTGAAACCATTTTTGTCGGAATCAATTTTAATCAGAACTAACATTTTTTTGAAATCGAAAAAGTTTTCCGCTGCACTAATTCACCCCCCTCTTAGTGTCGCTCTTGATCGTAACAATTGGTATCAGAGCAAGGTTCACTCTCATTTGGTTTTAAACCCAAAAGAGATGACATTTGCCGACAACCTAGAGGGTCATTCAATTACACGCCCGCCCATGTTCAATGGGACGGATTACACATATTAGAAGACTAGAATGAGGATCTTCCTAATTTTAATGGATTTCAAATTATAAAATATTATAGAAAATGACTTTCAAAAATCTTCTCTTCCGATTGGAATGAGTTGTAGAAGAAGACTTTCACTTTAAACGCAAAGGCTATGAATGCCTTGTTTTGTGCCTTTAATAAAAATGAGTTTAATCATGTGTCCATTTGTGAAATTACTTTTAATATTTGGCACACATTCAAAATGACTCATGAAAGCACTAGTAGAGTGAAGGAGTCAAAAATTAATCTTTTAGTGCATACTTATGAGTTATTTCGAATGAAACTGAGTGAGACCATTAGAGACATGTACACCCGATTTAAGGATGTCATCAATAGTCTAAAAGGACTTGGTAAAGGTTTCTTGGATTTTGAACTTGTTAATAAAATTTTAAGATCCATTCCAAAGTGTTGAGACCCTAAAGTCACGACCATTCAAGAGGCCAAAGAACTAAATAATTTTCCTCTCGAAAAACTAATTGGGTCACTAATGACTTATGAGATGACTTGTAAAGCTCATGAAGAGCTTAAGGACACCCTTCCAAAGAACAAGAAGGATATGACACTAAAAACCCAAGAAGACCACTTGAAAGAAAACTCAAGTGATGAGGACCTTATGAAGACTTAGTACTATTAACAAGGAAATTCAAAAAATTCATAAAAAGGAATAAATTTAAAAATAAAACTAAAAATAAATTTGAACCTAAGAAAGATAAAGTAATATGCTACGAATACAAGAAGCCGGGACATTACAAGAGCAAATGTCCCCTAGCCAAGAAGAGGCAATCAAAGAAGAAGGCTCTTAAAGCAACATGGGACGACTCAAGTGCATCCGAAGAAGAGGAGCCTACCATCACCGAGCAAGTTGCTCACTATGCACTAATGGTCGTTAGAGATGAGATAACAAGTTCATTTGATGCAAATTTATCCTTTGATGAACTATTAAATGTTTTTCATGATTTATTTAATGAATATAAATCAATTAATAAAAAATATAAATTGTTAAAAAAGAAGCATGATTTTCTTGGTAGTAATTACAATAGATTAAAAGTTAAGCACAATGTAGTTTGGCTCCATGTACGAAATGTGATGAAGTAGAAATAAAAACTTGCTACTCAAAGAAATCTTAGAAAAATTTGAGGTTAGTAGCAAGTCCTTAAACATGATCCTTACCAATAAGGTCATGTTCATAGAAAAGACAGAATCAGATTTGTGAGTAGCTTTTACCAAAATCCAACCACCTTTGTTAAAGGCCCCACTTTACATGTTTCATCCCGAAACAAATGCAACTTTTGTTACAAATTTGAGCATGTAGCTTATCATTGTCCATTCAAGAAATGTAGTTCGTATAAATTGATTTGGATTCCTAAAAGAACCTCAAATGACTCAATACAACATGACAAGCTATATAGATCGATTTTTGAGGCACCCAAGTTTAAATGGGTACCTAAAAATTATCATTTTTTTGTTAAAAAAATATACTATCACAAGCTAGGAGCAAGATATGATACCTTGATAGTGGATGCTCAAGGCATATGACCGGAGATCCATCTTAATTCTCTAAGCTTACTAGCATAGACGAAAGATATATCACATTCGGAGACAACAACAAGGGTAAAACATTGGCAAAGGAACCATAGGTAACAAATCCAACTTCTTTATTGAAGATGTGTTATTGGTTGATGGCTTCAAGTATAATCTCTTAAGCATTAGTTAATTGTGTGATAAAGGATACATCATTAAATTTGAATCCAATTCTTGTATTATTGAAAAACCGCACAAAAACACATCTATGATTGCCTTAAAATAAAATAATGTATACACTATCGATATTAATGATCTATGTAATGAAATGTACTTTTCGATTTTGAATGACGATGCCTAGCTTTGGCATAGGAGATTAGGTCATGCCAACATGAAACTAATCTCTCAAATTTCATTTAAAGAACTTGTAAGAGGAATTTCTCATATCAAGTTCATCAAAGATAATGTGTGTGATGCATGTCAACTAGGAAAACAAATAAAAGTTAGCTTCAAACCTAAAAACCAAATAAGCACCTCTAGACCTTTGCAATTGATCCATATGGACTTGTTCGGACCAATTGCTACATTAAGCCTAGGAGATAGCAAATACCCATTTGTCATCATGGATAATTATAGTAGATACATATAGACTTATTTTTTGGCATACAAAAGTGAATGCTTTAGGTATTTCTCTAAGTTTTGTAAACTTGTTCAAAATAAAAAGGGTTTTATGATTTTGTCAATTCGAAGTGATCACGATGCTGAATTTCAAAACCGTGATTTCCAAGAATTTTGTGAATCTAATGGATACAACCATAACTTCTCTACTCCAAGAAATCCTCAACAAAATGAAGTATTAAAAAGAAAGAATAGAAACTTACAAGAAGTGGGAAGAACCATATTAAACAAACATAACATACCCAAATATTTTTGGGCTGAAGCCGTAAATACGACATGCTATGTTATGAATAGGGTTCTAGTAAGACCACTACTTTCCAAAACTCCTTATAAGTTGTAAAACAACAAAAAACCCAACGTTTCATACTTTAAAATTTTCGAATGTAAATATTTTATTTTGAATGAAAAAGATGCCTTAGGTAAATTTGATACAAAATTCGATGAAGGAATTTTTCTTGGCTATTCTTTTGTTTCTAAAGCATTTCGTATCTTTAACAAAAGAACTTTGATTATAGAAGAATCTATTCATATTGTTTTTAATGAAGTTTTTGAAGTTAAGAAAAATGATTTTGATGATGATGTTAATTTTGATGCTTTGAATTTAAATGAAATCCTTTTTCCATTTAGCAACTTTGATACATCTTTTTCCGAAACATCCTTACCCAAGGATTAGAAGTATGTAGATGCTCATCCTAAGGAGCTAATCATATGAGACACATCAAAAGGGGTTCAAACTCGTTCTTCTCTTAAGAATTTTTATGCCAACACCGCTTTTCTCTCTCAAATTGAACCTAAATGCATTGATGAGGCCTTGAAAGATGATTCATGGGTCATCGCAATGCAAGAAGAGTTGAATCAATTTGAGAGAAATGAGGTAATTTCTCTAAAGGCAAGGTCGATACTACATTGTTTATCAAAAATTTTAAAAATAATTTTCTTATTATTCAAATTTATGTTGATGATATTATTTTTAGTTCCACGAATGAATCTCTATGTGAATCGTTTGCTAAAAGTATGAGTCTTGAATTTGAAATTAGTTTGATGGGGGAATTAGCTTTCTTTTTAAGCTTACAAATTAAACAACTAAGTAATGATATTTTTCTTAGTCAAACAAAATATGTTTTAGATTTGTTAAAAATATTTAATATTGATAGCTCAAAGGCTATCAACACTCTCATGAGCACCTCCACTAAGTTAGACATTGATGAAAATGGAGAAAGTTTTGATCAAAAAGCTTATAGGGGTATGATAGAAAGTTTATTATACCTTACCGCAACTAGACCGGATATCATATTTAGTGTAGAACTTTGTGCTAGGCTTCAATTTAATCCTAAGATATCTCATCTTAAAGTAGTTAAGAGAATACTTAGATATCTTAAATGAAGAACAAATCTAGGATTATGGTATCCAAAATCTGAGAAGTTTGAGCTAATTGCTTATGCTTATGCGGATTTTGCTAGATGTAGATTAGATAGAAAAAGTAAATCCAGAACATGTCAATTTTTAGGACACGTACTTGTTTCTTGGTCTTCCAAGAAACAAAACTCGATTGCACTATCTACAACTAAAGCTGAGTACATTGCAGCTAGTGCATGTTGTGCACAAGTTGTATGGATGAAAAATACTTTAGAGGATTATAAGATTCATCTCTAAAACATTCCCATAAAATGTGACAACACAAGTGCAATATATTTAACAAAAAATCTCATTCAATACTCTAGAACTAAACATATTGATATTATACATCACTTTATACGATATCATGTGAATAATCATGATATAATCTTAGAGTTTATTGATACGAAACATTAATTAGCCGATATTTTTACAAAGCCCTAAGTGAAGAACAATTTGATTTTATTAGAAGAGAATTAAGAATGTTAATTTGTCCGAATGCATGAATTTGCTAAATTTCGTTTTCGGACTTTCTTGATTCTTTGGATCACTCACTTAAATCTTCTTCTCTTATGATGCTAAAAATTGTTTACCTTGATGTTGTAAACTTAAAATGCTATTTACTTTGATGTTGAAATTCTTTACTTTGATGCTGAAAATTTCTATGATGTTGTGATCTCTTTAAATGATGAGCATGTTATCATACAATGATGTAATATTGTGTTTACCTTGATGCTGAAATTTTTTATAATAATTATGATCTCTATTATTGAGAAATTTTAATCATTCATGATGTAATATCGAATTCTTAACTTTTGAGTGCTATAAACACTAATGATATTACATCATGCAAGTAGTGTTGAAAGGCTATGACGAAATATTTTATAAATACATGAAGAATTTATACATTTAAATATCTTAATGTTTAATACATGGAAGTCATTGACAAATGCATCTCTCACGGATTTTACTCTTATGAATTTTTTATGTGAAATGGATTTGATATAATGCTCTTCTCACTATGAAGTTTTATTCGTGAATTTTTAAATGTTGATAACATTTAATGATAATAACTTTTGAGTGTGAAACTTGCTTGAATTTTTACCACACTTGCATTGTTGAATTGTTCTCTTTTTGTTCATGATAAAGGGGGAGAAATAATACCAAAATGTGATAAATTGATGACAAATGGATGTAATGTATTTCATCATATATATTTGAAATGTTTGCTTAATAAATTTCTTTTATTATGATATCTAGAGCTTAACTTATAATTTTACAATTGATATCTTGCCATAGAATGATAAATTGCTATCTTTGTCATCTTTCATATTTGAAATATCATACTTGAAAATGGATGTCATGCCTTGACATCATTTTGAGAATGTTAGATCATGATAGGAATCATGATGTGCATGTTGATAAGTTTAATGAATTTATCTTATCAGTTTGTTTCTTGAATTCAAAGGCCTTGAACTCAAGAATGTATTTTCTCAAGTATGGCATATAGATAGGGGGAGTTAAGGTTAACTCCGTCATCAATTGATTGTCATCATAAAAAAGAGAGAGATTGTTGAATCTCGGATTTTAATGATGAAGTCAATTGTAAATTGTTTAATCTAATCTATATGTTGAGAAAAATATGCAAAATTAACTATGATAGCAGTAAGACATAAAGCAGATGTTGTGCCAGAGTCAAGATCGAGATCTCGTTGGGAGTTTAAGAGTTCGTCAGAAGTCCGGACGTTCGTCGGAAGTTCTGTTGGAACCAACCGAGAAGTCTAGGAGCTTGCCAAAGAAGCTCATCGAAACTCGCCAAGAAGATCATCGTAAAGTCCAGGAGCTTGCTGGGAGTCCGTCGGAATATTGTCGAGCGTCGGATGTTTGTCGGAAGTTCGTTGGAAGCTTACCGGAAGAGCAATTGACGTACCGGAACAATAGTGCCTTAGATTATGTCTTAGTAATTATAGTTAGATAGCAGATTAAGTTAGAATTGAGAGGTAATCCCACTAAGTTAATTAGGGGCCAATTGGGCCCTTAACAAGGCTAAATTGGGCTGGATTGAGCAGCCCATTCATCACCTAAAAGCCTAGCCGGCGGTGACACCTCTTGGGAGACTTAGTCTCCTAGGTGGTCTGGGTGGTGGTTGTTGGGAAATCTTGGGGGTGACATCACATGCGCAGTGGAAGAATAAGAAAACAAAATCCCCAATTCCCAAAGAGATGTTCATCGTCGTGCGAAGATTGGTGCACAAAATCCGCGAAACTTAAAACTGCGTATAGAGTAGATTGTGTTACCTAGGGAGATCGTATATCCCTGTTTCCTTACAGATCTTTAGGAGAGGGTGAAGGAGGTCAAGCATCCTCCTCTCTAATAGTGATCCACATAGTAGAGCTGCGACGACGCTCCTCAAAACTCCAGGCCTGCTCTGAGGTGGAGAGGGGGAGGAGAATAAGAGAGGCAAGCAAAGACTCTAGCCTATGAGGCTCTGAATCCCTCCTATTTATAGAGGTCCCCTGTCAAACCCTAATGGATCCTCGCCTAGTGGGTATTGGATCTGCATCCAATAACCCAAGCTTTTTAGATTAGTGGATCTCTATCCAATAATCTCTCATGGGCTCTTATTGGATCTCGTCCATGGGATCCAATAATTCAGGAGCTTATTGGATATCCAATAAGACAAGAGCTCCGTCGGATATCTCATATCCGAACCTCTACTTATCACAATGCCTACCATATGTGTGTGACCCTCTAGGCTCAATATCGAGCTGGCCTTGAGTCAAACCTGTCAGAACTCCTTCTAACTCAGTGAATTATTATCTCTATAATAATTCACTTGACTCATCAACTACAAACGTACTAGGCCACTACGCCGTAGTCCCCAGATGATACAGGGGAATCCAATCCATTGGACCTGTCTATCCTCAGTTACCGTGTACCTATAGTCCCTCATCCATCTAATATCCTAGAAACCGTATATCGAGCATGGTGCTGCCAGACCCATATGGTTTCTACTCGAGTCTCGCTCTAATCGGATTCTTCCAGAGAACTCTTTCTCTCTCAATCCGAATGACCCTGGCTAGGGATTTGTTTGAGCAAGAACACATGGGATATTCCTCTCATGACGCCGAGAGTGGATAATCATCTATCGACACTCAATAGCCCTCGTAAGGTCGACTACCACTCCCAATGGCCAGCTGTACTAGATCTGGGACAACTAAACCTATAAGTATGGTATCAAAGAGTGGAGAACTCATACAGGACATTCTTGGTGTCTAAATCTAAGGACCAGATACACCACTAGGACTACAGAATCGTTGTCTGACTATAAGGCATCATCAACCATCCAGCATTCCGTAAGCGGATCAATTAGTGAACTCATTCTCCAATAAGCACATGTACTGTATCCCTAGTGTCCCTACACGAGCAGCTATGAGACCAGCTGCATCCATCATATGGACGGGTATACAGCATATCAGTCTGTCCGGTTATCATGATGTCCCTCTCGAGTAACCTATGACCGAGATTATTTAGGATCTGTGTTTAAAGGTGAATCAATCTTATTATCGTGATATCATCACGATCCGATTCCCATTGCACAAATCCAAGGACATCATAATATATATATATATATATGCATATATGCAATAGTTATAAAGTGATATATGCCAAAATATAATAAGCAAAAAGATTCTGTATCAAGTTACACGTGCCATCACTCACGTGATTGGCTTGTTGGGCACCTATGACTAGCAGTGGTACCACCCACACTAGGAGGTAGTACCATCGTTAATAAATGCTGCCAATGGTGGTACCATCAGCAGTAAATGCTGCCAGCGATGGTACCGCCAAAGATCGGTCTCTGAGCTCTATCAAGCGGTAGTACCACCCAATGTCATGTGTCAAGCGGTAGTACCGCCCAGTAATGATAGTGGTACCGCTAGTACCTTGAAAATCTGGGATGAGACACTTTTTGGCTCCATTTTTGAAAGTCATTGGGGCCTATAAAAATCCCACCCTTTTCTACATAAAAGGGCACAAAAGCTATTAACATAAACTTGAGTTCTCGAGCCTTAAAGTATTGTAAAAGTGAATGAGTTCTCCTCCTCCGAGAAAGAGGAGTAAGACTTGTAAGGGTTGTCTCCTAAACCCGGCAAAAGGAGAAAGAGCTGTAAAAGGTGGTTGGCCTTCGCCTATTGAAGGAAGGCCTTTAGAGGACACCGAAGACCTTGTCGGAGGAGGAATCCGAAAGTGGATGTAGGTCACATTGACCGAACCATTCTAAATTTTGGTTTGCTTTTCATTTGTGCAATTTATATTACTGCAAATCTCCTTAGTCCTCTCTTGCACTTTTACGAAAGCTTTCAAGTTTATATTCTCTCCAAAATGGATTACATCGAAACTATTTTCATTGGAATCAGTTTTAATCGAAACAAATATTTTTCTGAAATCGGAAAAGTTTTTCGCTGCACTAATTCAAACCCCCCCCCCCCCTCTTAGTGTTGCTTTTGATCCTAACATATGTATGGACTGTGTTGGGCCAAGTGAAAGGCCCAAACAATTACCCAATATGTGGTACCATTATGGCACAATCTCCGAGACAATATCAGACAGTGGTACCGCCTAGTGATAGTGTCAAGCGGTGGTACTACCTAGACATAGACTTCTAAACGGTGGTACCGTCAGACTGGGCGGTAGTACCGCCTAGTGTCAATGCTACAAGCGGTGGTACCGCAAGGACTCAAGAAACCCAGGATGAGATCTTTTTAAACTCTAAGTTTGAATCCACTTGAAGCCTATAAATGCCCCTCTCATCCCTGGTTAACTTACACAAGCATAGAGAACTTAAAGTGAGAAAACGCTGTAGAAATTACTTGAGAGATCCCCTTCTCTAGCTTAAATTTAGAATTCTGTTTAGAGAGGAGTAAGTGCTTGTAAAAGGTTATCTCCTAAACCTGTGAAAAGAGAAGAGGGGTATAAAAGGGTAGTTGGTCTTCGCCCATTGAAGGAAGACCATTAGTGGATGCCGGTGGCATCGACGGAAGAGGAATCGGGAGTGGATGTAGGTCACGACGACCGAACCACTATAAAATCAGTTTACATTTTCTTTTAAGCAATTTACCTTTACTACAAACTGTTTTACTTTCTTATTGCTTTCACTATGCTCCCTTATGTTTTCAAGTTAATATCTTTCTGAAACAGGTTTAATCGAAACGAAAGATTTACGAAATCAACGTTTTTACTACTGCACTAATTCACCCCCCTCTCTTAGTATTGAATCATTCCTAACACCCCCTTTCTTAGTGCTGACTCGTTCTTAACAGTAGCGACAAAGACAACAACCATTCACATGCTTGTGAGAATGAGCACGTGATCGCTAGTCAAAAGAACTAAACTTATCTTGCACTACCAATCATTGTCAAAAGAACTAAACTCACTTGCACTATCAACCGTTATCGAAAGAACTAAACTCATTACAATTAAAATAAATCATATTGATCAATTTTATAATTAAGGATATAAATAAAAAATTCTTAATTTTATAAGGATAAAACTATAATTTTGCTAAACTGTGTAATTATGACTTTTTTGCTGACAGAATTATCAAAATGATAAAAGGTATTAATAAAATATATAAGATCAAAACTGTCATTTGATTCAAGTACGGGCGGTTGCCATCCATTTTCAGATAGGAAAAGAGGAGAAAGAGACTTTAGTTCAAATCTATAGAGATTTTCATATCCAAATATGGTGTGCTTACCAATCTAATAAAGTTATTTTCCGATAGTATTAAAAGATATGTATTATAAATTTGATCTATTATTATTTAATTTTAATCTTAACATAAAAAAATTTTCATGCATATTTTACCATGCTTATAGGTTTCTCACTCTATCACCCTTTCTAGGTCACTAAAACTATTTCTTTTGATCAGCGGTAATGGGCATTATAAACCTGGTGCGCCAAACAAAGCATCCGTGGCAAGAGCAGTGCCAAGCCTTTAGATTGCCACCAGCAGCACTTAGGTAATGTAGCTCCTGCCACAGTGAGAGATGATGGTTGCCGCGGTGCAATTAATTGCAGGATGTTTCTTGCATGCTCAACATGGTAGCGGTCTCTCCTTCCTCCCAAGATGTGATCTTTGTGAGATCAAAAATTTAATGGCAGAAGGAAGCAAAAGAGGTTTGGTCTTGTCCTTTTCTGAAGCTTCATCACTCGAACAACTAATGTTGAGATACCTTTGCACTTTGGCTTTGTCAGTCTTTTGATGGCTTCGTTTGCTTGTTTGCATTTATTTAATTTGTCTCAGCTCCATCTACTTGAAAACATCGTTTGGACAAGACATAAAACCTGAAGAAGATTACAAGAGCATAGATAGCGACATCTTTTGATTGCTTCTCTGCATACGTTTCTATTGCTAGGTTTGAGGACCTAAGAAGGATCGATGTAACTTTAAATGGATTTGAGCTAACATCTGAAAATAATATATATATCTTTTCCTCTCTGGTGCGCATAAAAGATAAGAACTTTAACCAACAAAAAGATGGATTCCGCAGGTGGCCAATGCTTTGAGCCTGCGTAGAGATGCTTTTGCCTTATGTGTGAATGCCACATAGCTGCTCGATCCAAACAGAAACGCCACAGCTTCCCACAAAAGACGATGAACAAGATGCTGCAGGTGAGATGCTATTGCATAAGAATTTTAATGAACTGCATCATCCACAGTTTCATCATTTCTGCAAATAATGCGACACTACAAACTTCATACAGTTGCTAACCAGTAATAATTACGATGTTGTAGCTTCTTTTATATGCGAAGCTGGCAATTACTTGTCATGAGATTAATAATGATGAGACATCACTTGCTACTATCGATCGTTTACCTTCGAATCTGAAGTCGATAAGCAGACACACTGTTGGATTGTCATCATGACAATGACTTGATTAAAATAGGATTTGCTCCATACAGATCGGGTGATGAACTTAGCTTATCCTGTCATTTCATTTCTATCTATCTTTTTCCCCAAGACATGAAACCTTCACATGGATATCCCAGTTCACTCTCCATAGCCACCTTCTTATTGCATGATCCCCAGGAATCAGTCATCTGATCGATCAGATAACAATGCAGAATCCACATCCTCGCCACCGTCAGGCATCTGCTAGCTGCTTGCTGGAGCTCGACGATCCGGATGCCACCGAGAAGTGGGCCGCGGAACTCCTTCGGGAGTGTGCGAGGGCCATATCCGAGAAAGATTCAGGTAAGATTCATCGCCTGTTGTGGATGTTGAATGAGCTCGCATCTCCCTACGGAGATTGCGAGCAGAAGCTTGCATCGTATTTCCTGCAAGCTCTCTTCTGCAAAGCAACTGAGTCGGGAGAGCGTTGCTACAAGACGTCCCTCTCGGTGGCAGAGATGAGCCACTCTTTTGAGTCCACGAGGAAGGTCATCCTCCAGTTTCAAGAGGTAAGCCCTTGGACAACGTTCGGTCACGCAGCATCCAATGGCGCAATCTTGGAGGCTTTGGAAGGAGAAGCCAAGCTTCACATAATCGATATCAGCAACACCTACTGCACTCAATGGCCGACGTTACTGGAGGCCTTGGCCACCCGAAACGACGATAGTCCGCACTTGAGGCTGACAGTGGTTGCGACGGCCGGCGTCGGCGGATTCGTCATGGACGAGATAGGGCAGAGAATGGGGAGGTTTGCGAGGTTGATGGGAGTGCCATTTGAGTTCCATGTGATACGTGATTTGTCGAGGCTAGACGAGCTGAGAGAAGAGGAATTAGGGTTGCGAGAGGGGGAGGCCGTCGCAGTGAACTGCATCGGGGCCCTGCGACGTGTGGGCGTCGAACAGAGGCAAGCCTTCATACGTATGCTGCGCACGTTACGCCCTCGGGTGGTCACCGTGGTGGAGGAAGAGGCTGACTTCACCAGTTGCAGCGGCGAGTTTGCCGTGTGCTTCGACGAGTGCTTGCGGTTCTACACCACGTACTTGGAGACGCTCGAGGAGAGCTTTCCGCCCACCAGCAACGAGAGATTGGCACTGGAAAGGGAGTGCTCCAGGAGTATTCTTAGAGTTCTCGCTTGTGATGGTGATGGGGTTGGAGACTGTGAGAGGAGGGAGAAAGGGAGCCAGTGGTGCCGAAGACTAATCGAGGCCTTCTCATCCAACAGCTTCAGCGACGATGTCGTCGACGATCTGAAGGCGTTGCTGAAGAGGTATCGGGGAGGGTGGTCGCTCATGCCGGCCGAAGGAGATGCCTCAGGCCTCTACTTGACGTGGAAGCAGCAACCAGTGGTGTGGGCTTGTGCTTGGAAACCTTAGAACCAGGTTGATCTTCTTCGAATCTCCTTCTCTGATTACTCTCTTTCTTAAGATCCTTATTCCCATCCTCTTATGTTTGAACTCTGAAGTATCTGTTGTGATTTTTTCCCTGCAAGTTTTTGGGCTTTCATCTCCATTTTTGCAGTTTAGATTGGATGTAGGAGCCGAAAAGCAGGTTCCTGTGGTTGGAATAAAATACTATTCCATCTAGCTTCATACGAATATATATATATATATAAACAAAATCTCTTGCAAGCATCATATTCCACTAGAAACTGAACTGAACTGAACCTCCAAGATGCAGCAGCTCTTGTTCTTCAAATGAACATGAGCAAGGATCAAATTCCATGGAATAATGACATGACCCGTGAATTTGCAACTCCTCTTTTGTCTTCTTCGACATGTGCGGTGTTTGTTATCTTAACACATCATTTGCATTCGGACAAAAGAATTGTTTGAGCTCATTAGTGGCTACAACCGAGTGACATCAGGGAAAAGGGCAAGGCATGGTCTTCTCAGCAACGATGGTGGGCTTTAGCGTGTGGTAAAAGAAGTGGCTTATGTGCCTTTTGAATCAGACATGCAGATGTTGCTGTGGTCCACATTTAGTGGGATTTAGATAAAGCTTTTGTTAAAGCATTCCACTGCTGCTTCTTCCTTGCCCGACCCGACCAATCACTTGTCGCTCGATGCCAGCTGCTGGTGGTCGAGTTGCACTTGGCCACATGTTGAAGAAGAGTGTGGAGAAAGTGAGCTAGCTAGAATTTTGAGGGACATGCAGCCAGCCATAAGGAAGATTGACAACATGATTAATGTTGATTTAAGATGATGTAGGGAGGGTTTTAGTAGGAATGACTCTAGTTCTGAGGGAAGGAGCCGTCCATCCATCCATCCCTGAACTCATGCAAACAATATAACCCATCAATAGAATGTTTCCCTACGAGAATACTACTTCTCTAGAACTACTCATCCCTTGGATCATGCAAAAATAAAAAAGAAACAAATAAACATATCAGCAATAAAAACTTCCCTCACTGGATTTACAGTTAAGAGAGATTTCAGCAAAAGCTTTAGTTCCGAGGGATTTAGCAAAAAGGACACCAATGGATTTAGCAACAACTACAGCTCTCAGGGAATTAAGGAGAACAGACATTACTGAGAGCAATAACAACATACTTCGACAACTAGCAAAACCTGTGGCTGTGCGGGAGGAAGACAGGCTTAAATAAGAAGCTTGGTGCGTAAATCAGATCGAAACAGAGGGTAGCTTGGATAGAACGTGTGAACACAGAAGAGAACACGAGAGTTCTTTTTTCCATCTAAATTATTGCTGTACTTTGCTTTAGCAGTCATGATCATTTTTTGCTTTTGTAGGCCACTAGGGAAGCTTTGACATGAAAGCGCCCAAAATGAGTAGTAATTCGTCAAAAATCAGATCGATCCAAGTCTCTCATTTGTGTGCGAGCAAGCAGTAATCTATCTGCTCTTCTTTTTGGGGACATTCATGTCGCAATCGTAGGCCTGTTGGAGACTAACAAGACGTCAACTTTGGAAAAGTACACAATGTTGGCCTCATGCTTTACATCAACGTGGATCCTCTCCTATTGCCATACATAGGTCACAGGATTACTCTTATTTTCACTAGTTGGAGGTACTATGTATTCCTGTTTTGGATTCTTTTTTAGTATCAGTGGAGTGGAGTGGATTCTCTTTTGACTTGTTGGAAGGAAATTCATCTTTTAAAAAAGGCCCCCTTTGACGACAAAATCCAACTGAATTCCATATTGTGATTTGAAAGTTCAACACAAAGCTTAAATTTTTTTTTAATGAACACCAATTCAGTCTTCAGATCAATTTTGACATGCTTGGAGGACCACAACAGTCTTCATCCCAAAAAGAGTTCGTTAATACATGGTTATTGTCCGACGAAACAAGGATGAATTCATATGCTTCAAACAATAATAAAGTGTGCCTAGGTAACGTCCTGATAGATAGCCAACCAGGTTGAAGATCTTGAATGAGATTTATGAGCCATTTTTCCTGAAAAGTTTGCTGTCACATTGACGGAACAATCTGTTGTTTCAGAATCCCACCCCGATGATGATGGCTTCTGAGAACACCTGCAAGTATCAAGAGACTGATTGATTTCAAGGTTTTAATCCTCCCGTATCAGTAATGCTGTATGGAGAATGCTCTCTAGCTCGTAAACCATTTCCTGAACTCCTGAAGAGATTTTATGAGATCATGCATGCAATACTGAGTTGTAATCTCATCAGGCATCGATTTTGTTTGTTCCGATTGCAAGTATATTTTGTTCTTGTCGGCACATGAATCATGTTTCGACAACTTGTCAAATCAAAGATCATTCTGAGGTCAAAAGTGTGGCAAAGGGGCATTTCTTCTCATCTTTTGTAATGTGGATTCTTAGAACCATCATAATTTGGAGATGTCACAGAAAGAAACACATCATTCATTACTCACAAGAAATTGCTAACAGATCTCCATTTTCCATTTCATTGTAAAATATGCAGTGTATTAGAGAAGTTTATGACACAGCAATTATACTTTCTTCTTTTGCGTATAGCTTCTCACATCAAGTATTACTTATAAATTGGGTCCTTTTTTCTTTTTTTTTTTAATTGTACCTCAAAAATTCCCATAAGCTATTACCGTCGGACTGCAAACTACAATAATGACTTGCTAATTACTTGCAAATTCTGTGGGACTCACTCAACTTATAACATTGTTACAAAAGCCTACATGATTTGGACCTTCAGACGGTGCATGATTTTAGACCTTAGAACATTTCGATGTCATTGTTCTGATCATACAGACGTATGATTTCTTAATTCGGGAGAACAAGCACACAATTCTGGCAAAACAACGAGTTACTGGATCTAATGCAATTTGCTTTGTCCATGCTCCTCAATCTTCAAGAATCTGACTCGTGAAGCGGAGACAACATCATGCTGATTTCTTATGACCAAACAGCAAACTCCAACTGTATGCGCTTCTCTTGCTTGCTGCCGCATCCAGCCGGTTTGCACCAATCTAGGAGACCAGTAAATCAAGAAGAAATTAGACCTCAAAATTTTCTACAGCATCTGATGCATAAAATAGCAAGTGAATCATGATGATGATTTTTGGTTCCTTCTCTAGACCATATTTGGAAGGCAGTAATAGCCAACTGATTCACAATTTATACTAAACCATAATTATGTAAAACCTTACAAAAGCAAGTTTTTGAATACACTCTAGGGCTGCATTTGACAACATTAATTTCAAAGTGCCAACTGACGAACAATTTTTCTAGGACACCTGCGCCATATGTTTTTTTTTTCCAAACCTTTGTGTTCCAAAAAATTAGTTTTGCTTTCAATTCTAATATACAAATAGCCGCCAAAAAATTAGTTTTATAACTTCACAGTGATCCGACATGCAAGGAAAAGACAATTATAGTGGCCGATTGGAAAATGCCAAATAGTGTAGATCTTGCATGCATCTTTCATCAGACTATTCTCGAGTAACAAATTAAGAATATTGACCCAAGTCACTAACTAAAGATTGTGATCCACATTATTGTTATCCTCTAGCTTTAACTAGTTCATTGTTATTAACAAAGGGTACTTAAGTTACTGAAATGTGAAGAAATGGACATGAGTGATAAGTAAGATTCTATCATTGTATACATGGGCTAACCAAAGTATTTGAAGAACCCTAATGGAAAAGAAGATTATAGATATACAAACGATACACGATTATGTGGATCTTTCCCAATCTGAGAAAGTAACAGAAAGGATATCTACAATTACCAAGTCCAAAATGATCAAACAATCAGGTGAAAATCAACTTATAGCTCAAAAAATGAACGAGTTAATGTTGCTTTGCCGAATGCAAGGGTCATGTACTGCATGTCCATACATGATGGCAATTGCATTTGTTGAAATAATCTGTTAGCGACAAAGTTCTTCAACATCAAAAATGAATCTGACAGCATTAGAGAGAAGGATAACCATGGGGATTGTGGATATCAGAGTCATTCAATGTAATTCAATTCATACTTCACATCTCATCAAATTACATCTTGTGGTTTAACTTTTTGTGAAGGTAACACATTCCAGGCAATACCAGAAAAGTAATATGAGGAACTAAAGTCAATTACATTGTAAAATATCCATTAGTTGTCAACATTGAACCTTTTTTACATAAACATGATTTACTAGCTCAGATGAAAATGAGATCCTAGAAGAAATTGGTAGATTTAGAATCAGAAGCAACAGTGACACTTATGGCTAAGAGCTTGAACAGATTCAAGGATAGTAACCATGTTTCTCACTCTATTGTACAACCAATTCAAGGTCTATTTTTCTGTTAAAATCTCAAGATACAGTATCAAGCTTAAGATTCATTTCCTCGTCTGATAACATGTTGAATATAAAAAAATCATAATAGTTGGTTCAGGAAAATTAGATGGAAAAAGAGTAGAAATTTGGATCAGATACTAAACGGATGGTCACCAAATGGGGAGAAATAGCCATGATGGAATCGGAGAACCAAACAAATGAAAATATTGAAGTTCATGAGTTGCCTTGTTGTCCAGTATTTTTTGAACCAGAAAGTAATTTGTTGATCTTTTTCCCAACCGAGGAAGCTTGAAAGTTTCTAGCTACACAATTGAGCACATAGAGATGCATTGAAATCTATTTTGGGGTAATTTGATAGAAAAACAAAATGCAGCATTTCCAGCAGGTATTGAAGTCAGAAACAGAGTAACAACTCTAATTAGATCGGTAACGTCCCGTTTGAGTTCTTACGAAGATTTTGATCTATTCCATAACATACAAATTACCGAAAATATATAAGAAAATATCTGTTATTGTAGCTTGCACATCTCCAAAGAACCAGCAAGGCACCAGTTATGCATACTATGTTTAATTTAGTGTTGCAAGCTATGAAGACTTCACTAAAAATGATCTATTATGATATGCAGATTAAGCATGTCCATTCCTGTTGTATGAAAAAGAAAAGACAACAATGTGCAAGATATTAATTGAACATGTTCACTCATACTCCATGAGAAAGATCAGACCAGAATATGTTTATCTTAAAGGAAGCAAAATAACAGTGATCAAATAAACCATAAGCAATGAAGAAAGGGTCTCCCGATCAATACAGAAAGGAAGAATAGGTCTCCCAACAGATATAGAAAAGACACCACATGAAAACCCATAGATAAGCGTTATCAATGGAAGGTATAGAACAGAAGGAGAGTGTAAGCAAAAATTTATTGCAACAAGATCAATAAAGGACAAACAGCAGAACCTGGTTTGAAAAGAAAAATTCCCACACATAAAATAGGTTAAACACTGTGTAAACTTCAACCAATAAAGACAATTCAAAAACCCAAATGATATATTTTTTTATGTCAAGAAGACTCTTTAAAATAATTTTATCCTTCTCATAATATTAATTCAACTTGAATTATCAAATAAAACCTTATGTAAGCGTGTTTATATTTTAGTTAAACTCTTTGAACACTTATCTAGAAATACACTAGGAGAGTACAAAAAGGCACAACAAAATATGAAACAGTTCTGAATATTTGTTGCCCTCCATCAAAATATGTGGATTGACTACAAATGTATAAACTAATATAAATTAGTTTACGTAGCGGCCTCCAATAAATGCTTTATCTGTCAGCTAAGAGACTTGGTAGGTGAACTACAAATGCAATGAATCTTTTTTTTTTTAAGAATACAATGTAAATAACAGCACAAGACTGGAAAATGTGAAGGTAATAGCATATTCGAAATCTAGATGAGTAAACGATGATACCAGGTCCATAAACCAATATCCAATGGTCGGCATGTACTGTACCAAGTACATAACAAAAAGCACAGGCTGCATGAGAAAGCACAAAGGTTGGTCAAAATGTACAAATAAGAAGGAAAAAAAAAATAAATATTAAGTAAAAACTAGGGAACAAGAGAAAACTCTGGCAGGAATTTTTAAAGTTCATTAAAGCGTAAATATCTTCAATAGCTGACCCCAACAGTATTAAGCAGAATGTTTGAAGTTACATTTCAAAAAAGAGTACTTCTTGGTCTGAAGATACAAAAACAACCCATGGTTCACAGAAACCAAAAGTAACCCTTTCCAAAGGTCAGCAAGGAAATTACCTGATATGATATCCAGGCTTCCTTTAGCCCATGGGTTGCGGCAACAATTATCAGCTCAGCACATCTTTCTGCTGACACACGCTTCTATCAAACATGAAAAGCACCAAATGAAGAAAAATTATGGTCCAATAAAACAAGTCATCTAAAGAAGTTAAAAAGTTCATCAACGAGAACCTTGCATACTAATTCCTAAATTTTTTATTGGTACCTAAATCTTGGAACAGATTTTTACATAAACCCTCATAATAACGAAGACTAATGCAAATCCACCCCCACTTTATGAAAACACTACAACTGTTCCAAATGACAACACAATCTTTACATGATCCAGTTTCAATAAAGCCAGTTTCAAAGCACCAGGGATTCAGTTATAGAAACAATTTATGACAAGCATTTTCTTACAATGATGAAAAAGTATAGTATTGTACAGAGTTCATCCTTATGCTTTTGAAGACATTTTCACTAGCACACAAATGGAAGGAACAGAACAACACAAACAAACCTCCAAAGATCTACTTTTTCCTGATGAACTTGTTTCAGAAGTTTTTGATGTTTCAATTGGCCCAGGGCAGACAATGGTCACCTTAATCCCTTCCTGGCATAGCTACAATCATAAAACAAAAATTGATAATATTATTAATAATAGTAATAATATAATCAGCACAAATAGAAGCTGTAAGCAGCTTTGTTTCGTCACAAGGAGATTGTGTCAATTAGATTAAGAACTTGGGCAACAGATGCTAGGTCTCCACCCGAAATTGCAGTATATGAATAACACACCTCAGAACGTAGAGAATGGAAATATCCATTTAGAGCATGCTTGGAAGCAGAGTATAAAGCTTGGCCTGGTGAAGGACACTTTCCAGCTGCACTACTCACCTACAAGTAAACCATCATCAGAAACCAAGGGGGTAGCAAAACCAAGAAGTTTTTAATCCCAGTAACAAAATTCACCATCCATCATACCACAACAAAATGGCCTCTCCCTCTTTTAAGCATATAAGGTGCCAGAAGGCGAGTCAGAGTTATTGTCCCTAAGACATTTATGTTCATCGTGGCCTAAATGACAACAAAAATCAAATGTAACGGCATTCCGTAGTGACATCAGGAAATTGAGAAAATATGACAACTGTGTAATACCCGAAGTCCTTCCTCGGTTTCATCCAAAGCTTTTCTTTTCTGCAACAATATAGATAAGCCAATTGCTAAATACATATCAATGCACCGAAATTCAGAATATAAGTTGAATTATTAATACATGCTTGAAAAAGGATTATTCCCTGCATAAGCACTACAAGACGTGGCAATATTTCCTTACAGGTCGTTCAAAGGCTGCATTGTGGACCATATAATCAACTCCAGCACTAGAAAACAAAGATTCTGCCTTATATACTGATTCTTTGAGAGATTCTTCACCAGATGCCAAATCCATAGGCAACACTTCAACTCTACTAGCAGGATATTTACCTTAATACAAAAAGAATGGATAAAGCATAAGGTCAGTTCAAGTATCATAGTGTGATTGTTTCCGGATTTAGCTTTATTATTTGTCAAAGGGAATCCAAAAGTTATAAATACATGATATCTGAACACTTACTGATGATTTCAGATTTGACCCGCTCAAGCTCCACTGCATTACGAGCAGAAAGTATCACCTTTGCTCCTAAATTGGTGAATTGATTTGCAAGGATTTCCCCTTAAAGTGAAAAAACTATGTTATGTCTCTTGTATCAAAGTAGATTGCTATATACTTAGGGTGATATATCATGGAAATCAGACACAATAATAATATCAATATGAGACGAGCTTATGAAATTATCATGAGATTCTTACCGTATTTCTAACTATGAAATCAGACCATATTATTTAATTACCACACATAAAATATCTTTAGCACTACCTTAAAAAAAGGTGAAATCTCGTCTCCCCTAAATTTTTTGTACTAATCAGAGAAATAGTTGTCATCTTACATCCATGCCAAAATATACAAGTAGATGTTGGCCAATAAAAGTACTATTTACCATATGGTCATGTAAGATTCTTATTCAGAATGCAACGAATCTGGGAGTAACTTCATAAGCGTGACAGACAACAATGTTGAAACTAATTTCAGGCAACTGCCTCAAAATTTAAAGGTCAATGTCCACTACAGTAAATACAATTTCGTTTTATCTGGAAATCCTGATAAGAAATCTATCATAGAGTAAATACATGTAACTTCTCGATAGGAACTTCAATATATGCTGTAGATAACATTAAAGGTTCCACCAGACAGATGTACGGTATGAAGTTTAGTATTTCTGTGAATCAAACAGGTTAAATACCTTATTCAACAATTCTAATTTGGCTACGTCATCATTAAGTTCTTTAAATGATAAAATTTTCATGTTTTGTTTTAGGACATCAGCATTTAGTCAGGTTCTATGAAAGACTTTTGTCCTTGAATAAAGGATAAAAGAGGCATATACTAAATCATGTAATTAGGGTAAATCTTAAGCAATTAATTAGTGGAACGAAACTATATAGAAAAAAAGAAAATACTAGCACAAAGGTTTTATCTTATTCCTCGATCAACATATGAAGTTGAGAGAGTACATCCGGTAACACTAATCCTCCCACAAAGAGATAAGGTAAATTAACAAAGAAAGAAAGAAATCCTACTCACCAATTCCACGGCTTGCGCCCGTAATCCACACAACCTAAGAATAACCAACATCACCCACACTCAAAAACCAATCGAACATTTAAAATAATAATAATCATCATCACCACAAACAAGTCGGCTGATATTAGAGAACAAAATATATTTACGGTCGCAATCACCTTGCCTTCCACTTCATCGCACTTCGGCGCACCCCTCGATGTCAACGTAAAATCCCCTGAAAACACAAGTGAAAAAGGATGTGAGTTCTCAGAAAAGGGCAAGGCTAAGAAAGATTGAATCAGGACTGCAGAATCGACCATCTGCGGTGGCGAATTTGACGAGGAAAACCACGAGGCCGGCGAGGAGGAGAGCGGCTGCGACGACACCCAGCATTGTTGTTGCGGTGGGGAGTTTACCGAGGAAAACCACGCCCGACGTCAGTTTCGGAGTCGGGTAGCAGCAGAAGCCAGAGAATAAATATGACGCTCGCATGGTTGACGACGGAACGGATTCGGGTCGGTGTAGTATCCGAATCCGATAATTTTGTAGATCCAAATGAGCATCCGTTGGTACCTTCAATCTTCGGATCGGATTCAGACAAATTAAGTTTAGGTATCGGGTTGCTGGTCAATCCTAATGGATAAAAGAAATTTGATCAGTGCGATGATAATTTATGGTATTAGTTAATAATCCTAATAAAAACACTTATGTTGGATGGAATAAAAAAAAAAAAAATCAGCCTCAAATTATTTTTTATTAAAAATTAAAATTTATTTAAAAAAACAAGAACTAATCAAAAGACCCAATTCATCTAAAGGATCACTAACCCAAACCTTATTATATTTAATATCTCTCGCAAATCTGACTAGCCAATTTATTTCATAAAAAAAATATGAAATCTCAAAAATATTGAGATTGAGAGCCCTTCGAGAAGAGATATTATTCCTTCCGAGCAACCAATCAACTTCTGGTTAATATAGCCTTGCAAAATTTGATATCCCTGTTCTCCACATACCTATACAAAAAAGATAACAACCACAGTAATATCATTAGTATTATAACCCCAAAAATCATCATAAATTTAATTTAAATTATCTATTATTTGATTGTTCTCATCTAATACCCCTAAGACGTATCCGAAGATTTGATTAAGTACAGATGCCACAATAAGATTTTGGAAGGAAACCACAACTCTACAAATCAACATGTTAAGCCTGAGCTAATGGTTATATTAATAAGCTTCATTCTAGTCTTCCGAAGAACCCTAAAGCCTAATAGTAATCAAGACTCGATAGATTGAGGTATTACTGCTATCATTACCCTTCTCAGACAACCATGCCCCCTCATTCCACAAAAAAAAAAATTAAAATTGAATAGAAAATCGATCCCTTAAGAACATCCAAAAATAAACGATAAAATATATGCTTAACACATTCATTTTATGTAATTTTCTTAGCCCGAAGAGAAAACTTTTGAAGATCTAAATCATAGATGCCAAGACCACTACAAGTAACAATGTTGCATGAAATCAAATAAATACCTCGAGTTTGAACCCTTTTTTACCACAAACTCTCTAATAATATAATTAATCTTATTAAGAACCATGTTAGACATCCACAAAATATTCGAAGCAAAGTTAATGAGCACCAAATGACTAAGGGGTTTTTTCAAGAAAGAAGCCTAGCTCTAACGTTTTGAACTATGGATTCATAAACTGTGGAAGGAGATAGATCTATGAGAAAAGATATAATATAAAAAATATATAAAAAGGAAATCTACCCTCTTTGATACAAAACCGATTGTAAATTTTATCCCAATCGGTGGATCTTAAAAATTTGATCTCAGATTTATGAGTGTTGATCTTTAAATTATTGATGCACTTATAAAATTGAAAGATTTTCAAAGATGATTATATAAGATTTTTAGTTTGTCTAAAGAGATAGAAGAATATCATCAACTTACATTAGGTGGGAAAGCTTAAAGGGTCTCTTGAAAGATAGGAGAGTAAGAGTGTTATCTAATGATGCTGGGTTAAGGAAGAAAGTAAAGATTTGAGAAACTAAAATAAACAAGTATGAGGATTGAGGATCTCATTATCGAATCCCCTTTTATCCTTGAAACCAAGAGAGGCATTGTTATTGATAAAGTAAAAGAAATTTGATATGGAGATATAAGTAAATAACCAATCAATAAATTTCTCAAAAAAACTAAAAAGTTGATTGCTCCTAAGATATAAAGAGTAGGGAAAAGAGGCTTAATGTTGTTGGCAATGACTTTGGCAAGAATATAATAATTAATAGTCAACAGGGAGATAAGACGATAATATTTAATTTTAAAAAAAAAGAAATATTTAGGAATAAACACTATGTAAGTTCTGTTAGGATCGGAGCGGCACTAAGAGGGGGGATGAATTAGTGCAGCGGATTAAAACGTCGGTTTTGACTAATCTTTCGTACGATAAAAATCGAACTCGGAAGTGCTTAACTTGAAAGCGTATCCGTAAAGTTGTGCAGCAAAGGTAATGAGGAAATAAAGCACGTAAGAAGGTTTGCAGTAATGTAAATAGCAATAATAAAATGCAAACCAGAGATCACGCCGATTTTAAAATGGTTCGGTCAAGTGACCTACATCTACTTGCGAGGCCCTCTTCGATGAGGCTCCCACCTTCTACTACCAAATCTCTTGAAGGGGAAGGGCAAATACCCCTCTTACAACCTTTTACAAGCGGTTCACACTCTTACAAATTTTCAATAAAAAAGAAGGAGGTGAACACTATAGCAAATTGAAAACAAGATTTGCTAAGACTTTTCTAAGACCTTTTTCTCAATCTATTGCTTCTCAAAAAGTTGTAATCTCAACTGAGATTTGAGGAGTATTTATAGGCCACAAGAGGATTCAAATTTGGGCTCCAAAATTTGAATTCTCTTTGGTTCCCGATGCTGGCGGTGCCACCGCTTGTCAATGTCTGACATTGACAGTGGACTGGCGGTGCCACCGCCCAGCTCTCGGGTGCTGGGCGGTGCCACCGCCTAGGTCTCGGGTTCACTGGTTGGGCTTTAAACTTGGCCCAAACCAATCCGAACTCGGGCCCAATTGGCCCCTACTTGGGTTATAGGATTAACACCTAATCCTAACCCTAATTAATGTGCTAACTACGAATTTAAAAACATTTCCTAAGCTATTACAAAGTTCGCAAGTCAAGACTTTTTCCGGCGAACTTCCGATAGTCTTCCGACGAACTCTCGGAAACCATTCTGCGGATTCCCGGCAAGCTCCTAGACTTTACGATTTGATCTTGGCGAGTTCCAACGAGCTTCTTCGGCAAGCTCCGATCTTTCTCGGCGAGCTCCGCGAACTTCCAACGAACCTTCCGGCGAGCTTCCGAAAAACCCTTCGGCAAGCTCCCTACTCATTCTCGGCTAGTTCCGGCAGCATTCCTAACGAACCTTCGGACTTCCGTCGAACTCTCGAACTCGCAACAAATCCTTCGCGCTTGACTCCGACACTTTGTTTCGCTTTATATCTTCATCATTATCGTAGTTAATCCTGCACACACAAGCCAAAACTCTACTCCGATCTAGACAATTATTACAACACGAATTGACATTTTGTTGCCCGGCATGTCATTGGTTGGGCCGATGCCCGACGTCCGAAGCCTTCTGCCATCCAATATCCTAATGTGATCTCCTCCGGCGCAACGTCAATTCCTCCTGCGTTAACTGTCTAATCCTGATCGAGTAGACCTGTATCACTCAAAACGTAGATTAAATCATAAACACATATCAAGTGGTTTCATCATCAAAATACGAGATTCAACAATCTCCCCCTTTTTGATGATGACAATCATTTGATGATGGAGTTAACCTTAACTCCCGGAGTTTAAACAAACCCCCCCTATCAATATGGCTTATTGATAGAAACTCTTGGATTCAAGAATCCAAGCAACATGTCATCATAAACTTATACATAACATGTCATGTCATCATACTTCTCCCCCTTTGTCATCAACAAAAAGGAGAAGTTCCTACTCTTATGTGTTTAGAGATAAAAAGTTCCATACATTACATGAAAAATATAGTATCAAATTTTATCGTCATGCAATCTAGCAATTAAAGATTATAAGTTTAGCATATTTGCTTTTCTTGAGATAACAACTAATTACTTCTCTTTAGACTACAAGCTAGTAATTTTCATGATATGCAAGTTGCAAGCTAGCAAAGTGTTTGAAAAAGTGATCAAGTTTTGCAACATACAAGCTGGCAAAAATTTCGAAAGCAAATACAAGATAGCTTTCTTATTGAAGTGTGTAAGCTATCGATTCTTGCTTCCTATTGTAATGTGCAGGTTGCAAGTCTTGCTTCTTAAGATAGGCAAGATAGTGATGTTCAAGAAGATAACTTTTGCTTCTTGAAGTAAGCAAGTTAGCAATCTTTGCTACTTAAGATAGGCAAGCTAGCAATCAAGTTTTTGCATCTTCTTGATTTGTGCAAGCTAGCTATCTCCCCCTTTGTCATTGTCAAAAAGAAGGGAAGACCCTTTATATCAATGATAACAAAGGTAAGTATCAATCTTATTTGTGCATCATCATATTTTCAAATTAGAATATGCATATTTAAAAATCTTATATTCATTTATGCACGATATTGAATAAATCGATCAACATTACGAGGATATCATACATGATACTAAAATTTTTAACTATTTATTAATATTTTGATCATGATACCAAACATTCATCATTTAGAGTATTCATGATACAAAACATTAAATCAATATTTATAATACATCATTTTAGCAATAACTCATAGTATTTTAAATCATGATTTATATCATATGTAATACATCACATCATAATTAGAAAGCACAAGTATTGCATACATCATTGCAAATCATAAATGTTTTATATCATGATGGTATCAATTTGTCAAATTATATCCTATCATGCATGATCAAAACTTCTCCCCATTTGTATTTCATGCATAATTTCACTTCATCACATTAGGAGTATCAAGAGGAATTAATTGGGTGATGAGATAAATATTTCACGAATACATAGAATTATATAAAAAATCATATCATAAGTGTTTCATACATTCATATCATCGGAATATAAACAAAAATTAGTGATGAGATATTACTTCATGAATACAATAAAATTCATATAGCATATCATGGTTTATTAGAATTAGTCTTCCTTTTGGTGAATAGCAAAAAGAATAGTAGGAGAGCAAGATCTCAATTTATGCCCATCAAATATTCAATCATCAAAATCATGATTCATCTAGAAAATTCTCCTCTTTAAATATTCAAAGAGAGAATCATGATGAACATATTCTTGGTTTACATAAAGTTTCAAAACATAATTATCAAGATCGTGATTTCGATAAAAATTTATTCAAATTTAAATCATCAAAATCATTATCAAAATCCAAGAGATTCACAAAGATGATACAAATGGATTCATCAAAATCAATAAGATTGAACAAAATAATTTTCAAGAATGTTTTCCTCTTTTCGATTGTTTCAAAACATATGATTTTGTTTCATTTATGCCAAATAAAAACATGTATCATGTTTAAAATCGAAAGAGTAAGACTTATTTCAACAAAGATCAATAAGGTGCTTTCATTATGGTAAAAATCAATAATCCATAAATCGTAAGATTCATCATGTATAATTTCAAAATTTATTAAGCATGATCAATATGCATGACACTAAAACATGGTTTCAAAATGTTTAATTTGTTTATTACACAATTTCATCATTATGCATCATTATATATAACTTTACAATGTCATGCATAAAATCATCAAATCATAGTATTAAAATATTAATATTTTTATTACAACTTTATGCATCATTAAGTATACAATTGTCAAGCATAACACTTCACTATTTCATATAAGCATGCCTATTTCATTTATGTCAAATCAAAACATACATCATTTTTTTTTTAAAGCCACTTTTATGTCAAATCAAAAAATGCATCATTAAGCATGATTATTATGCATTACTTCAAATCAAATATGATTTCATTTATTTTCAAAATATTTATCATGATAGAGCATATAAGCCAAAGAAACTATTAAACATAAAGCATATTCTGGTTTCATTGAGTATAAAGTATTTTCAACCAAAATCATTTGTTATTTGTTGTAGTCATACATTTTTCTTTTTAGGTGAATCTATCTTTTCATGCTTAGTTTGCATACAAAAACCGTGCATCATTTTCGAAAGCAACTTTCATCATGGTATAAATCGATAATCCATAAATCATAAAAGATCATTATGGAAATCATCAATAATCAATAAACTATAAATTACCCAAAACTCATCATCATCATACATAGCTTCAAAAAATAAATTTATTAGGCATGATATCATATTTCATAAGGCATTTTTAATCAAAATCATTTTGTTTATCATAAACATATAATTTTCATGATTATTTTCAAAATTACTAGAATGATAAACATGATTTCTAATTTTTTTTATTTTCATGTAATTTTTAAGAAAATTAATCCTAAACTAAATTAAAAATAACTCATGAAAATTATTATGTAATTTCAAAATAATTCAAGAGAGTTGAGTTACTTATCAAAGCTCGTCAAAGCCCAATTCGTCGTTTCACCTTTGGAAGTTTTTGATTCATCCTTGGTTGCCTTCCTCTTCTTTGGCCTCTTCCTCCATTCAGGTTCATTGTTTATTTTAGATTTTTATTTAATAAACTTATTAAGATTTAGTGTTCGAAGTTCAAGTTCATCATTGTCCTCATCACTTGAGTCATCGCTCAAGTGGTATTTATTTGTCCGGAGTTCCAAATCCTTCCTGTTCTTTGGAAGGTGATTTTGTTCATCATGTTCATCATGTGCATTGTGCACCATTTCATATGTCATCAATGAATCAATTAGTTCTTCAAGTGGAAAAATATTTAAATCTTTTGTTTCTTGTATTATGGTTATTTTAGGATCCCACCTTTTTGGAAGGGATCTTAAGATCTTGCTTACGAGATCAAAATTCGAAAAAGATTTACCAAGAACTCTTAGATTATTGACAACATCCGTGAAACGGGTGTACACGTCGCCTATAGTCTCGCTTGGTTGCATTAAAAAAAGCTCAAAATCATGCAATAAAATGTTAACTTTCGAGTCTTTGACTCTACTAGTTCCCTTGTGCGCGATTTCAAGTGTTCACTAAATATCAAAAGCCGTTTTGCACGTAGAAATCCAATTGAACTCATTTTTGTCCAAAGCGCAAAATAAGGCATTCATAGCCTTTGCGTTTAAAGAAAAAATACTTCTTCTCCAAATCCGACCATTCGTTTATCGGTTTAGAGGGAAGTTGAAAACTATTTTCAACGATATTCCATAAATCCAAATTCATAGAAATCAAGAAAACTCTCATTCGAGTTTTCCAATAAGTATAGTCCAATCCGTTAAACAATGGTGGACGAACAACCGATAAGACCTCTTGAAAGTCATGAAGAGCCATTTCTCTCGGGTATAAATCCGAAATAAGAAATACCGGGCTCTGATACCAATTGTTAGGATCGGAGCGGCACTAAGAAGGGGGGGTGAATTAGTGTAGTGGATTAAAACGTCGATTTTGACTAATCTTTCATACGATAAAAATCGAACTCGGAAGTGCTTAACTTGAAGGCGTATTCGTAAAGTTGTATAGCAAAGGTAATGAGGAAATAAAGCACGTAAGAAGGTTTGCAGTAATGTAAATAGCAATAATGAAATGCAAACCAGAGATCACGCTGATTTTAAAGTGGTTCGGTCAAGTGACCTACATCCACTTACGAGGCCCTCTTCGATGAGGCTCCCACCTTCCACTAGCAAATCTCTTGAAGGGGAAGGGCAAATACCCCTCTTATAACCTTTTACAAGCGGTTCACACTCTTACAAATTTTCAGCAAGAAAGAAGGAGGTGAACACTCTAGCAAATTGAAAACAAGACTTGCTAAGACTTTTCTAAGACCTTTTTCTCAATCTATTGCTTCTCAAAAAGTTGTAATCTCAGCTGAGATTTGAGGGGTATTTATAGGCCTCAAGAGGATTCAAATTTTGGCTCCAAAATTTGAATTCTCTTTTGTTCCCGATGTTGGCGGTGCCACCGCTTGTCAGTGTCTGACACTGACAGTGGACTGGCGGTGCCACCGCCTAGCTCTCGGGTGCTGGTTGTGCCACCGCCCAGTCCAGGCGGTGCCACCGCCTAGGTCTCGGGTTCATTGGTTGGGCTTTAAACTTGGCCTAAACCAGTCCGAACTCGGGCCCAATTGGCCCCTACTTGGGTTATAGGATTAACACCTAATCCTAACCCTAATTAACGTGCTAACTACGAATTTAAAGACATTTCCTAAGCTATTACAAAGTCCGTAAGTCAAGACTTTTTCCGGCGAGCTTCCGGCGAACTTCCGATGGTCTTCCGACGAACTCTCGAAAACCATTCTGCGGACTCCCGGCAAGCTCCTAGACTTCACGATTTGATCTTGGCGAGTTCCAACGAGCTTCTTCGGCAAGCTCCGATCTTTCTCGGCGAGCTCCGCGAACTTCCAACGAACCTTCCGGCGAGCTTCCGAAAAACCCTTCGGCAAGCTCCCTACTCATTCTCGGCTAGTTCCGGCAGTATTCCTGACGAACCTTCGGACTTCCATCGAACTCTCGAACTCGCAACAAATCCTTCGCGCTTGACTCCGACACTTTGTTTCGCTTTATGTCTTCATCGTTATCGTAGTTAATCCTGCACACATAAGCCAAAACTCTACTCCGATCTAGATAATTATTACAACACGAATTGACATTCTGTTGCCCGGCACGTCATTGGTTGGGCCGATGCCCGACGTCCGAAGCCTTCTGCCATCCAATATCCTAACGTGATCTCCTCCAGCGCAACATCAATTCCTGCTACATTAACTGTCTAATCCTGATCGAGTAGACCTGTATCACTCAAAACGTAGATTAAATCATAAACACATATTAAGTGGTTTCATCATCAAAATACGAGATTAAACAAATTCGAATTTAATAAGAAAAAAAGTCAAGCATACTCAATGAAAGGATTAGGAAGCTTACACCATACTAAGATTAGATAATGTCTTATTAAGATTTATAAAATTCAATTATATACCTATAGGTGTCGAGATCAAGACTCTTCTTGCCCATCCCAGGAGAGTATGGAAGTTAAACTCATATTCTCTACATCGCTAATGCCCCAATAGGAAGAAGGGACCAAGCACCATGGTATACATAGTTCTCACTCACCTCGTTCCAGAAGTTAGAGAAAATTTCATAAACTCAAACATGATGGATCTAAGCTCAAGAATTAAGGTACCATCAACCTTAATGTGCCTAATTTGATTCAATCTATGATAAACAAACACAAGATTATGGTTGTACCTAGTGTTGAGCTCACCAGAATTAATCCAACAGGCTTCAGTTAATGCACACTACTTAATCTTAAGTTATTTAGTAAAGGCCTACATTTTATTATAAAGGGAACAAATGATAGTGTATTCATACTTGGTTTCAAGGATAGATATATCAGTTTAAGTATTAGAAAAAAGCTATTCTAGTTTACCAAGCTAGTTTGTATTTAAGGAAGAAAGCACACGCCTTAAATTAGAGAGCCTTCTAGACAAATCTGACATGGGAGAGGATGAGCCACTACCATACAACCAAGAATGAGCAATAAGTTGCCTACACTCCACATATTTCGCCTAATAATTATGAAACTTGAAATCACATCTATGGTTTTGATAGCCCGAACAATGGGTCATAGAAGAGGATTCAAAAATATTTAAGTAAGTGATATTCACAAAGACTCTATTAAGATAAATCTTGATATGACTCCCTCTCTGATTATTACACCACATAAAAGGAGGGTCGATATAACTGTTAGATTTGTGTTTGAAATAAAATTTCACAAAACATACACAAAAGGAGAGATAAAAAGCTTTATGCCTCTTTTCTTATACTCAATCGATAAAATATAATTAAAATCACCCATAAAAAATAGATTATGATCCAAAAGTGAGTAATTTACATAAATAACCGAAATCATCTAAGACACTCCATCACTAAATTGAACAACTTGTAAAGCTTAAATTTGACTCAAGAGAACATGAGTATATATACAATATGAGTTTTATGAAATCAAAATGTTACGGATCATAAAGACACTAAAGGGAAGGGGAGGGGGGGGAGGGTGAGTTAATGCTATCAAAATAAAATTTTGATTAATAAAACCTATATTAAAAATATATTTAACTAAAAATATGAGTAAGAGTAGTAAGTAAGTAAATCAGTAAATAATGACAAGGGAAAGCAAGAAAAGAATACAAACTGATTAATGGTGGTTCAGTCGTCCCGACCAACATTCACTCCCGATTCATCTTCCCTCGAGGCCACCAGCTTTTATTACTAATCTTCTTTCCAATAAGTGAAGATCAACTATCCTTGTTATAATTTTTTCTTATTTTCATAGGATTAGGAGAGAACCTTTACACTTCTCTTTTACAAAAAACCTAACACCTCCTTAGTATAATCTCTAAACTCAAGAAGGAAGAGACTCAATACTTTTCAAGAGAGTTTACACACTTCAAATCATAAGTTTTCATTCTTGCACCAAGCAAGCATGGGTGAGGTATTTATAGACCCTAAATGACTTCAAAAATAGAGTCAAATATTTAGATCCCTAAGTTTTTGAGGTACTAGCGATACTACCGCTGGCGCCGAATGATACTACTACCGAATAGAGCCCAAGAGTTTGGGCTCTAGCAGTACCATTACCAGCCTAGGTAGTACTACTACTATCTTGGGCGATATCATTATTGGTACTAACAATACTACCACTTAAACTCTTGGAAAAGCATAATTTGTGCTTTTTGACTCTTAAGTAGTACCACCACCTGGGCCAATCTCAAGTCATCGAATTGGCCTTCCGACAAACCTAATTTAGCTTTGGTTCAGGCTCGATGGACTTTTAATTAAGTTAGTATAATTGCAGCCCAAAATTAACTCAATTAGACTCTAAGTGACTTTTATCAGGACTTAACCATTCTAATTACAATCATGAAGCCTTCAGCATGTTGTTCAATATGTCATCTGCTTATCTGACACTTCGTCTAAACCTTCGACGCATCGTCCTTTCATTCAGTGTCTTGCCCAATTTATCAGAATGTTCACCTCCCACAACATCTGATCTTCTTGACGTAATACCTGATCTTTCTAACCCAATGTTCGAATTGTTAGTCATAGGTACCTTATAAGCCAATCATGTTAGTGATGACACGTGTGACATAATACGCATTCTTTTTTTTATTATATTATTTAATATTTTATCACTTTATATATATATATATATATATATATATATATATATATATTTTTTTTTTTTTTTGTGATGTCCATGTGAGAATCAAATCGTGATAAGATCATGATAATGAGACTGATTCACCTTTAAACACATACTCTAAATAATCCTGGTCATAGATTACTCGAGAGGGATATCGAGATGACCGGACAGACTGATGTGTTGTATACCCATCCATATAATAGAGATAGTTAGTCTCATAGCTACTCGTATGGGGACACTAGGGCTACATTGCAGGTGCTCATTGGAGAATGAGTTTACTAATTGATCTACTCACGAAATGATGGATGGTTAATGATACTTCATTATCAGAAAGTGATTTCGTTATCCTAGTAGTGTAACTTGTCCTTAGACTTCAGACACCAAGGATGTCCTGTATGGGTACCCAATTTTTTGATATCGGACTTATATGTTTAGAAATTCTAAACCTGGCATAACTGGTTATCAGGAGTGACAGTCAATCTTACGAGGGCTATTGAGTATCGATAGATGATCATCCACTCTCGTGTCATGAGAGGAATATCCTATATATTCTTATTTTGACAAATCCCTAACCAAGGTCATCGGATTGAGAGAAAAAGAGTTATTTAGAAGAATCTGATTAGAGCAAGGCTCGAGTAGAAATCATATGGGTCTGACAGCACCATGTCCGAAATATGATCTCTGAGATATTAGATGGATGAGAGACTATAGGTACATGGTAACTAAGGATAGACAAGTTCAATGGATTGGATTCCCTTGTATCATCTGCGGACTACGACATAGTAGTATAATACATTTGCAGTTGATAAGTTGAGTGAATTATTATGAAGATAATAATTTATTGAGTCAAAAGAAATTCTGGCATTTATAACTCACGGCCAGAAGTTGTGACCCTCTATGTCTAATGTCGAGTTGGTTGTGAGTTATACTTGTCAGAACTCCTTCTGCCTTAGTGAATTATTATGACTCATCGACTGTGGATGTACTAGGCCACTTGTTGAATCTCAGATTTTGATGATGAAGTTGTTAGGATCGGAGCGGCACTAAGAGGGGGGGTGAATTAGTGCAGCGGTGAAGTGCGATAAACTTTTCACTATTTAAACACTTTTCGAAAACTTCGTATGATAAAAGCAACGTTTTCGTTTAAAACCGTTTCGATTGCATTTTAACTTGAAGAGATAAGTAAGACAAAGACAAAGCAGTATAGCATTAAAGTGCAAATGGTTTGCAGTAATATAAATGACAATAAGTAAATGCAAACCAGAGATCACGTCGATTTTACAGTGGTTCGGTCAAATGACCTACATCCACTTGCGAGGCCCCTCTTCGATGAGGCTCCCACTTTTCACTAGCAAATCTCTTGAAAGGGAAGGGTAAATAACCCTCTTACAACTTTTACAAGCGGTTCACTCTCTTACAGATTTTCAGCAAGAAAGAAGGAGGTGAACACTAGCAAATTGAAAACAAGACTAGCAAAGACTCTTCTAAGACTTTTCTCTCAATCACTTGCTGCTCAAAAAGTTGTTATCTCAGCTGAGATTTGAGGGGTATTTATAGGCCTCAAGAGGATTCAAATTTGGGCTCCAAAATTTGAATTCTCTTTGGGTTCCCGATGCTGGCGGTGCCACCGCTTGTCAGTGGCGGTGCCACCGCCTGTCACTGTCAGACAGACAGTGTTGGGCGGTGCCACCGCCCAGTCAAGCGGTGCCACCGCCCAGCTCTCGGGTGCTGGGCGGTGCCACCGCCTAGGCCAATTCAGCTCATTGGTTGGGCTCCAAACTTGGCCCAAACCAGTCCGAACTCGGGCCCAATTGGCCCCTACTTGGGTTATAAGATTAACACCTAATCCTAACCCTAATTAACATGCTAACTACGAATTTAAAGACATTTTCTAAGCTATTACAAAGTCCGTAAGTCAAAGACTTTTTCCGGCGAGCTTCCGGTGAACTTCCAATGGTTTTCCGATAAACTCTCGGAAACCATTCTGCGGACTCCCGGCAAGCTCCTAGACTTCACGATTTGATCTTGACGAGTTCCAACGAGCTCCTTCGGCAAGCTCTGATCTTTCTCGGCGAGCTCCGCAAACTTCCAACGAACCTTCCGGCGAGCTTCCGAAAAACCCTTCGGCAAGCTCCCTACTCATTCTCGGCTAGTTCCGACAGCATTCCCGACGAACCTTCGGACTTCCGTCGAACTCTTGAACTCGTAATGAATTCTTCGTGCTTGACTCTGACACTTTGTTTTGCTTTATGTCTTTGTCGTTATCGTAGTTAATCCTGCACACACAAGCTAAAACTCTACTCTGATCTAGACAATTATTACAACGTGAATTGACATTCTGTTGCCCGACACATCATTGGTTGGCGCTTCGTCCGATTCTTCGATGCATCGTCCTCTCTTGCAGCTTGTTGCCCAATCGGCGGTTGACCTCCGCAACCCCGATATCCTTGGCGTAATTTCGCTCTCCTTGGCCCGATGCCCGACGTCCGAAGCCTTCTGCCGTCCAATATCTTGATGTGATCTCCTCCGACGCAACGTCAATTCCTCCTGCATTAACTGTCTAATCCTGATCGAGTAGACCTGCATCACTCAAAATGCAGTTAAACATAAATATAATTATCAATTGGTTTCATCATCAAAATACGAGATTCAACAATCTCCCCCTTTTTGATGATGACAACCAATTGATGACGGAGTTAAACTTGACTCCCGGAGTTTAAACAAACTCCCCCTATCAATATGCCATATTGATAGAACCTTGAATTCAAACTGAATTCAAGTTATTGCAATATTTATCATGAATACTTGCAACACGTCATTATGAACTCATGCATAGACTTATGCATATCATGTCATCAACATACTTTTCCCCCTTTGTCATCAACAAAAAGGAGAAGTACAACTATTCTTTGTGTTTGTAATATAAGTTCAACTCATTGCATGAAAAACATAATATTAAGTTTTATCATCATGCAGTTTTGAAGCTAGAAAATTTAGCAAGTAATGCATCATGCTTAGGACATTCAAGCTATCAAGTTTTAGATATGCAAGTTTTACAGCATACAAGATAGCACTTTTGGTAATGTTCAAGATAGTAAGTTCTACATCATGCAAGCTAGCAATATTGAGATGTTCAAGAAAGCAACTCTTGCTTCTTGAAATATGCAAATTTGTCAAGTTTTGCTAGATGTGCAAGTTAGCATTTTTGCCTCTTAAGATAGGAAAGATAGCACATTTGCTTCTTTTGAGATAGCATCTTTTTGCTTCTCTTTAAACTACAAGCTAGCAATTTTTACGATATGTAAGTTTCACAATATACAAGCTAGCAAAAATTTCGAAAGCAAATGCAAGATAGCTTTCTTGTGTAAGCTCATAATTCTTGCTTCCTATTGCAATGTGCAAGTTGCAAGTTTTGCTTCTTGAGATAGGCAAGATAGCACTTTTGCAATTTTTGTTTCTTAAGATAGGCAAGCTTGTGATGTTCAAAATAACAAGCTCTTTCTTCTAGAAGTGCCATTTTTTCTTTCTTTGCAAAGTGTAAGCTAGCAAAATGTTTGAAAAAGTGATTAAGTTTTGCAACATACAAGCTAGCAAAAATGCCAAACTAGCAAAAGATAATGTTTTACATGAGGCAAGCAAACAATTTGGCAAATGTTACATTTGTATCTTCTCTTTTGAGAAGTGCAATTTTTGCTTTCATCTTGAATTGTGCAAGCTAGTTAGTTTGCCTCTTTTCATGATGTCCACGCTAGAAATTCTTGCTCCCCCTTTGTCATTGTCAAAAAGAAGGGAAGACCCTTATATCAATTTTCATATTATGACAAAGGTAAGTATCATTCTTATTTGTGCATCATTATATATTCAAATTAAAACATACACAATTTCAATAACCTTATTTTTCATGCACGATACCGAAAAATAAATCAATCATCATTAATAAGCATATCATACATGATACTCGAACATTAAAATTTTCAAGCATTTATCAACATGTTGATCATGATACCAAACATTCATCATTTAAAGCATTCATGATACACATCATATGCAATAAATACATCATGTACATCATTATCATAAGTATTGCATACATCATTTTAACTTTATGAATATTTCATCATTGCATGCATCATACCAAAACATTTCAAGCCATGCAAGCCATAAATACAAAGAAATCATGTCATGAAGGATAAAATCATTTGAATACCAAAAGACATGATTCATATAGTAAATATCTTCTTTAAATAAAATATCAAGAAAAATCATAGGAGTACAAAGAAGAGATCTTGTTTTAAAAGAAAAATCAAGTAATAACTCTAAGAACTCACAAGGAAAAATCATGATTCATTTAGAAAATCTCCTCTCAAGAGAATATCAAGTAAAATCGTAGAAGATAGATTAATGAGAAATTTTGATTTATAATAAAATCTCATGTATCGAATGTCGAGAAATCAAAATGATGATTTATATAAAAAAAATATCACAAGTTATATTCAAGAGAAAAATCATCATTCATTTTCAACTTATTCAATTTGTCACATCAATATTTCTTAGATATTCATGATACCAAAACATGGTTTTAAATCTTTAACATATAACATGCATAAATTGAAAGGAGAAGGGAAGAATTCAAACGTACAAAGATTTCAACCATCTCATAAACAAATGTAAGACCAAGTCATGAATCCAAAATTCCATGACTCAAAATGATCATCAAAAGTAATCTCATGTTATTCCAAGAAATCAATATCATAATTTTGATAAAACTCATTTCAAATTTAAATCATCAAAATCATCAAAATATCAACATTACTTTCAAGAGATTCAAAATGGTATACATAGATTTATCATAATAAACATCAAGATCAATAGGATAGAGAGAAATAATTTTTCAAGGAAAAAATATTTTCCTCTTTTTAGTTGTTTCAATTCATATGATTTTATTTCACTTATACCAAATAAAAACATGTATAATATTTAAAACCGAAAGTGTAAGATTTATTACAACAAAGATTAATAAGGCACTTTCATTATGGTAAAAATCAATAATCCATAAATCACAAGATTCATATGCATAATTTTGAAATTTATTAAGCATGATCATTATGCATGACACTAAAACATGGTTTCAAAATGTTTAATATTTTCATTACATCATTATGCAATGGTTTCATTGAACATAATTTTGAATGATTCTTATAGATAACTAAAACTTCTTTAGTTTTAATTTATGTGATTGACTTTATATTAGACGGCTCAAGTTTTGTTCTTATGTCAAAAACATACATCATGTTTGAAAACCAAAGATAAGGTTTTAAAAAAAATATCATCAAGCATTCCATATAAAAACCATGCATCATCATTGAAAGTTAATATGGAAATCATCAAAATACATATTCTTGCTTCTCAAGCACATATATATGATTATTTAAATCTAACATTTTATTCTATTAACATAAAACATACAATTTTCAAGAAAAATAATTATTCAAAAGAAAAGAGAAAATGCATCATGGAAAACATCAAGTAATTTCAAAATAATTCAAGAGAGTTGAGTTACTTACCTTGTAGTCGAAGGCCGTCAAAGCCCAATTCGCCGTTTCACCTTTGGAAGTTCTTGATTCATCCTTGGTTGCCTTCCTCTTCTTTGGCCTCTTCCTCCGTTCAAGTTTATTGTTTATTTTAGATTTTTGTTTAATAAATTTATTAATATTTAGTATTTGAAATTCAAGTTCATCATTGTCCTCATCACTTGAGTCATTGCTCAAGTGGTATCCATTTGTCCGGAGTTCCAAATCCTTCCTGTTCATTGGAAGGTGATTTTGTTTATCATGTGCATTGTGCACCATTTCATATGTCATCAACAAACCAATTAGTTCTTCAAGTGGAAAAATATTTAAATCTTTTGTTTCTTGTATTGCGGTTATTTTAGAATCCCACCTTTTTGGAAGGGATCTTAAGATCTTGCTTACGAGATCAAAATTCGAAAAAGATTTACCAAGAACTCTTAGATTATTGACGACATCCGTGAAACGGGTGTATATGTCGCCTATAGTCTCATTTGGTTGCATTTGAAAAAGCTCAAAATCATGCAATAAAATATTAACTTTCGAGTCTTTGACTCTACTAGTTCCCTCGTGCGTGATTTCAAGTGTTCGCCAAATATCGAAAGCCGTTTCGCACGTAGAAATCCGATTGAACTCATTTTTGTCAAAAGCGCAAAATAAGGCATTCATAGCCTTTGCGTTTAAAGAAAAATATTTCTTCTCCAAATCCGACCATTCGTTCATCAGTTTAGAGGGAAGTTGAAAACCATTTTCAACAATATTCCATATATCCAAATTCATAGAAATCAAGAAAACTCTCATTCGAGTTTTCCAATAAGTGTAGTCCAATCCGTTAAACAACGGTGGACGAACAACCGAAAAGCCCTCTTGAAAACCATGAAGAGCCATTTCTCTCGAGTTAAATCCGAAATGAGAAATACCGGGCTCTGATACCAATTGTTAGGATCGGAGCGGCACTAAGAGGGGGGGTGAATTAGTGCAGCGGTGAAGTGCGATAAACTTTTCACTATTTAAACACTTTTCGGAAACTTCGTACGATAAAAGCAACGTTTTCGTTTAAAACCATTTCGATTGCATTTTAACTTGAAGAGATAAGTAAGACGGAGACAAAGCAGTATAGCATTAAAGTGCAAATAGTTTGCAGTAATATAAATGACAATAAGTAAATGCAAACCAAAGATCACGTCGATTTTACAGTGGTTCGGTCAAATGACCTACATCCACTTGCGAGGCCCCTCTTCGATGAGGCTCCCACCTTCCACTAGCAAATCTCTTGAAAGGGAAGGGTAAATACCCCTCTTACAACTTTTACAAGCGGTTCACTCTCTTACAGATTTTCAGCAAGAAAGAAGGAGGTGAACACTAGCAAATTGAAAACAAGACTAGCAAAGACTCTTCTAAGACTTTTCTCTCAATCACTTGCTGCTCAAAAAGTTGTTATCTCAGCTGAGATTTGAGGGGTATTTATAGGCCTCAAGAGGATTCAAATTTGGGTTCCAAAATTTGAATTCTCTTTGGGTTCCCGATGCTGGCGGTGCCACCGCTTGTCAGTGGCGATGCCACCGCCTGTCAATGGCGGTGCCACCGCCTGTCAGTGGCGGTGCCACCGCCTATCACTATCAGACATTGACAGTGTTGGGCGGTGCCACTGCCCAGTCAAGCGGTGCCACCGCCTAGGCCAATTCAGCTCACTGGTTGGGCTCCAAACTTGGCCCAAACTAGTCCAAACTCGGGCCCAATTGGCCCCTACTTGGGTTATAAGATTAATACCTAATCCTAACCCTAATTAACGTGCTAACTACGAATTTAAAGACATTTTCTAAGCTATTACAAAGTCCGTAAGTCAAAGACTTTTTCCGACGAGCTTCCGGTGAACTTCCGATGGTTTTCCGATAAACTCTCGGAAACCATTCTGCGGACTCCCGGCAAGCTCCTAGACTTCACGATTTGATCTTGATGAGTTCCAACGAGCTCCTTTGGCAAGCTCTGATCTTTCTCGGCGAGCTCCGCAAACTTCCAATGAACCTTCCGGCGAGCTTCCGAAAAACCCTTCGGCAAGCTCCCTACTCATTCTCGGCTAGTTCCGGCAGCATTCCCGACGAACCTTCGGACTTCCGTCGAACTCTTGAACTCGCAATGAATCCTTCGTGCTTGACTCCGACACTTTGTTTTGCTTTATGTCTTCGTCGTTATCGTAGTTAATCCTGCACACACAAGCTAAAACTCTACTCCGATCTAGACAATTATTACAACGCGAATTGACATTCTGTTGCCCGGCACGTCATTGGTTGGCGCTTCATCCGATTCTTCGGTGCATCGTCCTCTCTTGCAGCTTGTTGCCCAATCGGTGGTTGACCTCCGCAACCCCGATATCCTTGGCGTAATTTCGCTCTCCTTGGCTCGATGCCCGACGTCCGAAGCCTTCTGCCGTCCAATATCTTGATGTGATCTCCTCCGGCGCAACGTCAATTCCTCCTGCATTAACTATCTAATCCTGATCGAGTAGACCTGCATCACTCAAAATGCAGTTAAACATAAACATAATTATCAATTGGTTTCATCATCAAAATATGAGATTCAACAGAAGTCAATTGTTATTTATTTATCTAATTTATATATTGAAATAAGTGTTTAGGATTAACTATGATGGCAGTAAGACATGCAGTAGCTGTTGAGCTGGAGTCAAGACCAAGATCGCGCTGGGGGTTTGAGAGTTCGTCGGAAGTCTGGATGGTCGTCGGAGGTTCTATGGGAACAATATGAGAAGTCTAGGAACTTGCCAAAGAAGCTCATCGAAACTCGCCAAGAGGATCGTCACAAGTCTAGGAGTTTGCCGGGAGTCCACCGGAGCATTGCCGAGGGTTCGTCGGATGTTCGCCGGAAGTTCGCCGGATGCTCGCCGAAAGAAGCGATTGACGCACCAGAACACAAATTACAGTTATAATGTCTTAATTGTCATAGTTAGTAGGTGGATTAAGTTAAGATTAGGAGGTGATCCCATTAACTTAATCTGGGACCAACTGGGCCCTTGACAAACCCAAATTGGGCCGAATGGACTATCCCATTCGGACCGAGAATTCCTGGCCAACGGTTTCACCGCTAGGGTCGATGATGGCACCGCCCAGGAGACTCAATCTCCCAGGAGTTCTGGGTGGTGGTACTGCCCCAGTCAGGCAATGGTACCACCAGAGCTCGGTCTTCGAGCTCTACAAAGCTGTCACAGACAAACTTCTAAACAAGATGTTTGATGTAATGCTTATGTATGTCCGTGTCTTTTGGCATGTTCATGCCTTGTACAACATGTAGAGGGGCGACCGAAGGCTTAATAGTCCCATTTTAGTTGGGTTGGTGTCCTCTTTAGGCTTGTAAATAAAGGTTGTGTCATGTGGACACGTGCGAGAGATTTTCGATCTGTAATGGACCATTTTACCCTTTGTTGTGCAACTGTTCAGAGCTTGTAAAGTCTGTTTGTAATTTGCATTGTCTATGAAGTGTTTTTCAGAGATGTTTGCTTATGGATCCCGATTGAGGCGTTCTCTCTAATCCGTTCTCTCTTTTGTTGGTCCTAAGGGACAATGGGAGGCTTCGAGGAGGCTGACCTTTGCGGACGGACACGCAAGGGTGCCGCACGACTTAGGCAAAACCAGCTAAGTCCGTGAAAGATGGTATCAGAGCGGGACAAGCACTCATAGAAGCACTTAGCATGCAAACGTGGGGGACCTAGCGGGGCTGCGTTGAGGGCAGTCAGCACACGCGCGACCGTTTGGGGGAAAAACGGGCATGGAGATGTAGGGAAAAGGAGTCGCTCGGAGGAGCGGGCATCTGAGATTGGCATTCAGAGGAATGGCCAACCCTTTGCGCAAGAGGCACCACGAGAACAGACAAGCTTGGAAGAATGCGGAGCGCACAAAGGTTGGGATGGCTGAGTTTGAGCTACGACTCAACGTTGACAACCATACTTGATGGTGCTCAAGGCAAGCGAGGTGCTTGGTAAAGAATGAGACCATGCAAGGTGGAATGAGTTGCTCAGCGATCGAAAGAGTTGTGCAAAGCTCACAGAGGTGAGGGGAATTGCTAACTCAAAGAATTCGGTACTCATGCATGGGCTTGTATGTGGACGACGGAATGTTCGCGGCCATCCCAAGGCGACCGAAACTCGGTGCCATGGAGCATTGAAACTTTCTCTTCGGCATGTGAAGGATACGTCCGTAGGAGGCTGAAGTGTGCAACGAGTTTAGCATGTTGCTAGGCCTTGAGTGGCGCAGGGAGGGCTGTATTGACGTGGAGTCACAATCTAGCAAGTGCGTTTGCAGGAGGCAGAATAATGCACAGTTTGTTCAGCAGATCGGAGTAGTCCAAGGGGATGGTGGTCTCCGAAATGAAGAGAGATGTTGCTCCAATGGGACAGTTATCCAGGAGGGATAAGTCCCAGATCTCCAGAGGGAGAATCATGTGGGACGGACCTCATATGTTGAGGAGGAGTACCTCGACAAACAACTCCACAAAGCCCAATGGACTGAGCAAGTGGCGAGGAGTTGTCGCATGATCTCGCTCGAGAGAATGCATTGGTGGATGCATTGCGAGATCAAGTGGGGGAGCGACCCAAAGCAACTTAAATGAAGGCACACTTGGAGTCGATGTGGAGATCGGACTCAAGGGAGGGCTAACCCGTGGAATGGTGGGCACGAGGGCCACCATCAACTCAATGCAAAAATGAGGAGCAGAGCAACTTGGGTGTAACTTGGCGAAGTACCCAAGCCGCATGAAGGGAGCTAGCATAGAAGTTGGAACATGGAGCGGAGGCACAGTGCTTTCCTTAGACAGAGGTCACGGACATGAACTCTTATAGAAGCAAGAGTAGAATCATGTTGTTCCATGGGTCCTTCATTCTGACGGAGCGGACTCATCTTGCATGGTGCCAAAGACGAAGGGAGCTTCTGAGCACATGCACCTTATCTCGGAGGAGCATTTGATGGAGGAACTAAGGCAACTCAATTTGCGGAGGCGAAGTTGAGTTCAGAAGGCCTTAGCACGGGGCAAGAGGACACAGAGGTGGGTACTCTTGAAGAATATGCCATAGTGTTGCCATTCAAGTTGCCATGAAGAAAGCAGTGCGCAGCGGAGATTGTGCTGGTAGGGGCAGAGGCCTAGGATCCAGACAATGGTGCACAAATTACAGTGAAGTCGGTGGACTTCGGGAGCTACTAGGCGACGGACTGTCCTAGAGTGGTGCTTCATCTAGGTGTGACCCAAGAGTGGGTGGATGAAGGTCGATTGCCAAAAGAGCGAACAAAATCGAAGGTGGAAGAGACCCTGCGATGTATTGGCAGAGGCCACATATGGAGGGTTCACAATTCGAGTTTATACCACAAGGATCAAAATGCAATGGAGATGTCACTAGGAGGCGACATGGTGTAGCGGATCATGGTGGAACAGTTCGTGGCAATGCGATACACACGACCTAGTCCTGTGAGGGACTAGATCATATGGAGGTATGATCGAGAGCTACTGGAAGCTCCACTTCGGTGAACAACACGACGGCAAGAAGGGCTATGGATTCAAGGAGTGAAGGCCATGGTACCGCAGAGGCGGGCCTTCCGTGCGTGCATCGAATTTTGCATCGGATGAAAGCCTTGGTCATCAGCATATGGGGGCTGTGTTCCACCAAGGGAAAAGTTCGAATGCAAGTACCAGTGAGTTCCATGGGAGGGACTTGATCATGCAGAGGTAAGATCAAAGCAGCTGGAGAGTTGGACTGCTCCAGAGCTCATATTCGCTTAAGGGAGCCCGGCAAGTCAGAGGACAAGGTCGAGTAAGCGAACGTTGCTACCAAGGAAGCTAAGGAGAACAGAATCGGTGCAAACCCTACAACGTGATGGCAGAGGCCATGCATGGGAGTTGTAGTCTGTCTTTCCATCGACCAAACGGACTGCTTGGAGAACATATAAGTGTTGAAGTAGTGGGTCAAAAGGGGCGAGGAAGCGACGACGAGTCCAGAGGGACTTAGCTATCCAAAATCAAGCATCAGTTAGAATGGAGGTGGACTCAGAGGAGTGCCACGGAGACATATCTACTGATCGTGAAGAAAAGGGATGCAGATGCGAGGTGACGGATAGTAGGGCCATGGGCATGACAACGCCATGGTACCGCAGAGGCGGGACTTCCGTGAAAGTCATTGATCCCTTGCTCTCATGGAGGGAGAGCACTTGGTCGTGAAAGGGGCCGAGGAGGTGGAGCATGCAGAGGTAATCTCCAAGTACCGAGACAAGGCTGAAAGGCAGAGGCCGAGGAACTTCGTAAGACCGGTGTCAATGAGCTTCTCATCAAGATAGCTGAAAGTGAAGGACTTCGGGTCATGCAAGAGTGTATGACTAAGGAACGAAGCAGGCAGTACGTAGTGCTGTACCTTTGCTACTCAGTGGAGTAGGCGGCAGGGTTGATGGAGAAGACGGTACAATCCCAAAGGCGACCAAACCTATGAGAGAATTACTGCAAGTTGGGGTGAAAACTTCCCGCATTCCAGAAGTTCGATGGCATTGAGAAGGTGAATCACAGTAGCTAACTCAACGCAAGGAGTGCAAACACTTCAAGTACTTAGCAAAGAGTAGGCGAAGGCTAGTAACCAGCTCGATGCATGAAGTACAACCTTGAGGAGGCGGGCGAAGTCAAGTAACCTTTGCCTTCTCAACTCTTAAGAGAATGGGCGAAACCGAGTACCCCAATTCTCTTATCTATCCAGCAGAAGAGCTCTGCATATGTTCAAAGACCCTTCGAAGATAATGGAAGATAATAGTTGTCAAATCCTCACCAACGGTGATCAGTGCTACTGAGAGTAGATTGTCCGTTTCATTTCCCAATGAAATGCCAATCGGAAGCGGAAGTGATGCGAACCTACTTGGATGTGACAACTAAGTGAAAGAAGAGTCAATGAGCAAATTTTGTGGAGGAAGGACCCAAAACTTCAGAAGTTTACGAGACGATGCTCGTTAAAGCTCCAACAAGCATCCACCCAGTTCAAGCAGTATGTGGAATTTGAGAAACTGGGCAGTAAGGATGGTCTTTTCCTTCATCTGGGGGATCCGCAGGAATCAACAAGGATCAACACAACTCAGCCAACCCCACACCAGAGTCAGAGTCATTGGTGAGTTGAAGCAGCATGGCGGATCAAAGGTTCGACTACTCAAAAACAGCAGCGGAGAGCAGCTAGGAGCCAAGAGGCGCATTGTAGCTGGAGCAAAAGATTGAAGACTCAGCAAAGGCGAGGAGTTATAGTGTCAACAAAGGCTTCAACGAGGACGTCGAAGGAATAAGTGGGGGAGAATGTCACGAACAAACTTCTAAACAAGATGTTTGATATAATGCTTATATATGTCCGTGTCTTTTGGCATGTTCATGCCTTGTACAGCATGTAGAGGGGCGGCCGAAGGCTTAATAGTCCCATTTTAGTTGGGTTGGTGGCCTCTTTAGGCTTGTAAATAAAGGTTGTGTTATGTGGACACGTGCGAGAGATTTTTGGTCTGTAATGGACCATTTTACCCTTTGTTGTGCAACTGTTCAGAGCTTGTAAAGTCTGTTTGTAATTTGCATTGTCTATGAAGTATTTTTTGGAGATGTTTGCTTGTGGATCTCGATTGAGGCGTTCTCTCTAACCCGTTCTCTCTTTTGTTGGTCCTAAGGGACAATGGGAGGCTGACCTTTGCGGACGGACACGCAAGGGTGCCGCATGACTTAGGCAAAACTAGCTAAGTCTGTGACAAAGCGGTGGTACCGCCCTTGTCAAGCGGTGGCACCGCCGGAGCTCGATCTCCGAGCTCTGCCGAGCGGTGGTACCGTTGGAGCTCGATCTTCAAGCTCTGCTAGGCGGTGGTACCACCCCAGTCAGGCGGTGATATTGCCAGAGCTTAGTCTCCAAGCTCTGCCAAGCAATGGTACCGCCTAGATTGAGTGGTGTACCGCCCAATGTCAGATGCTAGGCAATAGTACTGCTCAGTTATGACGATGGTACCGCTAGGACCCCGGAAATCCAAGAGATGACACTTTTGAGCTCCAATTTTAAACTGATTGGGGCCTATATAAACCCCACCCTTTCTATATGAAAGGGACACCAAAAGTTTACATTTATTCTGAGTATTTGAGAGCTTAAAAGTGTTGTAAAAGGCTAGAAGTTCTTCTCCCTCTTTCTTTCTAAGTGTTGATCATTTAAGAGAGGAGTGAAAATCTGTAAGGATTGTCTCCTAAGCCCGTCAAAAGGAGAAAAGCTGTAAAAGGGTGATTGGCCTTCGCCTATTGAAGGAAGGCCTCTAGTGGATGTCGGTGACCTCATCGGAGGAGGAAGCCAAAAGTGGATGTAGGTCAAGATTGACCGAACCACTCTAAATCTCTGTTTACATTTATATTATGCTCTTTATCTTAACTACAAACTACCTCTGTTACTTTACATCAACTATACTTCCATTTAAATCTTAAGTTAAAGTTCTTTCCGAAATGGTTTTCATTGAAAATAGATTTCTTCGTACGAAAGTCATTTTTGAACCGACAAAAGTTTTTCGCTGCACTAATTCCACCCCCCTCCTCTTAGTGCTCTTGATCCTAACAATTGGTATCAGAGCGGGTTTACTCTTAGTTGGATTAAAACCCTAGAGATATGACATATGCCAGAAACCAAGAGGGTCACTCTATTACACGTCCGCCTATGTTCAATAGGACGGACTACGCCTATTGGAAGACCCGAATGAGGATCTTCCTTATTTCTATGGATTTTAAACTTTAAAATATTATTGAAAATGGATTTTCAAAGTCTTCTCTTCCAATGATCAATTGGAATGAATTGGAAAAGAAGACTTTCGTTCTAAATGCAAAGGCTATGAATGTCTTATTTTGTGCACTTGATAAAAACGAGTTCAATCATGTTTCGATTTGTAAAACTACATTTGATATTTGACATACACTCGAAGTGACTCATGAAGGCATAAGTAGAGTGAAAGAGTCAAAAATCAATCTTTTAGTACATTCTTATGAACTCTTTTGAATGAAACCGAGTGAGACCATAAGTGACATGTACACCCGTTTCACGGATGTTGTCAATGGTCTAAAAGGACTCGATAAAAGTATTTTGGATTTCGAGCTCATTAATAAAATTCTAAGATCCCTTCGAATGAGTTGGCACCCTAAAGTCACTGTTATTCAAGAAGTTAAAGATTTAAACAACTTCCCTCTTGAAGAATTAATCGGATGACCTACAAAATGACTTGCAAAGCTCATGAAGAGCATGAAGACATCCTTCCAAAGAACAGGAAGGATATGACACTTAGAACTTTAGAAGACCACTTGAGAGAAAACTCAAGTGATGAGGACTTTAACGATGACTTAGCACTTCTAACAAGAAAATTTAAAAAATTCGTTAAAAGAAATAAATTTAAAAATGACACTAAAAATAAATTTGAACAAAAAAAGAACCAAGTTATTTGCTACAAATGCAAGAAGCCAGGACACTATAAAAGTGATTGTCCCCAAGCCAAGAAAAGAACACCAAAGAAGAAGGCGCTCAAAGTAACATAAGATGACTCAAGCGTATCTGAAGAAGAGGAGTCTAACACCGAGCAAGTTGCTTATTATGCACTCATGGCAATCAGAGAGAAGGTATCAAATTTAATTGATGCAGATTTATCTTTTGATGAATTGTTAAATACTTTCCATGATTTATTTGATGAATACAAAACAATTAGTAGAATATATAAATTGTTAAAAAAAGAGCATGATATTCTTTTTAGTAATTTCGATAAATTAAAAATTAAACATAATGAGAGTTTAGTTCCATGTACGAAATATCATGACTTAGAAATACTCCAAAAGGAAAACTTGCTACTCAAAGACATCTTGAAGAAATTGGAGATTGGTAGCAAGTCTTTGAATATGATCCTTACAAATAAGGGCCGCATTTCTAAAAGAAGTGGAATCAGATTTGTGAGAAGTCCTCACAAAAATCTAACCACCTTCATTAAAGGCCCTATCTTGCATGTTTCGCACCAAAACAAATGCAACTTTTATTGCAAACATGGACATAAAACTTATCATTGTCCATTCAAGAAGATTAGTCATAACAAATTGATTTGAGTTCCAAAAGGAACCATAAAGAACTCCATGCAATATGATAAATAATTTAGATCGATTTTTGAGGCACCCAAGATTAAATGGGTACCTAAAAATTATCTTTTTTTTGTATAAACATATACCATCATAAGCTAGGAGCAAGAGATGGTACCTTGATAGTGGATGCTCAAGGTATATGACCGGAGATCCATCTCAATTCTCTAAGCTCACTAGCATAGACGAAGGCTATGTCACATTCGGAGACAACAACAAGGGTAAAATCATTGGCAAAGGAACCATAGGTAACAAATCCAACTTCTTTATTGAAGATGATTTGTAAGTTGATGGTTTAAAACATAACCTCTTGAGCATTAGTCAATTGTGTGATAAAGGATATATTGTCAAATTTGAATCTAATGCTTGCATCATTGAAAAACCACACAAAAACGTATACACCATTGACATCAATGATCTTTGTAATGAAATGTGTTTCTCGATTTTGAATGACGATGCTTGGCTTTGGCATAGGAGATTAGGTCATGCTAGCATGAAACTAATAACCCAAATTTCATCCAAAGAACTAACTTATAATAGAAATTCCCCATATCAATTTCATCAAAGATATGTGATGCTTGTCAATTAGGAAAATAAATAAAGGGTAGCTTCAAATCTAAGAATCAAATAAGTATCTCTAGACTCTTGCAATTGATCCATATGGACTTATTCGGACCAATCTCTACATCAAGCCTAGGAGGTAGCAAATACACTTTTGTTATTATAGATGATTATAGTAGATATACATGAACTTATTTCTTGAAACACAAAAGTGAATGCTTTAGATATTTTACCAAGTTTTGTAAACTTGTTCAAAATGAAAAGGGTTCTATAATTTCATCAATTTGAAGTGATCACGGTGGTGAATTTCAAAATCGTGAGTTCCAAGAATTTTATGAATTTAATGGATATAACCATAACTTTTCTACTCCAAGAAATCCTCAATAAAATGTAGTAGTAGAAAGAAAGAATAGAAATTTATAAGAAATGACAAGAACCATGTTGAATGAACATAGTCTACCCAAATATTTTTGGGTCGAAGCCGTAAACACTACATGCTATAATTTGAATAGAGTTCTAGTAAGACCATTACTCACCAAAACTCCCTATGAGTTGTAGAACAATAAAAAAACCCAATGTTTCATATTTTAAAGTTTTTGGGTGTAAGTGTTTTATTTTGAATGAAAAAGATGCCTTAGGAAAATTTGATGCTAAATCCGATAAAGGAATTTTTCTTGGTTATTCTTCGATTTCTAAAATATTTCATATCTTCAATAAGAGAACTTTAATTATAGAAGAATCTATTCATATTGTTTTCAATGAGATTTCTGAAATCAAGAAAAATGATTTTGATGATGATATTAATTTCGATTCTTTAAATTTAAATGAAACCCCTTCTTCAACTAGCAACTTGGATGCATCCACTTCTGAAACATCATTACCCAAGGATTGTAACTATGTAGATGCTCATCCTAAGGAGCTAATCTTAGGAGACACATCTAAGAGGGTTTAAACACGTTTTTCTCTTAAAAATTTTTGTGCCAACGCTGTTTTTCTCTCCCAAATTGAACCTAAATGTATTGACGAAGCCATGAAAGATGATTCATCACAATACAAGATGAGTTAAATCAATTTGAGAGAAATGAGGTGTGGAAGCTTCTTCCTAGGCCAAATGACCATTTAGTTAATAGTACTAAATGGGTCTTTACAAACAAGCAAGATGAATTTGGTATCATGGTTAGAAACAAGGCTAGATTAGTGGCCAAAGGTTTCAACCAAGAAGAAGATATCAATTACGAAGAAACCTTCGCTCCTCTAGCTCGACTAGAAGCCATAAGGATGCTCCTTGTCTATGCTAGTAGTAATAATTTTAAGTTGTTTCAAATGAATGTTAAAAGCGCTTTTCTTAATGGCTTTATTTCCGAAGAAGTTTATGTTGAACAACCTCCCGGATTTAAAAATAATAGTCTCTCTAATCATATTTTTAAATTAACTAAAGCTCTCTATGGTTTAAAATAAGCCCTAAGGGCTTGGTAAGAGAGACTTAGCTCTTTTTTTATTAAAAATAATTTCTCTAAAGGCAAGGTCGATACTACATTGTTTATCAAAAATTTTAAAAATAATTTTTTCATTATTCAGATTTATGTTGATGATATTATCTTTGGTTCTACGAATGAATCTCTTTGTGAATCTTTTGCTAAAACTATGAGCCATGAATTTGATGGGAGAATTAACCTTTTTTTTAGGCTTACAAATTAAACAATTAAGCAATGGTATCTTTATTAGTCAAACTAAATACGCTTTAGACTTGTTAAAAAGATTTAATATAGAAAGCTCAAAAGCTATTAACACTCTTATGAGCACCTTCACTAAGTTAGAAATTGATGAAAGTAGAGAAAGTTTTGATCAAAAAACTTATAGGGGTATGATAGAAAGTTTATTTTACCTCACTGCAACTAGACTAGATATCATGTTCAGTGCAGGACTTTGTGTTAGGTTTAAATCAAATCCTAAGATATCTCATCTTAAAGTAATTAAAAGAATACTTAGATATCTTAAAGGTACCACAAATCTAGGATTATGGTATCTAAAATCTAAGAATTTTAAGTTAATTACTTATGCTGATGTGGATTTTGCTGGGTGTAGACTAGATAGAAAAAGCACATCAGGAATATGTCAATTTCTGGGATATGCCCTTGTTTCCTGGTCATCTAAGAAACAAAACTCGGTTGCACTATCAACAACCAAAGCTAAGTATATTGCAGCTAGTGCATGTTGTACGCAAGTTGTGTGGATGAAGAACACCTTAGAAGATTATAAAGTTCATCTTAAAAATATTTTCATTAAATGTGATAACACAAGTGCAATATGTTTAACAAAGAATCTCATTCAACATTTAAGAAAAAAACATATTGATATTAGACATCACTTTATATGATATCATGTCACTAATTATAATCTAATTATGGAGTTCATTGATACTAAACATCAACTAGCTGATATTTTTACAAAGCCTTTAAGTGAAGAACAATTTGATTTCATTAGAAGAGAATTAGGAATGTTGATTTGTCCGAATGTATGAATTTGTTGAATTTGTTTTTCGGACCTTCTTGATTTTATGATTTAATCACTTAATAATGAAAATCTCATAATATGAATTTTACGTATATTCTTTAATAACATGTTGGAAATTATGTTTTGGATGTAAAAATTTCCATGATGATGAACATGTTTTATCTCGATGATTGTGTTTGAAAAGCTATGACAAAACTTTGTCTGAATGCATGAATTTCATTTTCGGACTTTCTTGATCCTAAC